>NC_086322.1:79612578-79973411 GCF_036172605.1 Pelobates fuscus
GGTGATGAGGACAGAGGGAGGACCAGCAACGTCCCCCATAACTCTGATACCAGATCTTTCACAGCCAGTACACCAATACTGTTCTTATCTCTGGTTTAGAGATTCCGTACTTTCCTCAATAATCACAATTTTCTTAACTTTTGTAACCCATTATTGAAACGTCACAGGGAGAGTGCTCTTGCAGGGAACAGGGATCAAGATTTTAGCTAGTTAAAGATGAGCAACTTGTTATGGGTAAAATCTCCCAAAGGCTCCAAAACAGCACAGTTTACAGTTATCGTTCCCTCCACATCCAACAAAGCCAGCAGGAGCTAGACTAGTTTCAATAGATTGTAAGAGCTTCTGGATTCTGTACCATCCCGAAAGAACTTTGTAATTTGTTTTTTCTCTTGCTTTTTCTATTATTATTATTATTATTATTTAATTTTTTAATCTTTCTAGTTCTGGGAAGTGCCTTGGATGTTGGAATCTTCAAAATTTCAGTAGACTTCACACTTCTACACTGCATATGTTCACTCTTGTCTTGTCTCTTCTTATCTCTTGTTCAAATAATCTTTTCTTCTCTGGCCTGTAATCTACCTTGAACACACAGGCCATGTGTAACTAACATACCTGGATTTTTATACGGTCTTTTAAGTTCAGCTAGTCACATTTGATTTGAAAACCTCAGTGCTTGATTGACTGTCTTACTTTTATCTCGCTATCTTGCACATAATTTGCATTGCCTTATATTTGTCCAAACATACGTACTTGTTTTCCTGGATTTTTACTTGTGCAATAAGTGTCTAGATATACCAGTTTATCCAACCATGAGCTTTTCTAGTAAATGGTGTGGTGTTCGTTTCTTTAAATACGTGACTTTTTTTTAATTTATTTTTTATAAGTATACTGGGGTAGCATGTTTTGCTTTATGTAAAATGATCAAGTGCCCACTACTACAACTGCGATAATTTTAAATAATGTAAATAGATGCATCCAATACATCCAATTTCAAAGTGCCATTTACATGGTGCATCATTCAGCAATATCTGTTCCATAATTGTCAAAACCATTTGCATGCAGATTACGGAGAAACCATTGAATAGGGAAACTGCGTCCATTCTTATGGGTATGTGTCTGTCCTACATGTCTTCCCCGTGCAATGTGAAAATGAAACCAGGCAATATCACTAAAAAGTACTCTCCATCTTTTATTTTAATCCTCAATGTAATATACTATTTCCATTACCACTGAAACTTGGCTAAGTAAGTTTAATTTATTTATTTTTTTTGTCAGATTTTTATTGCACCCTTATCTGTCCTGGCATGTGACTGGATTTGCACAATGTCAATTATTATCAAATCTCTGCCTTGTGTCTCTAATATACTGATTCATATTTCCATATAGTTGAACAGTGGCTTTTTTTGTAGTGTGTTTTTTTTTTTTTTTTTTTTTTTTTATTGTGCTAGATTGGAATCCGTCACTTTCTCGTAAATGTACCCACTTTGTGGTTTTTAGAGTTTGACATGTGTATGAATTGTCCACACTGGTTTTCACCGGTTTTCAGAAGAATTTTCAGAGATGCAAATGTGAGTGCGTTAATCAGCTGTTAATTGTTGGCTTTCTATATCCACTATATTCACTCGAAGTCCGAAGCTTAACCCCTTAATAAATGACATACCATGTCATAATGGAATTGCAAAATACTTTGTCATTAATGGGTTAAAAGAACGTCTCCCTATATCCCTTGCAGTTCCAAAACGGTTTGTCAAAGCACACTTTTGACCTCACATGCTTCGTTTGCAGCAATGCATGTCAATACCTACAGTTCCCATGTCTTCAGAATAAACTTCTGACCGTTCATTTTATTTTATTGTAAAGGTAAAATATAGAGAATTGTATTATGTAAAAGAACACTGAGTGAGAACTATTCCTTCTTGAAATCGGTGATCATAAATTATACACGTCACATAAAATAATAGAAAAATAAAACGCCTAATGTATGCTGTAAAATTAGTGGGATGAAAATGTTAATTTAAAAGGTGTACACACACTATTCCAAGCCCAATATGTATGTTTCTGAATGCAGCAGCAGTTGGTGTCTCAAAGTTTTCACCACACCTTTCTTTAGTAGGTATACCACTTAGTGCGATACACAAATAGATTTAAAAAAAAAAAAAAATAGTGTAGAGTAGATGGTCATACAACAGTTGATCTTTGCTAATAAATAATTATATAAATAAATGTGATTTTATGCTTTCATTTTTTTATTGCAGTGATTTACATTTTGTTCCGTATAAAGTGACAGATTTATCACTTGTATCAGATGCACTTTTAATTAAGCTCTGTGTATACGATAGTAGCAGTATTTTATTTATTTTTTTATCCTTCATCCAAAGTGTTTGTCTTAACGGGTGCAGCCATCTTGAATGTGTTCTTTCTCATTAATTTTCCCACCCTTTAAATACTGGTTTGTCTTGGCAGCTTTATAATATTTGATGTAAGCTCAGGGCAGGTGAGGAATTATGTGTCATTTGCAAAGGGCACAGTATGGATTATGAGAAGTCATTCTCTGAAGGTAAATATAATGAAGTAAAATAACAAAATAAAACTTCCAAATAACTTCTGCTTTTAATGACATTTTACTTAATCGTAACCCTGCCTAATACACTACATTCAACAGGCACCGTTACACTGTCTCAACATAAACACTAACAATAAACGAAAAATATTATATAACCGAAAATACATGTGTATTATCGAGAAATAGTGTTTTTCTTGTGGTTCTAGAAAAATCTTTAAAGGAAAAAACAAAAACCTCAGTCTGGTTTCTTGCAGGGTTATTCACTAAAGTGAGAATTCTAAGTCAATTTCAGATTTAAAGGGACACTATAGTCTCCAAAACAACTTTAGCTTAATGAAGCAATTTTTGTGTATAGATCATGCCTCTGAAGTTTCACTGCTCAATTCACTGCCATTTAGTAGTTAAATCACTTTTGATTCTGTTTATGCAGCTCTGGTCACACCTCCTCTGGCTGTGACTCACGCAGTCTGTATGGAAAAAAAAATGGTTTCCCTTTCAATCAGATAGTAACTTTAATTACATACAGGAGGATCCTGCAGGGTCTAGCAAGCTATTATTAGAGGAGGAGATAAGACTTTCTACATTAAACAGAATTTACAATAAAGGAAGTATAAACATTAGCTGAATCTTTACAGGAAGTGTTTAGGAAGGCTGTGTTAGTCACATACAGGGAGGTGTGGCTAGGACTGCCTAAACAAAGTGATTTAACTCCTAAATGGCAGGGAACTGAGAAGTGAGACTGCAGGTGCAAGATCTATACACCAAAACTGCATCATTAAGCTAAAGTTGTATAGTGTCCCTTTAAGTTTTTTGTTTTCAGCGAGTGAAATGCATGCTCGATCGGGTGATCGGCCATTGCAGAATATTCCACTTCTTTGCTTTAAAAAATAAAAACTCCTTGGTTGCTTTTGCAGTATGTTTTGGGTCATTGCCCGTCTGTAAAGTGAACCGCCATCCAATCAACTTCGCTGAATTTGGCTAAATCTGAGCAGACTATGTATCCCTATACACTTCAGAATTCATCCGGCTGCTTGTCTTCGGTCACATCAGTAAACACTAATGACCCAGTGACATTGGAAGCTATGCATGCACCCTGCATCCATTGTGTTTTATAGATGGTGTGGTATGCTTTGTATCATGAGCTGTTCCAAGCCTTCTCCATACTTTTTTCTTACCATCGTTCTGCTACAAGTTGATCTTTGTTTCATCTGTCCAAAGAATGCTGTTGCAGAACTGGGCTAGTTTTGGGGGTTTTTTTTGTTGATTTTTTTTTTAGTTGTCCAATCATTCTATTCTTGAGGCTTATGTTTGCATATTGTGGTGGTTGCTCTTGTTAAGTCTTCTCTTTATGGTGATATGCCTTCCTCCTGGGTAGTGTTCTTCACTTGACTGGATATTGTGAAGGGTTTTTCCTTACCATTGGAATAATCTTATGATCATCCACCACTGTTTTCCATGGATGCCCAGGCCTTTTTGTGTTGCAGAGCTAACCAGTGCATTCTGTATTTTTTATTTTATTTTTTTCTCAGAATGTACCGAACTGTTAATTTGGCAACTCCTTGTGTTCGTGCTATCTCTTTGCTGGATTAACTTTTAATTTCTTTTTGGCAGCCTAAGGATTGCCTGTTTAACTTGCATTGAGAGCTCCTTTGACCAAATGTTGTGGGTTCACAGCAACCGCTTCCAAATACCGTACCTGCTTAATTGATGAATAAATAATGAAGGAATAGCCTATATCTGTCCATTAAACAGCTTATGAGTCCATTGTCCAATTACTTTTGGTCCCTTGAGGAAAGAAAAGGGGGGCTACATATTAAAGTGTAATTCCTAAAACCTTCCTCAAATTTTGGGTTTGAATACCCTCAAATTAAAGCTGAGACTGCATATTCATTCTCTTTTTTTTTTTTTTTTTTTGTTTATAAATGTTAATGACTTGGTTGCAAACTCTTTAATAAATGCAGGGTTTATTGTCCTCTTGGTGTTCCTTATAATGACTGGCTGTAATCCTGTGTTTTTCTCACAGCGTTTGATTTGTATATGAAAACAAGTATATTTAAAATTCTCTCTTTTGAGTCTAAAGGGCGTATTTAGTCCTCTCTGTCAGCTGATTCTTGCAATGTGTTGTATTTATTGCCTAAAGGGCAATATGTTTGGTAAAATATATATTGTTAAATTCTGAACTGATTAAGCAGATCTGTCTGTCAGTAGATTCAATTAGCACCTGCTTGGAGATATGTTTGTGCGCAGCGTGCCTCAGGTTAGAAATAGTGGACGTCTTCATCACCTGTATTTGCGCAGGACGCACTTGAACAGAAACTCTTCATTGTTCGTTCTTGTGGTGAGAACAGCTGCTGCACATCCTTTACTTATGGTTTCCTTATCAATGCATGCTTGTTTTCTGATGAAACCTTGAACTTCCAAATATTTCCTGTCATATGAAACTACAAGATTGGACAAGAACGTTCCGTAAAGTACGTCTGCATCTCTCCGTGCATCTGTGTTTTGAATGTGTAGGTAGTCAACTGGATCCTTTTGCCATACTTATCAGTCTAGGAAATATTTTTTGCCAGTGCTTGTTACCGCTCTGGCATATTCTGTGCTGTTGGGAACATCTAAAGAATTGACACAATGGATGTTCATGGACATGATGGCCACACAAAATAGATACTTTAGGCCCAATTTGGACATTTCTACTTAGGGGTGTACTCACTCTTGTTGCCAACGGTTTAGACATTAATGGCTGTGTGAGTTATTTTGAGGGGACAGAATATATACACTGTTACACAGGCTGTACACTTACTACTTTTACATTGTAGCAGAGTGTCATTTCTTCAGTGTTATCACATGAAAAGATATAATAAAATATTTACAAACATGTGACGGGTGTACTCACTTTTGTGAGATACTGTATTAAATTGCTGATCACTAGAACCTGGTTATATACTAACACAATCCCTGACTTTGTGCAAGTGTACTTCGAAGAGCTGATGCTATTTCGAGCATAGGTTGGACTAAACAAATATTGATTTTATTTTATATTTTTCTTCTGTTTTCTCACTTTTGCTGATTGATAAAAATAAACTAAGATTGTGTGTGTGTGTGTGTGTGTGTGTGGAAAGTTCATATGTGCAGTGCCTTCTTCACCTTTTGTCTCTGTTAATATTTTGTATGTCCATTACTTGTCAAATTTCCCTATTCTATCATTGTAAGGAGTTTTATAAATAATAAAAATATATAAATCTATATGATTGACTTTCTCACACCTCAGGGTAGTATTTAGTGTTTTCCTAATTCAACGTGTGGGTCACAGCTCTGAGTGCTCCTATCACAACTGGGACTACTCGTGCCATCACTTTCCGCATCCTGTCTAGCTCCTCACTCAGTCCTTAATATTTTCCAACCTTCTGATGTTATGGTCACTGGAAATTACCAGACCCACCACTACTGCAGCCTCCTGTTCCTTGTCGATCACTTCAATTTTGAGTTGTTTGGCCAGTACTTGATTGTCTGTCTGAATTTGAAAGTACTACCGGATCTTAACCCTGTCATTCTCAACTTTCATTTGTGGCACCTCCCATGTGGACTTAGTCCGGTCTAGTCCATATTCTGTGTATGCTGTCCCTGCTAGCGTTTTGCATCCAGTTACTATGTGCCGATAGTCAATGAAGCCTCTTTGCACAGTCTGCACCTTGGGTCTTGTCTGGTGTGGTTGACCCCTGCGTCTGTTAAACTGGTGGTGAGTGACTGTTTCTGTGCTGCTATGGATTAGTGCCCCAGTGCTGTCTTTCAGCCCTGCGTTTTCCAACCACTGGCAGTGGATGTGGCTCACATTACAAAAATACTATCTGCCTGTGGTACTCCTCATGGAGAGTCTGTCTTGCCATGGAACGTCCTGCTTATCTGCATCTTCTATTTGTTGTTGTTTTGTTTTCTCAGGCATTCCCTTAGTAGATCTTCTTTAGGAGCTGTCTGTGATGTATCATCAAGGTTTAAACATAGTTAAGAGAAAACTGGTGTCACAACTAGAAATATATATTGTCTCTTTCCCCCAGTGTGTGAGCACCATAACTTGATGGCCTGTCTTCCTGAGGACATAGTGTGATAACAGGAGCGGTGTATGACCTGGACAGAGCTAAGAAATTGACTGGGGCTATCTTTAAGGGGAATACAACATTTTTTTTCCTGATTGAACTCAAATTCAGCATCAAACTTTATTTATTTTAACCATCCTTATAAGTTTGTTTCAAGAGGTAAACGTTTGCCAGAGGCCGTCACACCCGTGTCACCATCAGCCTCCGATGACAAGCAACTGTCAACAGACCTGCCTAATATGCAAATCTTACAGCAGAATTGATCATCTGTCATGCCAGAAAGAATTACCCTTTGTGGTTATGATTGTTAGAAGTGGGACTGCTTTGCAAAGCAGCTGTGTGTGTTCTAACAAAGATCCCAATGTAGTTAAGATAAGATAAGCTAGCATGTTCTACCAAAGCTATCAGAGAGACAAGCCACACCTCTGTTTAAATAATATTCACATTTCTCACCCATGCCGTGTGTATTCAGCATATTTGCACTTTCTGCTGTTGTTGTAATTGTTGTAGAATAGGCAGAGGTCAGACAGCCTGTGCTGGTGTTTATCTTGTTGTTTGACCTCTCTTATATGTCATCTTCATAACTAGTGGATGCATCATTGTTAATTATTAACAACTCTTCTTGTATTGAGTAATAGGATAAAGGTACACTTTAAAATGTACTGTGTACCTGTCATAGTATTGGTACATATGTGTCTAGAGGGAATGAAACTCTATAATCCTTTTAACTAATACTGGAAATAACTTGCAAAGATGTGGATTTTAGAATAACTCTCTCTATATAAAGATATGCTCCCGCCAAGTTCTCAACATATATGTGCCAGTAGACCACTGTGCTACAATTGAATGAGAAAAAGACTGCCGTAGAGCCCTCCTACAGGTGGTTACCCTGCCCTCCATCAAAGCAACTATGGCATGTAAATTGTAGTCGTTGTGATTTATTCCTGTAGCGAGCAACTCTCCTGCTTTACTAGAGAAATATAGGAGGCACTGGAGATGAGCAAAGCTTTTAATTGGTATCCCTTATGTAATATATCATGACCGTTTTTCTTTAATCACCAGCCGATGCTTGGTGTGACCAAGTATTTTGTTTTTTCAAGTAATTTTCCCAATGGCAGGGATTCTTAATCAGCTGCTTACGGGGTAATGTAAGAAGGGCAATTCTGGTCGGTACTTTAAGTGGAGGGATCTCCATGGAAAGAAATTTAGGTTTTCCAATTACTGGGGGAAAGTAAAGTAAATTTCCTTCATACACACAACTTAAAATCCCATTCTCACACCCAGTGGCTCTCTTATTTATTAGTTTGTATATTAACCAGAAAGGGAAAAAAACAAACCATTCCCTGATAAATGGGATATGTATTTTTACCAGATTATTACTGTCTGTTGTCAGAAAAAACTGCTTAAGCTAAGCTGAATTTTAAAAACCCTGAATTTTGAAAACCTGGCGTGTGGATATGGTTGCTTTGATCTGACCGAGTATTAGAATTGTCTGGATCCATAACCTAGTCTGGTCCACAAAGTGCTTTGGACTTCTACTTTAATTGCAGGCTTAATGTTCAGACATTTGTGAATGATGATTCTTAACTTTTGTTATTGTTTTGCAGAGCGCTCAGAACTGGGTGAGATTACTCCAAGATCCCCTCTGGAGCCTGTCTGCGAAGATGGTCCCTTTGGTCCACTAGCCGTTTTCAGACATCGAACTTCAGAGGAATTGCGGGAGCTTTGGAAAAAGGCTATAATACAACAAATTCTGCTTCTCAGAATGGAAAAAGAAAACCAAAAATTACAAGGCAAGTTCTCACAATGCTGTGTGTTATGTAGTGTTACCCATTGCCTGTTATATTCCCAACACATTTTCTTTTTCCTGTCCCAGAAATCTCACTTTGGGTCATGTGGGTTCTTTACCAACAAAAATGGTTCAAAATATTCTAGCCCCAACACAGATAAACCGTTGTTCTCTCACACTGTAACCCTGTGCAGCTAAAGGTATCAGCCTTTTTATTATTTTTTATTTCACCCCAATAAAATTCAAAGCTTCCTTTTACAGGAGCGCTGCCTGCAAGGGAGAAAATAATATCTGTCACCAGCGTGCGCTGCGTGCTGACAACAAATCTAATATTTGCATATAATTAACAATTGTCAGACCGGAACAGAGGCTGCAAAAATCATGTGTGCTGGAGACGTATCTAGCCCCTGGCACACATATGTAAATATCTCTAAATATGCAGAGTTTCAGGCAGAGATGCTTCACATTCAGACTCCTACAACTTCAAATCACTGAAGTGGTCATGGTCACCCCCTGTCAGTCCCTGCATTGGCCTCCCATAAGATAAAGGGCTCAATTTAAAGTTCTGATTCTTGCTAACAAATCTCTACATAATGCTGCTCCAACCTATTTTATCCTCCCTAATACACAAATATGTCCCGTCCAGCCCCCTACGCTGTTCATATGACCTACGTCCAACCTCGGCTCGTACTCCTACCTTCAAGACTTCTGTAGGGATGTACCATTCCTGTGAAACTCCCTTCCCTTCTTCGTTAGACACTCACCCAGTCTCTACTCCTTCAAAAAAAATCATTAAAAACTCACTTCTACACAAAAGCGTATTCTACACAAAAGCTTCCTCCCCCAAACCTGATCCCTTTCCTGCAACTTTCATAAAAAAAACAAACAAAAAAAAATAGGTTTTCAGTGAATACTATTTTACCAATCTACTTTTCTACCCTTACTTTTTGTGTCCATTTGCCCCACTCCCTCTAGCATGTAAGCTCATTGAACAGGACCCTCAAATCCCTCTGTTCCTGTGCGTCTAACTTCTCTGGTTACAATTGCATGTCTTAGTCCACCCGTACAGAGCTGCGGAATTTGTTGGCGCCATATACATAATAATGGTGGTTGGAGTAACCCTTTAAAGGATCACTATAGTGTCAGGAAAACAAGAGCCATGCGCACATTCAAACAGTCCATAGGAAAGCATTGAGACATTTTGCATCCAGCATCGCAGAAGCGCCTCTAGCGGCTGTCAGGAAGACCACCACTAGAGGTTGGATTAACCCTGCAATGTAAAACTGCCATGTTTACATCTGAAAAGTTAATACCTGGGGGACCTGACACCCAGACCACTTCATGGTGAATACCGATGTAAAGGAGCAGTCAGCACCCAACCTTTTGACCCCAAAGCTGCATATGCAGGTCATGTTCTGAAATGAGCAAAATACTATTAATCATATGTCCTTATTTTTAGTAAATAGTTCGAGTACGTATTGTTTTACTTCTATAACAGATGCAAGAAGAAATGTGTATGCAAATTAGCATATATACCACGTATGGTAACACTTCAGCCATCCAAATGCACATAAGTTGAAATGTATTATCCATCGCTAAAAGGAATAGTTTTAACTCCTTACATAAGAAATTTCTGTTATTTTTGATGAGTGATAAGCATATTTTGGGTCCTGGTTCACTTTAAAAACAAAGTAAAGTAAATGTACAGACCTAAGGTTTCCATCAACATATAATGTACCATCTTTTGTTTGTCAAGGGCTGGCTGCTCTACTTATTAAGATTAGGGTGTGTAAGAAAAAAAAAAAGAATGAAGCAAGCAGGAAGAAGGAACTATTGTAGAAAGTGTTTACTGATAGAAGTTAACTGGAAATCGAAAAACCTGATCATTAGCTGGTGTGTGTGTGTTTTAAAACACGAAGTACTGTGAACTGATATGTCCTTTTTGTTTCTAGATCTGTTTATATTCTTCCTGAATACATTTTGTATTTTATGGGAACATGACCCCAACATTCTTGTCATTGTTACTTTTTACAACAAACTACTAAAAAGCAGAGTTTTTGTAAGATGGTAGCCTCCTTTTCATGATATCCCACGGTAAAGAAGTACTGTACGGACTTTGTGGAGGGGAGGTTGCTATTTTTGTTTGTGGTGGTTTGTTTTGTGTTTCTTTGCCTTTTTCCCCCTTCTGCCCTTTATACTCCCCCAATGCCACTTGCCTTATCCTGCTCCGGATCTTCATACCTGGAGGGCTCCATTTTACAAGGTTAAAGGAAGCTCACTTTTTACTCTTGCATTGTCTTGACTATGTGTTTAGGGTCATTATCCTGTTGAAAGGTGAACATTATGCCCAATCGAAGTTGGGTGCTCTGGATCAGATTTTTATTAAAGGGACACTCCAGGCCCCTAAAAAAGTGAAGATTTAAACGGAAATTTACACTTTTATAAATTATACTGGATATACCCCGTGGCTGTTCAAGATGACAACAGGTCCTGTTACTTCCTGGTTTGGTTAGCTTAATTGCACTGATCTCAAGAGGCAGCAATTGCCCAAAGCACCTGCCGTGTAAAGACTTCTCATTGAGCTGCATTGGGAAGTCTGTGATTGGACAGCCACAGAAAATCTGGATGGGGTTTGAAGAGGAGGGCTTGCAAAAGTAGAACCATCAAACACATTCCATTGGTGATTACTTTTAAAACTGTAGCACTTTTCCGCTCAAGACATTTTTGACAAATTATCCAATTTGTCTCTCACTTTTTTTTAATTTACAGAGAATGTTAGACTAAAATGGTCACAAGTAGTCTTACCCATATAATATATTAGGATGTCCTCAAAGAACAGTTAAAGAAAATTAAAACCGAAATCTATATTACACTGGTATCTAAGAAATTTAAGTTCTTCGTGTGCTCTTTTATTTATGTTAAACTTTTTTTTCCTCTAGCCTCAGAAAATGATTTGCAAACTAAACGTCTTAAGTTGGATTATGAAGAGATCACACCATGCCTTAAGGATGTGACTTTGGTTTGGGAGAAAATGCTGAATGTGCCTGGAAGAGCAAAGATTAAAATGGAAATGGAAAAAATTCATGCAGCAGTTGGACAAGGTAAGTCCTGTTACATAAACATGAAATATAAATGTTTAATTGATTTACGCCAAGGCTAGATCTAATGAAGTTTGCATCTCTTGCTACACAACTTTTCCTGGTGGTATGGTGAATCCTGTTGAAGATCATTGCACAAGATGTATTCCATGTTTCCTATTGTTGTGCATTATGACCGCATAAGGGCAATGGGCTATGGTGTTGTGACTTGCTAATGCAGAGAAGCAGAGTGAGTTGGACAAGGGAAATGTAGCTCCTCGTACCGGTGTAACTCACTATTTCAAGGCACTTGCTTTGCACCAAAAGTACTTAATGAAAAGACACCGCTATTTTTACATTTTGCCAAAATCACATCTCATTCTCCAGTGACTGTCGGACGGATAACCGCTAGGCCCTTCCCTTTTTTAAAGGCGACTCTATAGTGTTAGGATTACAGATCAGTATGTGCCCTGTGGTCCCCATCTCCCTACCTGCCCCCCAGCACATAAAAAGCTAAAAATTCCAGCACCATTGTTCCTCAGCACTCTGCCTCCTCCTTTATCCAACGGGGGGACCTAATGCGCATGCACGGCGAGCAACTCGAGCGCCTTAGGCTCTCTTTATAGAAAAGCATACATCAATGCTTTCCTATGGGGTTTTCACTGATGCTGGATGTCCTCATGCAGAAAGGGACTCAGAGTTTTGATAGAATCTCAGATGCACCTCTAGTCACTGTCTGATAGACGGCCACTGGAGGCAATCTTAGTCCTGCAAATTAATTGTTGCATTTTCTCATTGCAGGACTAAGGGGGATACAGACACTGCACCCAGACCACTTCAGTGAGATGAAGTGGTCTGGGTGCCTGAATTGTCCCTTTATGGTCTTAATTTTCAGCATAATCTGTCACAGCAGTTGATTCAGTGCGTCTCTGAGAAGCATTGGATTTGTAAAGTGCAACAGTGTCATAGAAGCGTTGGGGGCATTAGGCACATTAGAAGAATTGGACTAAACCAAGATAATTGGTGCTGATGATGAGGCGGAACAGCTGCTGCAGGGAGTATTTACTATTAATGGATTACAAGCAAGTTTCCCTGATGTTCTTATTAAAGGAACACTGCACTTACTATCCGAACTTCATCTAATTGAAGTTGTTAAAGTGCCTACAGAAGTTCCCCCCTTTAATTTGACACATTTAAAATGTTATCTTTTATTAAATCGAAGGCTTTGCAGAACCGCTTCAAGCCAAGCCTCAAAGATCTCACGATAGGAGAGAAGGGAATATTACTTCCTGGCTCTCATACCCAGCTGTATGTTGATGACATGTGCAGTGCTTTCACAGCTTGTCATTGAGAACCATTGCATTTAATGGTTCTCTGACAGAATCATTGGCAGATCACACCTTTGCCTATGGTCCTCCAGAATGACATAACGCAGAGAGGAGTGAGCAGCAGCGACGCGGGAGACTCTGCACTGGAGGAAAGGTAAGTAAAACTTATTTATATTATACTGCACACAGGAAGGGGCGGTGGGGGGAGGGAGGGCGGGCTAAAACTATAGAGGGTCAGGGATAGTATAGAGTTTGGAATACAGATTTCTATGCCAAACGCTATAGTGTCTCTTCGGGACAGATAGATAAAAATTGACAAATGTTCTATTGTTACATTATAATCCTATTTAAATTCAGCATAATCTGTCACAGCAGTTGATTCAGTGCGTCTCTGAGAAGCATTGGATTTGTAAAGTGCAACAGTGTCATAGAAGCGTTGGGGGCATTAGGCACATTAGAAGAATTGGACTAAACCAAGATAATTGGTGCTGATGATGAGGCGGAACAGCTGCTGCAGGGAGTATTTACTATTAATGGATTACAAGCAAGTTTCCCTGATGTTCTTATTAAAGGAACACTGCACTTACTATCCGAACTTCATCTAATTGAAGTTGTTAAAGTGCCTACAGAAGTTCCCCCCTTTAATTTGACACATTTAAAATGTTATCTTTTATTAAATCGAAGGCTTTGCAGAACCGCTTCAAGCCAAGCCTCAAAGATCTCACGATAGGAGAGAAGGGAATATTACTTCCTGGCTCTCATACCCAGCTGTATGTTGATGACATGTGCAGTGCTTTCACAGCTTGTCATTGAGAACCATTGCATTTAATGGTTCTCTGACAGAATCATTGGCAGATCACACCTTTGCCTATGGTCCTCCAGAATGACATAACGCAGAGAGGAGTGAGCAGCAGCGACGCGGGAGACTCTGCACTGGAGGAAAGGTAAGTAAAACTTATTTATATTATACTGCACACAGGAAGGGGCGGTGGGGGGAGGGAGGGCGGGCTAAAACTATAGAGGGTCAGGGATAGTATAGAGTTTGGAATACAGATTTCTATGCCAAACGCTATAGTGTCTCTTCGGGACAGATAGATAAAAATTGACAAATGTTCTATTGTTACATTATAATCCTATTTAAATCCAATTCCAAGTATGAAGTCTGGTTATTGCTTATTAGAAGTTCTATTATTTATTCTGTTTTTAACAGGAGTTCCTCGTCTTCACCGTGGAGAAATCTGGATTTTTTTGGCAGAGCAGTACCAGCTGAGACATCCTTTGCCAAGTAAAAACATGCTGAGAGATATTCCATACAAAGAGCTGCTAAAGCAGCTGACCACCCAGCAGCATGCCATCCTCATTGACCTGGGTAAGTGTTCAATCCAGAAACCTAACCATTCACTTTGCTTGTGGGAGCTACAATTACATTCCAGCTGCATCAGGTAACCTCAGGAACTCTACAAGTACATGCACTGCATTCAATCTTCTGACTCTTCGGTGTGTTACTTTATATATATATATATATATATATATATATATAATTTTTTTTTTTAATCTTTATTTTTGCAATGGCAGATCGTATGGTAAAGTAACATTTTTAGGCTTATGCAAAAGCCATATGATAGTACTTATGTCAATTATATATTAGAGAAAGGAAAAGAAAGTAGAGCGTTATTTTGTTGAGGTTTTTCTTCCTGTTGTTGTGGTTGACATGGTCGCTTCTCTTTTGACATGGCATTCTTTTGCATCAGTGAACTCTATCTTGTTCAGTGCTGACCTTCTTTTGAAGCAAAGGTAGTATAACACATTTAGTTTAGATTTTTATTTTTTTCAGTGCAAATTTCTTGTTGAACTAGGTTTGCGAAATTGAGGATGTGCATGATGACTCCATATTTGTGGGTTCACATCTCAATCTCTGCATTCTCTCTACAGAAAAAGGTTCCAAGTTTTCAGGGAACCCAAACAAATGCAGTAGCTATTCTGGCTCCAGATTGCATTGGCCCATTGAAGTATTGCTGAAGTTTAGTACCTTCTCCGTTGGCAAAATAGGCTTGAAAGGGACATAGTTTCCCTTCCTAAACTTTATTATTTTTTATTTATGCTGCCACCTAACCAAAAAGCTGCGGAAGAAATAGTGGTTTCACCATCAAATTTACCTATTTGTACGATGCGGTAGAGAATGAGTAGTCAGTAGTCATGTTCAGTATCTGTCTCCCAGGTTATTTAGGTTTAACAATACTTAATATTTAACATGAGTTTTTGTGGAACCTTTAACGGTTGGACTACTTACATGTATGGTGCTTGGAGTGTCCTTTAAGTGAAATGGAGCAGCCATTTTCTTTTTCCTTCCTAGAAAACAATATGCTGCCTGAACATGTCCTGTGGTGCAGATCCTTTAAGTCCTTCAAGTTGAGAGGTGCGACCTCTGTTGATTGGATTAGTTGTTCCAGCACATCCCACAGATGCTCAATCTAATTGAGATCTGGGAAGTTTGGTGGTGGCCAAGACAACACCTTGAACTTTTTGCATGTTCCTTAAACTATTCCAGAACAATTTTTGTTCAGTGTGGCAGGGTGCATTAAGTAACATCCCCAGGACATACTTGGAAACCAGAGTACTCCGAATGTACCTTTCCTGGTTAAATACGTTCTTATTACTGCTGAAAGAGGCCACTGCCATCAGGGAACACCATGCCATGAAGCGGTGTACGTGGTCTGCAACAATATCTCAGCAGTGATGCAGTGTGTGTTCCGACACCTTTTTCTCATGGCCAGTGTTAAGTTTTTCAGCAATTTAAACTACAGTAGTTTTTTTTATGGGACTGGACCAGATGTGCTAGTCTTTGCTCACAAGCAAGCATTAATGAGCGTTAGGAGCCAATGACCCTGATGCTGATTCGCTACTTGGCTAGACGACTGGATCAACGCATCTTCAAGACAGTGAGTCTTGTGGGGTATTACCAGTATGCAGTAGTTGGTACTTACCAAAAGTGGTGCAAGGAAGGTCATCACTATTTGGTACTTGTCCAAGTCACGTGGATCTTTTTGCTTGCCCATTTTTCTGCCTCCAACACATGAAATTTAAGAACTGACTGTTCACTTGCTGCCTAATATAGTCCACCCCTTGACAGGAGCCATTGTAACCATATTCTTAACTTCATCTGTCAGTGGTTTTAATGTTGTGGCTGATCAGTGTATATCTGCATTTGTAATTCGTGCTAGCTAATGCTAAGGTGCAATCCACAAAAATCTTTCTTAGAACCATTTAATATAATGTAGTTCACAGCCACGTGACCGTTCTCTGGTCTTTTCCATTGGTCTGTGCTTTTTTTTTTATTTACACTACTCTGTCATTTGTTTTATGTGATAGGTTAATAGGCATGTCATCCTATTTACATGTCTGTACCTATGTGTTCTAATTCTGGGGATTTTCTCTCCAACACACATTAAAACAAAGGTTTAAAGGACTACCTCTCCTTTGTGGATTACAGCTCTATTCAGTCGATTACTTTTTAGTAAAATGATTTGAGATCTCATTGCCACATATGAGCAGAAGATGTGGTTTATAATTGGACACAATTCTAATCTCCATAGCTCCAAAGTTCACTTTAATCTTCAAATGGATTGAATGAGTTCAAATATTTTTTACAACAAATGACATTAACAAGTAATGCAAGGCAAATTCCCACAATTACAGCACCGCTGTCATCTTACTAAGGATGCTTTTTACAGCGGATTATCACAATCTAGGGGAACAGTGCTTATTATTGTACACTCTATTTAAAACCTGTATTATCATTGCTTGCTATACTGAATACAATGTTACTCTAATTGTAGACTTTCATGGTGTTATAGTATAAAATGTAGCGTAATTAAAAGAACTAGAGTGGCTGGATCTATATTGAATGTTAGAAGATCATTGCATTTTTACATTCTTTTGGTGAAATAGGGCTATAACAGGAGCCTATTGTTGCATATGTTTCTCCTCTTAAGGTGACATGGTGGGTGCTGGTTACTAAGATGGAATTTTGGCATGACGTTTTGTGCCATGTGGTGTTTGCAAACTGGGCAACTGCAAGATTGTGAATGGCGTCTGGCATTATCCAGCGATCACAGCATGATTGGTAGGGTTATTTTAATATTGTACCACCACTCGCCTTACTGAACGGTTTACAAACTATATAGTGCTTTGCGAACAGACAACAGGTTGCGTAGTTTGCCCTTCAGTGAGTCTCCACTCAAGTTTGAGATCAGAGTAGCCAGTCATATGTCTGGCTGATCCCACCCACAAAAGCAGTCCAGATATGAAATGCCACTTAGTCCCTTTGTGCAAGTGATACAGCAACCATTTCAGCCTTCATATATATTGCTCTGCTAGCGAATTCTTATTGGGTTTTTATTCTGCTCGTGTGCCAATCTAAAAGGAAGACTTCACCACTAAACGCTATGACAGCACCCATAACAAAAAAGAAAAAATGTAAGTCTTCATTGCATTTATTTAAAGGAAATGTTACTTAATTTTCTCTTTCCTAATGTGAAACATGGGAACCATATAGGTGATGGGAGTAAGTAGTTCTAATGAGCACAGGCTGATTGCAGGGTTTAGCTCAGGACAGCTAAGGAACTTCCATCTCCTTGTCGTTGGTATTGGAGGCGGGGAGCAACACCTGGCAGGTCATAGGTCAAGTTGGTCAAGAACAGTTTGACTACTTACAGTGGTGGGTGGCAGGGTTTTGGGGCTTGATTTGTTCCTTTAAAGAAAAAGTAATTTCAGCAATTGGTATAAATATGAATAGATCTAATCATTGGGGTGATAAAAACCTCTATCCTTAAAGGGACACCATAACCACTATACGATTTACAACACCGCACACTAAGACAGAATCTACGTACAATCGAATGATATGACCTCTGTTTAATATCTATTCCATAATTGGTTATTTATCATGTAATAAGATATAGAATTGTTAGCATCATACCAGTTCATATGACATTGTTTGATGTGCAGTGCCTTAGAATGTTGATTTATATTAAGCACACTGAAACATCTCTTATCATACACGCCTGTCATTTTAGATCCAATGTGTTTTGCAAAGCATTGTATTGTTGAAAGGGATGTAATCCTATACTGTAACACCTCCTGTTTAACGTCCTTACTACAAGCACATTCCTGAAATTTGGGGTGGGGTAGTGTTTACTAAGAAGGCTGCTGTAAGTGACGCTTCACGGAACTTCACAAAGAAACCCTTCCCTGTTTATGCTTCAAGCCTTCTAAGTACCAAAGTAAGAGTGGAATATTACACATTAAAAAAAAAAATAACCAAAACAAAACCGTGTTCATTATGATAAACTCTGCATGAACATGTTCTATCTTCCTTATCAGTGCTTGAATTGTGTTGTACTCTGACATTTGCTAACTTACCTTGACTTTAGGAATTGTCCGCTTTAACAGGGTACATATTTGCCTCCTATAAGCAAGTTACATCATGCTTGATGCCAGGTAATCGCTCATGCGTTGATCAGGGGCCGACCTGATGTTTTATTCAGTCCCCTGCAACTTTGACTACGTTTTGACAACAGATTTTTATTTATTTATTTTTCAATATTGCAACTTGAATTCTTTGGGCTTTTTTTGTTTTTGTGCACTAGCTTAACAACTGGCATTTAATTGTATTAAGTTGGAAAGTGGAGTGGTACGTTTAGTGTGTGCCATTGAAACTAAATTTTTTAGTTATCTCTCTTATCTCTGAATAAGTGCAGGCTCACATTAAGCCATACAAGAATGGGCACATTTGACATTTCTCTGTTATAAGGGGGTATGGGTGAAAGATGTGTTCAGAAAAAAATATCTTTCTATTTGGTTTGACAAAGTAATTACACCCTTAATATATTTGCTGATAGCCTGTTAATGATTTGTAATGCCAGTAAAAATAACTTCCAATCTTGCTTTGCACGGTGTCTTTAGAAATATACGGTAATCCTTTTTATCTCTTGTTATAAGACCATCTAAGCAGTATATACCCTTTTTTTATTTTAATTTATTTTTATAAGTGCATATGTACCAATCTGGCATAACCATGAATGTACCTTTTATGAAGACAGTTGATACCCCATCGCTACACGTTGCTGTCCATGGGAACAGTAACTAAGTAGCAAATAAATTTTTGTTCTCTTATAAATATTTTCTTTTCACACGGCCAGAGATGCTCTTTGCAAATGAGACAAGTAACCATCAGGTGTCACTGTAGCTGCTTGTAAAATGTGTATATAAAACATTGGTACTTTTTATGCAAAATACCCTGTAATTAATTAAACCGTATAAAAATGTTCTATTTTGACTGTGAGTAAAGATTAGAGTGTAATTGTTTTATAATTTCTTTTATCTGCACAACAGCAGTGAACCTTTATGAAGTGGCTCATTTTCATTAGTTTTGTACATAATGGTCTGGGGCCAAAGGCAAGTTGATTTTTCTGTTTGCCTAGCAAGCTGCACTGAACGTTTACTTAAGGAGATAAACCTGCTTCAAAAAGATTTTTGTTTTGTTTGACCTATCTTGATAGCAAGGTTAAAGTAACTATAGTTGAATTGCTTACATCTATTGTTTTCACAGGACGCACCTTTCCAACACACCCATACTTCGCGGCCCAGCTGGGAGCAGGACAGCTGTCACTGTACAACATTTTGAAGGCCTATTCCTTGCTTGATCCTGAAGTGGGTTACTGCCAAGGACTTAGCTTTGTAGCTGGGATTCTGTTGTTGCACATGGGTGAAGAAGATGCCTTTAAGATGCTAAAATTTCTAATGTATGACATGGGCCTAAGAAAACAATATCGGCCTGACATGATCACACTGCAGGTAATCTTTTGACACTTTAAAAGTGCTTTAGAATTTGTTGTGTTTTGTTTCAGAACATTATTTGTAAAACCATTTCAAATAAGTAACAGATTGATAACCAGATACATCTCAACAGCTCTCAATTAATGTAGAGGACACTAGTTACACAATGTGCATGTTTTCAAAATGAGAGAGTTCTGCTTTTTATATTTCCTCGGGAGCCTAGGTTACATAGTTTTATAGGCTGAAAAGAGATGTGTCCATAAAGTTCAGCCTTTCTTGCATCCTTTTTTTTGCGATTGATCCAAAAGAAGGCAAAATAACCCCGTTTGAAGCACTTCTAAGTTTGCAACAAACTAGGAAAAAATTCCATCTTGACCCCAGAATGGCAGATTTATCCTTGGATAAAGAAGGTAAATTTGATGGCAGTAAAACAGCAATTCGGTTTCCTTTTACTAGAACATGTTTAAACAAAAAGTAAACGGGTAACTTTTTGGAAAAACACATAGTTGAATTTTTATAGCTTTTAATATAGTATATTTATTTGGTTTTATGGTATCTCTTTCTGATTGCGTTGTGATTATCGTAGCAAAATTAACTCTTCTCTTTCTCCATCCTTTCTCTTATCATTGTCCAACATATTCAAAGGGTGAGCCAATATCTGAAGTAGAAATGGACTAAGAGAGAGGTGTGCATGATATTTCAATGTGCATTCCCTCGGGCACCCAGAAGAGTAAAGAAACCTTTTCATCTACCCATGACACAATTCCCTGTTTTGTTTTGTTTTTTTAGCTAATTTTTTGTCTAGTTTATCTTTTCATTTTTGTAGCAAAGTTGTAAATGCATGACTTTTCATTTATTTATTTATTTTCCTTTTTATTCTTTAAATTTGTAATATTAAAGGTCACTATAGTCACCAGAACTACTATAGCTTAATGTAGTGGCTCTGGTGTCTATAGCCAGTCCCAGCAGTGTCAATCAGACAGCCAATAGAGGTGCTTCCTAGTCCAGTGCTGCACAATCTGTATGGAGACACTGAACGGTCCCCATTGATTCAGTGCATCTCTATGAGGAGATGCTGATTGGCACAGCTCAGTTTTGCCGCACATGTGCAATAGACCCAAATGCTATCTCAGCCATTGAGGATCTCAGCCATGGAGGTAGAGCCAGCAAGACCAACACAATGTGGGAGAAAAAGTGTGTAATATCACCTCTTTACTGCACAGAGAATGGGCTGATCACCAAAACAGCCACTTCAGCACTGTAGTGTCAGGAATAAGTTTGTATTCCTGACACTATAGTGTTCCTTCAATAAAATGTCTGATCGATACTTCTGTGCTTTTCCAACAGATCCAAATGTATCAACTTTCTCGACTTCTTCATGACTATCACCGAGATCTATATGATCACCTGGAGCAGTACGAGATCGGACCAAGCCTGTATGCTGCCCCTTGGTTTCTCACCATGTTTGCCTCTCAGTTCCCTCTTGGCTTTGTTGCCAGAGTCTTTGGTAAGCATTTCATTTTTTTTTTTTTTTTTTAACATTTTGTTTTTAGTATTCACTGACTGGGTTATATGCCATTTGGATTTTTATTTCCTAGAATTCAGGCTTTAATCACCAATATAAGTATCATATTTGCAGACATCTCAAGTCTCCCGGGAGTTCCGGGAGACTCCTGGGTTTTGCACATGGCTCCCTGACACACGTCTTATCTGTGTGTCAAGGTGTACATACATGTTTGTGTGCTGTGTGTGTGGCGAGGGAGGAGTCTTAGCTGGTGAAGCCACCTTCCTGAAATGTATTTTTGCAAGTTGGGATGGGATGTCTGTATTTGGTTTTATATGGTGTGAAACACACACATAGGTGATGTGCAGAGTGTTTGTTTTTAATCACACCAGCATTGCAATATCTGTATTCTAAAATCCATGTTGTGTTTATTTATGACATGGTATATTACCACCAAGTGAAACCGTTTAATTCATGTGCCCCATAAAGTGACCTACACCATCTATGAGAGCTAAGTCTACACATTTAATCGTACTGACAAGTTTATCAATGCATGATGGGTGAGCAGTGGTCTTCTGGCCTTAATGGATTTTGATGTAAAATTACCTTGGGGCAGTTAGAGCATCTGGAATATAAATGTGACCCATGTTGGCTGCTTGGAAAATGCATTGGCTTACTCCATTTGTACGAAAGTGGTTATTCCTTTTAAGAAATATTATAAAAATATATTCAAACAAATAAATTAATTGAAGACTTTAGTGCGAAAACTCAATGAGTAAAAAAAACAAAAAACAAAAAAACACCCTAGTAATAATTGGATAACTCATGCTGACCTTTGCCAGATAAGGTCAGATATGCTAGAATATATCAGATCATGATGACCTAAAAGTTTTATTCTAAAAGTAAGTGATGACCAAAAATAGCCAAAATGTCAATCGTTTTTGTAGCGCACAAACACAGGTGTTTTAAAATGTGTTTATTAACTTAATTTATACAAGCAGTGGAGTTTGCTCATTCTACACCACTCTTCCCATCAAACCATTTATTTTCATAATTAAGCGACACAATGTAAATTTGAATCTTATGAATGTTTGCTGTAGAATTTGAAGGTTTGTAAGCTTGATAGCGTTTGTTTACAGAAATTAGACCACCTAAGTAAATTGACCCCCACCTATCTTCTCTCTTGGCATATTGGGTATTTTGCCTCACTAAGCAACAACAACAAAAAACAACTGCTGTGTGTGTTCTGGGTGTGCTAGGAGCTGAAAGCAGACGTGCACATAGTTACCTTCCCGTCGTAGGGCTCTTTCTGGTCCATGCTATGTCTCCCAACTGAACTATGAATATATTGGATGGGGCAAACTAAGCACTATCCCACTCGCAATATGTATGGTCATAGGGGTTATAGTAGGTGTGTTCTTCTTCATATTCTCAAAAAACTCCTTCATATATTAAATCCTAAATAAAATGTCAAAGCAAGAGGCTTTGACTCCAGAAACTGGTGTCAATCACAAAACTCTCCTGAGCAAACCGTTTTAGGCTAGGATTAATCGTACAGGAGGAGTTGGTTTCAGACGGACCCATTTCATGCCAGAGCTTACTCTAGGCAAACCCTTGGCTTTTTGGGGTATTATTCACCCATATGTCTGAATTTTGAAAGCTAAGAGGGAAAAAGATACCTTTAAAAACAAATTTAGTGTAAATGACCAAGATGCATCAAGAACAAATGGTTAATACAAACAGGGCTTACTCACAGATGAGGACATTAACTACACTGATCAAGACAAGACCTTTTTTTAAAATGTAGTTTTTTTTTTGTTTGTTTTTTTATCGCGGTACGCCCGGGAGTGAAATTTAGTAAATGTCACTCCCAGGCTTCTTTTTGCCGGGCATCACTTAATCTACATAAAGACAAGAATACAGATATACACTTACATATAATATGTATTCCATTTTATTTTTCAAAGAGGAAACTTGAAATCAAGCTAATTCTCTTGTGCAATGATATTTCAAACACGTGTGTAGACTTGAAAATGCTCTTCGTCTGGAATCCACGGTACAGATGAACTAGTGCAATAACGAATGGCTGTTTCTAGGTCTCGGAGTATTTTTTAGAATTTACTGAATAATGTCAGGGTGATTATTTTTATTGTATACTTCTTAGCAGGTATGCACTGCAGCTATTTGTCTTTCGATTTAGAAGGGACAGCATCCCCTTTTGACCTAAATCCCTGTCTTTTTTTTTTCCCTTTTCTTTTTTTTCTATTTACTGTATAAATTTACTATGCTTTTAAATGCCTTTTTTAAAAACCGTTTTCAACTATAAATATCTTATAGTAGTGGTTATGATGCCAGAAGTGCCCTGGCACACTCCCAGAATAGATAGTCAAACTATTTGCAAAGGTGCCGGTCACATGCTCTAGGAAAATGTGAAGCTGTTTGCATGAAGGTAAGCCAGGCTCTGCAGGGTCATTGGCTGTGAGCACTCAGGTGATGCTCTCAGCCAATGAGCTAGGCCTTCACTACATGGCTTAGCTCAAGAAAGCTAACCGGAATCGGTGTAGGAGCTTCCAGCCCTTCTAGAAGCTGACTGACGCCTGGTGTTCCCCAGAGAGCTCCAGGGGACTGAAGCTCCAGTTCCTTTTAAAAATCTCCCAGGATGAGACAATTCCCCTTAAACCTGGATTCAATGCATACCCCTTTATAGCTGCGGTTAGAAGACCTCTCCCAACTCCATATTATAGGAAGAGGTGAAGTTCCTGTGCTATATACATGGCAGGCAGACACATTTCAGTTTGTGTATTCACAGGTTTTTTTTAAATTATAAACCCAATGGATGAACTTGATGGACTTGAGTCATATATAATAAAATTTCACCCTTAGAGATTCAGTTCAGCCACTTGTGTCACCTCCCCCCATCCCCCCTTATTTTTGGCGTGGTTCCATTAGAATCTGATTTAGCATGTTTTAGAGCTTAGTGTTTTGCAGAGCAGACGCGGATGGAAATGTCTGTTCCGTTGGAAAGTGCTGGCTGGGTTCTGTGCCCAGAGAAGACTGGAAGACTTGCTTTTGTTGGCCGTTGTAACAAGTGTCCCTTGTGTTTCCTCCCCGTTAAATGCAGAATACTAAAGAGGGAAAGGGAACTGGAGATGGAAAGGAAGCAATGTTTTTTTTTGTTTCTTTCTACGGCTGTGACTTATTGGCCTTTATGAACAGCTTCTGTATTTAATGTGGAGACACCTGCACAGTTTGTATTGGTACTTTTACTTTTTCTGAGCTTTAAAAATGCTTCCACATGCTAAATGTTTATAAAGGGCAGAAATTACTTTTTGGATTTTAAACTGTGTTACCCAACATACTAAAGATTTAATTCGAAGCATATATACACATTATTTGCTCCATTCTAGAAATAATGTATTGCGTTACCGAAACACACTTTGTACCTACCAAAGTGAGACTATTGTGCCCTCTCTCTTTTTAAAAAAAAACATTTTTTTTGCGTGTGCTCAAAAATTTTATATGAGGAAAGTTATCAGGGTGTTTAGCAAGGAGGGGGTATGTAAGTAATGCACAGAGTCCTCCACAACAGTTAAATAAAGTATGCAATGCAGAACTGCTAAGACCAATTACCTGGGCCTGTTCTCAACTGCACCCATATCATCATGCAGACCATGCTCTACAAATTTCAACTGTAAAATACATAATATATACATTAACAAACCAAATCAATAAATATACAACATACACGATTAAAGGACCACTGTAGGCACCCAGACCACTTCAGCTTAATGAAGTGGTCTGGGTGCCAGGTCCATCTAGGATTAACCCTGCCTGCTGTAAACATAGCAGTTTCAGAGAAACTGCTATGTTTACATATCGGTTAATCCAGCCTCTAGTGACTGTCTCATTGACGGCCGCTAGAGGCGCTTCTTCGCTTCTCACTGTGATTTTCACAGTGAGAAGACGCCAACGTCCATAGGAAAGCATTGAGAATGCTTTCCTATGGACTGGCTGAATGCGCGCGTGGCTCTTGCCGTGCATGTGCATTCAACCGATGACGACCGAAGGCGGAGAGTCCCCAGCGCCCAGGGAGCCCGGCGCTGCAGAAAGGTGAGTGTTTAACCCCATTGCTCCCCCTTCAGCCCGGCGGGAGTGGGACCCTGAGGGTGGGGGCACCCTCAGGGCACTATAGTGCCAGGAAAACGAGTTTGGTTTCCTGACACTATTGTGGTCCTTTAATATAAGTCAAGAAGGGGAGCACTCTGGGATTTTCTTCATAAAACAATTTTCATTGAATCATGCAAGATTCAACACACCCACTGAACACTAATTTCAAAGCTCACAAAATTATTATATAACAAAATCCACAATCTATTTGAGAACGTTACATTGGTCATGCAGACTGGTGCCCTCTCTCCTAACTGCTATATGTTACATCATGCGATATGGTGTGCCCTGTCAGCGAGTTACAGAATGGTTTCAAGAATCGTTTGTTGAAAGTTTTCACACTTGTTGCTGTGTTGAATGCTTTTAGAAGTGGATGTTTATAATTCCCGCCAGTGTAGATCAAATCTGATCACATGGCATCAGCATGTAATGTAACTTGAGCGATTGCAGTTATTGATCAATGTTTTTGAATCCTAGATACCGCTGGGAAAAAAAAAAAATCTGCATAGTTGATCTTGATTAGATCTCCTTGACTTAAAACCGTGTTTAATTTCAAAAATCATTGAGTAAGTCTGCATCTTCTAGACGAGTTAGAAATTGTCACTGAATAGGAGGTCGTCATTTAATTTTGGCACTGCTGGTCTATTGGGGCTTTTTTTCTGGCAGTTCTCATACTATAAACGTGCACAGACATTTATGGTCTTTCATGTTCTTCATTGTCCATTTTTTTTTTTTTGGACAATGTCATTGAGAGTGTGATGTTTTATGGCGTATATTGTGAACCGTCCAAATACGGATTATAATGAAAATAAAGTATTTTGCACCTTCAAGGTGTTTTAAATTTGCGGTATTTTTACCACTTAAATTAACGTAACATCACTAATCAAATATTGCAAAATTATAAAACATGGAAACCTCCAAGGGGGGTGACTTTTATATAGGTTATCTGTTTATATCTGTATGAAGTCACAGTGCCCGTGGACTTGACATCTGTAGGAGTGTTCATGTGCTTTAAAAAAAAAAAACTGTTGTCTTTGACATGATTCTCTCGGTGACCTGTCTAGAAACAATAGAGAGACTGAACACGAATGGTTAACTATTGTTGAGCCAGTATAGAGGCACTCCCTGAGTGAAGGTTAAATTACAGCTACAGGAGGTGCGGTGCCTAATTTGCACCTTACTCTTGCTATGTCACCTACATAAAACCTATATTTCTGGAAATATTGAAATGCATGTTTCCAATGCCGGGTAGTCTGCATTGTTAAAAGGAGGAAGATACAATATTTTTTTCTGTTTATTTTGCATGGTGTCTGGAGGTATGCCATCAGATAAGGGAAAAGTGTCAATACACGGAATAGCCCCTATTGCTACCCGGAATTATTTTTGCTTGTAGAGGTCGTTCAGAGTTCAAGGGAAGCTTAAACAAAAATCTTGCTCTTCTTTTTTTAAACAGTCAAGTAGACAGAGTCCAACTCTACACAGAGGCAAACATTCTACAAGTATGGTAGTATGGTTTTACATTATGATGAACCCAGTGAAGGGTGTTGCAAAATCAAGCAAGGAATGATTGAGTTGACTGGTGGGTTAAGTACATGTTCGAGTTGACTAGACGAGGCACGTTAGAGAAACACCGGTTGTAAGGAAGTTGCACTTTCGAAGCTGGTATTGAGGAAATGGATGAAGATTTTGCTATAACTTTGAGAGTTTTTTTTCTGACACAAGCTGTGTGAACACTAAGCAATAGAACTGAATTTGTGTTGAGGGTCAGATAGGACATTTGAGACTGCAGTGTGATGCTTGTCTCATGTAGCAATAGGAATTACAAATGATCTACTGTGTCCTCTCGTTGCTTTTAGCACGTTTGCTGGGTTACAATACTGAGCCACACAGAAAACTTCAAGACAGTCATTCAGTTTATCCATTTAATCCAAATGAGTGCATCATTTGTAGCTTAAGTCTCAGGCAAGGAGTGTTGTCTGTGGCTACATGTTACAACATACTTCCTTAAACCATACAAACAGTGGAAGAACTAATGTAGAGGGGATCCAAGTGCAAAAACGTTTTTTGGTGCCCCCCTATAGTGCAAGAGTGGCAAAAGGCTACATCCCCATCTATTGTACTATTCCCACAATGCTATGTTAGCAGGGGCTTTACCTATTGACCATCTTTGCAGGATTGTATTTGTGAGCAGTGTTTGCATTTTAATTTAAGCGTGGTTTTTTAATAGTGTGTACATGTAGGGGTGTGTTTGTATGTACTATTGCCATTGGAATGCAGTGGTGTACTTGTGTATAATGTTTGAGTGTTAGGGTGTGTTTAGATGTAGTGTTTGCTTTCAAATGTGGCAAGGAGCAGCAATCCTAAGCCGTTATCTGCCGGTATCTCGCTTACCACCTCCTCTCTCCTTAAGCTGGGAGGAAGTAACCTGTTCTCACTTCCTCCCAGCTTCCGACTACATAGGGGGCTGGTCGCTGTTTTAGATGGCTGCGGTGCTTGACCGGCCGCCCTTGTTAACCAATACCTATCGGGTGGCCCAAATTCCGTGGACCACCGGATAAGCCCCCAAAGGGTGCGGGCTCCGGTGCTGCTGCACCGGCGATGGCTAAATAAAAATCCACAAAAGTTACCTATGCACACCCCAAATCCTGAAGTACATTTAAATTACATTTGTTATTAGTACCACTGCAGCGGCCATTTAAAAAGTTACTTCATGCACCAAGACCACTTGAGTGATCTCTTCTGCTAGAGGTGTAGCTCCACCTCTGGCATAGTTATTTGGGTGTAATCAGCCAGCCCGGAACTAGAGTTCTTGGTGACTGTCAATTCTGTGCAACTTTCATTGCACATAATGTCAGTCATTGGCTGAGCGCCGTAAGCTGACGCTCTCAACCAAAGAATGACAATGGCCATGGCTTCCAGGCTTTGAAGAAGCACATCACCGGCAGGGATCCAGGTAAGGAAGTCAAATTTTTTGTAAACGCTTTGCCACATTACCACGGAACCAGGCAATGTGCAGCACTGCCATTCAGTGTCTCCACCCTCTGCATGGAGACACTGAACTTTCCTCATAGAGCTGTATTGATTCAATGCATATCTATGAGGAGATGGTGATTGGCCAGGGCTGTGTTTAACTTGTGCTGGCTCTGCCCCTCATCTGCCTCATTGACAGTTTGTTATCCAATCCTATTGTCAGGCCTAAGCCTCCCGATGTCTCCTCATACTTCCGGGTTTGACGGAGCTTAGCCACACCCCCATTGCCGCGGTCTGCTATTTAATGCGACCGCACCAGCTGATAGACGCTGGATTATTGAAACGCGTACCGCGCCAAACTCACCGGACTTACCAGTCTTGCTGCTGATAATTCCAATGTATATAATCTCTTATAATTTGAACTGTTAACAAGAATAATGGACTCTAATGAATTCTGAACCTTGTCAATGCTAAATGAAACAAACAGTTTATTATTTAAAGAAACAGTAACTGTAATTCTGGAACTGAAGTCTCAGTTCCATCTAAGTGTCTTAAATAAAAGATCAAAGTCCTAACAAATCTGCAGTTGTGTTCCACATCATTTACTGTGAACGTGACACCTATGGGAAAACATTGTGATTGGCTCAGAGAATCACTTCTGATGATGTCAACCAAGCAGGCAGATCATAGTTTTCCTTTAAGTATTATATCACCTGCTGCATCAAAGTAAACTTTTCAGGCGAGTCCTATACTAACCATTCAGCTTGCTGCTTTCAGCTCAAAGAAAAAAAATCTGAGACCGAAGTGATTGTTCCTATGTGTATTCTAGTTAATCATTTATAGTGCCCTACATTTTAACACATGTTCACACTTCATATTATAGAGACTTTTCTTTTAGTTTTCCAGGCAAGCAAGCTGTGCTTTAACTCCTCATATAGTGATGCCTTAAATAAATTTACACAGAACTGTGGCAACTAATGTATAGGGTTAACCTTCTCCTGGCTATTAATGATTTACAAGAGTAGTCAACAAATGAGAATGCATTGACTTTTTTCAGAGTTTTGTGGCCCTCACAGCACAAATTCTTTTTTTAAATACAGGTAGGACACACCCCCACAAACACCCTCTGAGTTAATGCATTTGTGTATTATTTAACATCGTTTATATTGGTTTTATAATAGCCAGTCACGGTTTGAACAGTTATGTAATATTAATATAAATATTGCCTTCGGAGTGTCTCTTTGTGATGCTGCTATTGGGGAATTATTAATCTAAAGTAGGGCTATCCATACACACGTCACAAAGCTAGCAGGAATATTTCTTTTTTTATATTTATTTCACGAATACAGTATTCGGTTTGATCTGTAAATATTAAGTCCCCGGGAATTATATACAGAAAAATTATTTGACAATCAGATCGGTATAATATACATTGTGTGTATTCATTTCTTTATTAAAGACACCTTGTTTATTTATTTTGTTTTGCTTTCTTTTGCCATCTTGCAGATATCATCTATCTTCAGGGATCAGAAGTCATCTTTAAAGTAGCTCTTAGCTTGCTCGGAAGCCATAAGCCTTTAATTTTGCAGCATGAGAATCTTGAATCTATCGTAGAATTCATAAAAAACACTCTTCCAAACCTGGGTCTGGTGCAAATGGAGAAGACTATAAACCAGGTAATTTTAAATGTAGATATGTGTTTAGTAGAGTGTGACTCTTAGAGGGACACTGTAGGCACCCAGACCACTTCAGCTAATTGAAGTGGTCTGGGTGCAGTGTCCCTTTTGCACCTAGTGCTGAGAAACCAGAACAACTACAGCTTATTGAATTTGTTCTGGTGAGTAGAATCATTACCTTCAGGCTTTTTGCTGTAAACACGGTCTTTTCAGCCTAGTGATAACTTCACTGGCCACTCCTCCGATGGCTGTTGGAGATCCTTCCTGGGTCATGGCTGCCTACAATGCATCCAAACATTCAGTATCTCCTCCCTCTGCATGCAGACACTGAACTTTCCTCATATAGATTCATTGATTCAATTCATCTCATGATGAGATGCTGATTGGCCAGGGCTGTTTTTGAATCATGCTGGCTATGCCCCTGATTTGCCTCCTTGTCCATCTCAGCCAATCCTATGGAGAAGCATCGTGATTGGCTCAGGCTACCACTTCTGATGATGTCAGCAGGCAGTGGGCAGGGCTAAAGGAAACAGGCACACCATAAGCAGCTTCAGGTTTGAATATAAGTAAGATTTTACTATATTTAGGGAGACATGAGGAGACCAGGGGGGCTAGATGGTGGTTTTAACACTATGGGGTCAGGAATAAATGTTTGTGTTCCTGACCCTATAGTGATCCTTTAAGTCCTCCTCTAGTGGCTGTCTATCAGACAGCCACTAGAGGGACTTCCGTGTTCTTAGAACACGAAAAGTGTTTTAAACGAGGCTGGATGTCCTCACGCTACGCATGAGGACTTCCAGCGTCGCCGAAATCCCCATAGGAAAGCTGGATTCAGGTAAGTCGGCAACATGGGGTGGGCGTTGGGAGGGAGAGGGGCACTGCAGGGTCCTGCAGTGCCAAGGAAAACTGATAGGTTTTCCTGGCACTGGAGAGTCACTTTAAGATAATTCTAGAAAGTTAACACTTTAAATAACAAATACATTTTCAACCCCACATTCTATCGCCATAGATATTTGAAATGGATATTTCGAAGCAGCTCCAGGCCTATGAAGTTGAATACCACGTTCTGCAGGATGAGCTTATTGATTCTTCTCCACTTAGTGACAATCAGAGGATAAATAAATTGGAAAAGACGAATAGTACACTGCGCAAAAAAAACTTAGACCTTTTAGAAGAGTTGCAGGTAAGTCACTTCCTTGGAGATTCTAATTAGCTAGAACTGATTAATTACAAAAAGATGTCTGTTTTCTTGCAGAATCAATGCTGCATGGTATATCTACAGTAAGATGTTGTGTTCATATAATGTATGCAAGTTTGGTGTAAATGGTTTTTATTCTTTGTTTTCTAAACGTATGGCTAATATAAGGCATAAAAAACAAACTGATCCTACCACAAATGAGCTGTTGAAAGACTGATATTTTTCACTGCTTTTGAGATTGGTAACAGTATATATGTTAGTGTTTTTTTTTTTGTTTTTTTTTTGAGGCTCTACTGTTTTAGCATCCTCCTCATTTATTTTTATTTTTTTATATCTTCTGCCTCTTTGCACATCAGAAGAAGCTTTCATTTGTATCTGTAAAAGGAAACCTTGAACATACACATCCTAAAAATTGTAAGTGGACGTGTCCCTCCACTTGGGGCCAGTATTGCCACTTTTGGACATGGACATGACTCCTTTTGCCCTGGTCATATTGTTTCCCAATAAATCCGGCAGAAATTAAAGAGCAAACTTAAAGCTCCTACACAATTGATTTGGATCTCTATTTGTTCCTACATCAGAGGCATAGGCCAGAGGAATGTTTCTATGGATACATAGATTTTAAGCACACCAATTCGAATTAACAGAATTGTCTTTGTACACTGTTGGTTGTAGTTTCAGGTACTCCACATTATTTCGGATTAGAAGTATGAGTTGACATTTGTATAATTTTTTTTTTTTTTTTTTTTTTTATTTATTTTTTTTTTTCTTCTCTTCCCTATTGCCATTTCATACCTCACCTAGATAAGTAGCTGTCTGACACAGATATATTTATTTTATTATTTTTCATTATTTTCATTAAAATAGAACAAAGCAGCACTTTTTTTTTTCCTCATTTTAAAACTTTTATTATATTAGGGTCTGATTAACACATTGTAACAGGCAAAGTGGTAAACATGTGTTGACTAGGAAACCAGCTACTACATTAAAATAATACATTAAAACAACATTAGACCTTCACAATAACCAGTTTACCTTCTTTACTAAATGTCAAATAGAAAAATAACAAAAATAGCTGTATCATTAGCTCCGTAAAATAGTACTAACTGGAATTATTTTTATTAATATATGCAAGTATAATGAACTTGCCTGTCATTATCAATAACTGTGGCATTTTGAGCAGAATGACAACATTTACAATTGTATTGGGGACCCACGGGAGTCTGAATGAATAAATTGTATAAAACATCAGATCATTCTACCTGTGAACAAAACATGACTAATGCTCAAGAAACAAATGCCTTAATTAAATAAGTGTTTACCTGTATTTTAATTTGAATGTAAAGCTTGAGTAACTAACAATGATTCTAGTTTCAGTCAAAGGGACTCATAATGCTTGCTTTCAAACACACAATGCACCACAATAGTAAAACATTAACTCCCAGAAAAGGCCAAAGGCTCCGTTCAGATCTTTGGCACAATTAAAGCAACCAATTATAGTCCGAATGAAGAACATATACCCTAAGGATGCACACGCTGCTTAGTCAGATAGTTGGAATTTCAACAGTCCGACAAGCGCTCCTTCTTGAAACATGTTCATCTACTTGGAGAAAAAATACTTTTTTTGCAAGTCATGTAAATGTAATGCACCATCGCCACTCGACAGAAGCTCAAAGATTCTAGGGAAGTATTTATTTTGGGCTACTTAGTTAGATCTTTTTTTATTTTTTTTATTTGTGTTTTAATAGAGTTTGAATATTCCGAATACAACTTTGCTGTGGTATGAAAGTAATAACATGTTTAGAACAATAACAATCTTCTGCTAGGACTGCAATGTTGGCTATTTAGCAGGCAATTGGGAGTAGTGACTAGGAGCATACGGTATTAAAAAATATTATACCGTCACCTAATCTATAGACCATAAACAGTAACATTGTGGAGCCAGGAGGATCAGCGTTTGCAGCACGTGCTCCATGTTTAGTTTGTCTTGCACTGTAGCTTGACGGCTGCGAGAGGTCCAAAAGAAAGAGTACGACAGCTACACAACAGAGCCTAGGAGTGTCTTTGTCAGTGTTGGCACATATAAGCTGTTTTTTGGCCCCTGGTTGCTTTTGGGCTTACGCTGCGACTGATTGCCTTCATCCCTAGATCCACCCTTGTCTGCCTCTGGTAAGTTCAACTGCCGGAGGGACCTCATTTTGTCATCTATTGAGGACAAGGTAAGCATCTAGTTTCCCCATGGTACCGCCAGGGATCCATCTGCCCCCCTATCGGTATCTGACTCCTGCTTCCCGTAGTTGTTTGGCAATTGGTTCCAGCTGTCTCCGTTACGCAAGCGCTGCGAATGGGAGATCCCTATGTAAGGCTACAGTGCTACCCTCCAGTTGCACAGTGCCCAGGTCTCTGGAGCGGGACATGATAGTGGAGCGGGTCGCCACGTACTTCGTGACTGCTATAGTGTCTCTGGGTGCATCTCCTGGAGCTGTTGCAGCTTTGCAGATTCTGAACGCAGAAAGTATCATGCTTGGGTCAGTGCCTCCTTTAAGGCCCATTGTGGACATTAGGCAGTGGATGTAGGGCAGTAAGGCATCCACTCCCACACTTTCAGTTATTCCTCGGAGGCGGATATTCCGTCTATGCCGAGCTTCCATAGTTGTGACAGTCTGTGTGAGTTTCTGGACTTGTGAGGAAAGATCATGCATTGAGTCATAGGAGTGCTGTAGTTGGTGCTCCCTTGCGACTTCTTGTGTTCCCATTGCTGTAAGCCGCTGTTGGAGATTCCCCACTTCTTTCAGAGTGTTTCGCAGGTCAGCCTTCCATACTTCCCTCATTTCTGTTAAGAGGTAGCTTATGTCCCTCTTTGTTGCAAGGGATGATTCTTCCTCCGATTCTGAGTCAGGATCCTGGACGCCAGCTGCCGCCAAAGGCGAGGTAAGGCTCTCCCTGTCATCCTGGGAGTCTTCTGAGGCCTCCTCCTCACTGGGAGCTGTGGGTGCCATCTTGACGGGAGCTGGTGGAGTAGGCCTCGAAAATGAGAGCCGCATATCGCTCATTGTGGGTGCCTCGGGAAGTCAAATTTTTTTTCTTATCGCCCCATTGATGTCTCTGTGTGGGAGGCGTGTGTGTGGTCGTTTATGGAAGCAGTTTGTCAGGTTATTGGCTTACTTTATCAGTCGCTGATACGGAGCTCCACATACACGCGTCTTGCTAGCAAGGCAGTCTGCCATGCCCCCTCCCCCATGAAGTATTGTGTACAAATACATAACCTTATCTTGAGTATAAGTTAATGAACATACTTACTTGTAGAAACCATGGGAAAAATGTACACTTCTTGAATTTGTATTTTTACCGTGTAATCACATACCAAAGACAATGGTGTGGCAAGGAAAAGGGAATAATAAAAAAAAAATTATCAATCCAGACAACTTGAGACAAAAGAACAAAAACATTTCTTCATTTAAATATGATTATTGCTGTGGTAGAAGAATGTCATTTAAAAAAATTATTGGGCAAACTACTCCTAGCTTAAAGTTCATCATCTCATGGTTAACTTTTGATAAACATTACGAAAGAACTGAGTACATATTGACTCACAGCTCTGTGTGCAGCAAACCTTACGTGTATACATGACGCTGCCCACTATTGTTTACAGTGCTAGGTAAAGTACGATTTCAGAGAGATAAACAGAGCTCAGAGACAAAATATCAACATCCATGAAATGAGACATCAGAAGCACTTTTATATAAAGCATGTAATTCAAAACTTGGATGTAAATAACGTTTTAATAGTTGGTGTTAAAATAATGCCAGTACACATTCATGGGAATTGTGGGGATTTTAAAGTGAATTTCACATTCAAGACCGAAGTAGGTCAACTAGACCATGAGGATTTTTCTACTTTGGTTTCTATGGTCTTCAGTTTTAAATTAACTTTTAATTTATCACCATTCTGATTCTTTTAAATAGCCCTGAAATAACAATGCATTGTAAATAAATACATATTCTAATTGCATAAAATCCATTTCCTGTTTTTGTGTTTTCCTCTTTTCACTTAACCTTCACTTGTCCCGTCTTTGACATTGACTTCAGTAGCATTTTCCCAGGACACAGTGGGCCTAGCCTAAAAAGCAGAACTGCTGTGGGATTTTTTTTTTCATGTCAAACCGTAATCTGTTTGCTAGTAGCATAAACATAGAACAGCCTGTTGTGTAAATTCTGATAATCTTTTGCCTCACTGTTAAATTCACTAAATATGATGCACATTTTAAAAAAAGTTTTTGTTTTTTTTAACCTATTAAGTTGACTTTGATAAATACTTTTTTTATATATATATATATTTTCTTATTGTGCTTTGTTTTTTTTCTTGTTTTCTTTTTTTTTTTTATATAAAGACCTAGTCATTATGCACAGCGTATTCTATTTTCTATAGATGTGGCAATGATTAGGTCTGTCTTCTTTTATCTTTACCTTTTCTTTCTGATATTCATCTCCCTCTCCTCTTTATTTTTATTTTTTATTTTTATTTTTTACTTCATGCATTTCTTTTAAATACCAACCGAACTCTTCAATATTTAAATACGTTAAGTGTCTGAGCTATTTACTGAAGTGAGCACGTGAATTTCGGATGTATGGTCAAAATAGCCAAATTGGAAAGATTATTTGTGTGCCAGATTTTCAGTTTGCTACTTTGGCCTTAAACAGACTATCAATAAAGTGGTCTGGATGCCAAGTCAAGTCCGGTTTTAACCCTTAAAGGTTAACTATAGTCTCCATGGTTTTAACACTATACATGTTGTTTGTGTTCCTGACCCTATAGTGTTCCTTTAAAGTAAAAACATTGCCTATGTGCAGCATTTAAATGCCTCAAGTGGCTGTCACTATGACAGAGGAGTCAGAGCTTTCCCCACCGGCATGGCGAGGGCTGAAAGGTAAGTAAAACTCACCCTTTGAGTCCTCACAAGGGGAAAGGGACACTAGCATAGATATATATGTACAAATATATTCCTAATAGTGTCCGTTTAAGTTTGAAATTCACTTTCAATTCTCACTTTTGTTTTTTTAATATATATATATACATATATATTTCAGATTGTCATTTTTGTATTGAATATAATCTTCTTGATATTTTGACTATATAGTTTTGATTAAGATTTTTTATGTATTTACCTGTAGGTATCCCATGGAAGAATTCAAAATCTAGAATCTACTATAGAGAACTTACAAGGCAACGAGGCCAAGTTAAAGCAATCTCTGCGTACATTAGAACTGGAACGATCAGCCTTACTGGACACAATTGAAGAACTGAGAAGTCAGATTAGAGAGAAAGAGGACTCCATACAGAGAGAAACTATTTCAAAAACTGCAGAACAGTAATCCCTGCAAAGTGTCACCTACATGTGTGCTACATGAATATTTCTATACATTTTACAAGATGCACGTACATCGTCAGGAATGGAACTCCGATGAGGGATTGTGGTATCCAATGTGGAAAGAAATACCGTTGTGTTAAGGAATCCTTTCGACATAGAATTCTAATGTGAACATGTTGGAGAAAACTCTAATTTTTTATTTTTGGAACCTGCAGTGTGAAAAGCCCACTAGAGCATATAAGACGTGACAAACTATAGAAACTGAGAAATGCAAAAGGAAATTTAGTTTAAATTGGTTCCACACTGCAGGAGTTTGACTCCAGTTAGGCAGACATTGAGATGTACATCCATTTGTTTACTTACAGTGATTGAGTTAACGTTTGCGTCTTTGACTTTTTTTATTTACCTGCATTGCAGTATCTATAACTGTGTATATTGACCATAGTTTTTATAAGTAAGCTCTATTTTATTGTATGATTGCTGTGTTTTTACTTCCTTTTACTAATACATTTCATCATTCTTGAAACCCCCCAAAAAAGATGCAAATCCATTTAAAAAAAAAAAAAAAAAAACTACATTGTAGCCTATTAGTCTTATTCAAAAAAAGGTTAAGTCAGTGTTAAGATACATTTGTAGAAGTAAAGGTATGACCTTCATGAATTTCATTTCTATTGGCATTAACATTTTACTGGTTCAATACTTTTAGGACAGCATGGCAATCTTTATTTTTATTTTTTTCTTGTACATTACAACTGGTTAATTTGTTGCTGGTTTTTATTATTAGCAATTCTAGTTAATAGTCACTGTTTTGGGGGGTACACAGTCACCTTGGAATTTCATGTGTGGGGTTTGAAAATGACTGACTAAGTTAATACTTTTTGTAAAAGGGTATATTAACAATGCTTAGCTAAAAGAACATTGGATTTTTTTTAGCAGCATTGTTAATGATCTGACTTTATATCCTAATCGATGCACTTCAATATTGTAAAATTAATATTTTGTTTTATCAACACTGTTTGCGCTTGTTCTATAGGAATCCACAGATTGTTGTTTTTGTCTTCCCTTTAAGTATATAATTCTAACCATCAAATCCATTTAATTTCCATTCATATGATGGATTCTGTATTGTGACTGCAGAGTGGTTTCACTTCTGTGGGTTGATGTATGGGATGTGCTGAAAATGTGAATGTGTCCTATTTTGATATATAATAATTGGATATGTATCACAGTGTCATCAAAGTCTAGCACAATATAAAATCCAGTGTCCCTTAATTTCTTATTATTTCTTATTTCTTATTATTTCCCACTGCACACTGGGAATATGTGTACAGTACATCAAATCACAGCAAGCCATTTTTATTTTTCTTTAATCCATTTTGTTGCATTAGAGTTTGCAAAAGAGTCTCTCAAATATGTTTTTACTATATCTGGTAATGCAGTTTTGCTGAACAGGAAAAAAAAAATATTTTAATTCTTTTGTTTTTGTTTCTGTCCTTGAGGACAAAGGTTTTCACAATATCTGTATTATAGCAAAGTTGAATGAAAACCTTTTTTTTTTTTTTCCATCTCTAGATCAGTGGTTCTCTTTAAACCTTTAATTGACAAAGGCCCTACTTTTACATACATGTCACTGAACTAATGTTAGAATGTCATAAAAGGTCACCAAACCATTATTAAATTTGTATACAATTTAAAACGCCACAAAAAAAAGCATAATATTGGCCAAGCCTCTCCAGTGCTCTTGGAAAAGGCACTGTGTCCATACATTAACCAATTAACTGTGGATATTTTCCTGTGACCTAATCCATATGCTGTTCCTGGTCTTATCATTGGGGGTACCAGCTGAAATAGTATGGGGACCCAACTTTGTATCATCAATTGATAAGCTGCCAGGGTTGAATAACTTAGTTATTTGATTAAACATTTTTACATTCTAAAACATGGCTCCATCTCTGTATTTCTGGGTTAAGTTTATGATATGCATTGTGATGCACATACAATTCATTCTGATTGTGGTATTGCCTGCTAAATATCTGGTCAACACAGTGACGCATACACAATGGCACATACACACACCTAGATACACACAGCGACACACAGATACAAACACTCAAATACACAATGACACAGATACATAAACACACGCCCTTTTTTATATTTGCAGTCACCCTCCTGGTAGCATATCTGTTGTCTGCAGGGGGGTGACTGGCTGGCTGAGGCTGGTGTGTGTGGCGGGGAGCTGCTTACTGCCGGCTGCTGCCTCTCTCCCTCCAGCGCAGCGTTTTCTATGTGAAGCTGGGAGGAAATGATCGTACGTCCGTCACTTCCTCCCAGCTTCACATACTACGGGGACCCGGTCGCGCAATTAATCGGCTGCGGCGCTGACCGGATTCCTTTGCAGCAATAAGGGCTGCGGAACCCCAATTTTGTTCTCGCTGAAAACCACCAACTGGGAAACACTGGTTTAGTCTATAATGAATCAGATTGAACATACAGTGTATTGGATTTTTACAGGAAATAAGAATAGTCTGATAAAACGGTTGATAAAAGGAAATGTTAAAATAAAGACTGAATAAGTTAGTCTTGGGAGATATTTAAAAAATACTTATTTTCTCCAAAATAACTAGGTGATAAAAATTACAATTTATTCAGAGTTTTTGTCTCCAGTTTTATTTTATTTATTTTGGTTACCCTATTTTGCATATATTTTCATTTTTATTTTTTTTTTGCAAATTAATCTTTATAAGAAAAGATAAACACAAAGCTGTAACGTAAATCATTAAAACTGTAATACAACTACTACAGAGTTATTTATTAGAGTGAGAATGGAGTGTGATTTCAAAGTGAAATTTACATTTAATGCCAAAGGAGATGAACTGTAAGCTAAGAGAAACTTTCCAGTTTGGATATTTTGATTTTAATTTTTATAAATTTACTTTCAATTAACCTTGAATTTGTGAATTAGTGAATAACGCTTCTAGTGTTTCAAAAATAAGTACACACACAGTTTGTAAGCGTTGGAGAAGACAAATTAATAATTTCAGATCCCCCATCAACATATCAGAAGAGGAACAGAAGCAGTATTGAGTAGGGAGGAGGAAGAAAACCTGAATATTCACTAAAGTAGTCAAATTGTTGTATAGCAAACTTAGAGAATTTTTGAGCTATTTAGAGATATTTTTATTACGTTTGAAATTCAATATAAATTTATCTCCAGAAATAAATCATTTTCACAATTTGTGAGTGTTTTTTTTTTATTAAAGTCCGTTTTACAAGTTGTTTTGAAACTATGTTTTCAGTTTGGACATAAAAGGCCTTTGGGAGATTTGAAGGAAACGAAAGAAATGACCCATTAGATTTCTCCCCTTCTGCAAGAAATTAATGCCAGCCCTTTGTTTGCAATTACAGTGCAGCCTGCTAAGAATATTATAAGTAAAAGCGTCTTCATCTCTTATCGCCTCTTAAAACTTTTAAGTAGATAAAACACATTCATGACTGTGAAGACTTAGTTAATTTTCTGTTAATGTGAAAGTGTGAATTAATTTCACAAAAAAAAAAATAATCTACAGTGCAGTCTTAAAGGCCTCACACATCTTCAGAACTCTCCCTTCTCGTGACGCTTTTCATCAATACACTGCTCTCTCTAACATTATTTTGCTGCTGTTTGACAGTATTGCTGACAATCCAGTGACAAATGTTGACGTCTCTTTGTTTCTTCGATGAGTAAACAGCATAGTTCTTCTGAACTGCATTAGTCCATCCTCATTTATTTATTTTTGCCGCGACTGGCAGAATCCTAAGTCACAAAATCAACCTTCTTGCCATCGGTCGTGATTCAGGTTCATTTCAGCTCTGAGTCCAGGAATTCGACTGATCACCCGAACAGACCAAATTTGCATGAATTGCAGTTTGTATCCAATATCCAAGCTGTAACTACATAGGAGTCGTAGATTTCTTAAAGATCCGCTGTATTTTTGCCTGCATTTTGCAATTGAGACTTCTATTTTCTAACAATACAGAGCTTTATTGTCAATCTTTGAGGCAAATCTTGAAACTGCAGCAACGTGTGTGTGTGTGTGTGTGTCTGGGTGTTTTTTCTCGAACCATACAGAATGAGGAGCATAACCATTAAGAACAAACTTTGTCTAAGTCAAATGTACAAGTTATCCATAAACTGCATAAAAAGCAATGATCATGATCTATGCATCCTGAAAACAAAATGTACATAAATCACATGTATTCATGCAAGCAAAGACAACAACAAAAAAGATAATATACATATTATTCAGCTCACAATAATACAATATGGGAAACCTAACAAGCATAAAGATACATACCACAAAGAAACAAAAGACAAAATAAGTATCGAGAAGAGAGACATAATCAAGGAAATGCCCCCTTCTTCTGTCTTTTGTTCCGTTGTGGTATGTATCTGGATGTTTGTTAGGTTTCCCATATTGTATTATTGTGAGCTGAATAATACGTATAGTATAGATTTTTTTTTTTTTTGTCTTTGCTAGCATGAATACATGTGATTTTATGTACATATTGTTTTCTGGATCCATAGTTTATCATCTTCTTCTTATTGCTTTTGATGCAGTTTGTGGATACCTTATGCATTTGACTTAGACAATATAGTTTATTTGTTCTTAATGGTTGTGCACCTGATTCTGTTTTGATTGTATCCTGATTTTTTTTTTTTTAGGTCCATTGGGAAATGGTTGAATGAGCACCCTGCTTTTGTATTCGCTTTTGCAGATAACTTTTGATTTAACCCATTGAGTGTGCTTGCCTTACTAACTCAGATTTGTTTTTTCTATATCAAGAGAACGAAGACAGATATTTGGAGGCATTCAATTTTATATACTCTTGTCCAGACATTTAGTTTAGAATTTGCTGTTAATCAAATTCAAATTGTTCTTACAATTTTTGTTCATGCAATAAGTCCCTATGAGCCAATAGTGCTTAGAATGCTCTGTAGACTGTGCCATGCAGAGTCTTCAAGGAATGGAGTTTAATCACATTCAGATGTACATACTGAAGTCTGACTTGTAATCCCTAAAGCTTTGCTTGTCTTTCAACCAATACACTTCAATGTTTAAACAGTGGAGACCACCACACAATAAACAGTGGATACCGGCATACATACTAGTGAACCGATACATGTTTATTGGTTTAACACCTTTCTCCTGTGCAGCACCAATCTCCTATAACAGTCTTAATTGCCTTTCAGGTTTCTCAGAGAGTTCAAAACTAGGTTACAAAAATTACATTTGACGAGCGAAATGTCACACTCTTCTAAAATCTAAATACGCAACTAAAGCCATGCATTGAGACATTTTTTATGTATCGGTTTAGACCTTGCCTAAGAGGAAATATTGGTAAAATAACAGTTCAAGTTATTAAAAAAAAAAAAAACTTTCTGCTTTCATCAGCTTTACTTAACTCAAAAGACCAATAAATGTAGGGTTATTATTTTAAAGGGACACTATAGTCACCTGACAACTTTAGCTTAATGAAGCAGTTTTGGTGTATAGAACATGCCCCTGCAGCCTCACTGCTCAATCCTATGCCATTTAGGAGTTAAATCCCTTTGTTTATGAACCCTAGTCACACCTCCCTGCATGTGACTTGTACAGCCTTCCATAAACACTTCCTGTAAAGAGAGCCCTATTTAGGCTTTCTTTATTGCAAGTTCTGTTTAATTAAGATTTTCTTATCCCCTGCTATGTTAATAGCTTGCTAGACACTGCAAGAGCCTCCTGTATGAGATTAAAGTTCAATTTAGAGATTGAGATACAATTATTTAAGGTAAATTACATCTGTTTGAAAGTGAAACCAGTTTTTTTTTTCCATGCAGGCTCTGTCAATCATAGCCAGGGGAGGTGTGGCTAGGGCTGCATAAACAGAAACAAAGTGATTTAACTCCTAAATGACAGTGAATTGAGCAGTGAAATTGCAGGGGAATGATCTATACACTAAAATTGTTTTGTTTTAGCTAAAGTAATTTAGGTGACTATAGTGTTCCTTTGACTGTTTGAAAAAAGCACAATGTTATGTTTACAGTGTGCTTTTACTTGGTGTTAAAAATGGCAAAATTATGGTATGTGCATATATATTACAAAAATATAATCTAAATACAATTGTGTATTATGGGGAAAATATGGGTTCTGCAGACATAATAAACAATGAGTCAATGAAATACCAAGCCCTGGCATCCTCCCGGAGTAATTTGTCAAACCATTGAAGAGTATTTTGACAATTAACATGGGTTCCCCTTAGGCATCTGTGTCAGCACTGCCTGTTTCTGAATTCTCTGGTTAAATCCACTCTGCTAAGCATGGGCAGCTGAATGCTCTTTGCCAATGAGCTCAGCCCTATATCATGCTGTGTTTAGTTCACCAAAGGCATACATATTACTGTGGGAGTGTGCCAGGGCACATCTGGCACTCTCCCCATCAGTGGGATGTCGTGGTTATGGTGCTAGAAATGTTTTGGGTTTTTTTTTTTTTTTTTTTTATTTACACAACCCAACAGTGATCAGTGATCACAGTTAGCTTATGGGCTGTGGCTATTCTATTTTTTTAAAAGAAAAGTTATGCGTTTTTATTTATAGTTGCTAGGAGCTGAAATTATTATGAGCTAGAAAGTACTGGTATAGTGTAAGTAAAACACTGATGGGTGCAGTGTGTTGTTAAATAATTTATCTGCATTAAAAAAATATATAAATTTGGTAATGCGAAAAGACATTCGCTCTTGGAGATAAGATCCTTTCCTGCAAACTTTGTGTATGTAACGGTCAAATGATGGCAGTGATGAAACTTGCACGAATGTAGACTTGGCTAATAAGCCTCATTTGCTTATGTGACCATGGTTTTCAGGAAATTTAGTGGAAATGTGCATTATTGAACTCTGCACAGAAAATATAAATAAGGCACGTAAAATATGTTAGCAAACCATTCTCACAGGTGTAGTCTGTAATGTAATTTGTATGTATTTGTAAAGGTTTAAGGCATGCACGCTATACTGAGCTGCAACAGCATGTACACTATGATAGAAACATAGAATGAGATGGCAGATAAGAACCAACCAAAAATATTAGAGAACATTGAGAAATCCTTGTACAGCATAATGTTTGGTCAGAGATCTTCTCCCTCACATGCTACTAAAACACCGCCAAGTGTGACCTACAAAGGAGGAGGAAAGGGATTGCCATTTACAGTCATTCTGCAAGGGGACGAACTGTTAAACAAATGTGTTTCTTTGCAGGATAAAAATCAGTGTTGGAGACAGTATATTATGTCGCATGAGCACTTCAAAACAAACGTTCATCCCAAATATAAATGTTATAGTAGAGGAGAGGGGTTACTGTCCAGCCATTCAGATGATAAGTAATCTGATTGGCTGACTTAAAGGTTCCAATCAGATTTAAACATGTCACTTCTTGCAAGATTCTAGCGGTTTAAGTGGGCATGTTAATTATATGGAAGTAAATTCAATACATTAGCTCTTGAACTTATGAGTATGTATTTAACAATTTGCTTGTTGGCTACTTGTACAGGATTTCAGTGATCCAGATTTGAATTACTACCATCTAATATTATCTGGACAGGCTGATATCCAGTGGACAGTCAGTCATGTGCATTCAATTGATGGTCAAAATTCAGATATTGAGAAATAGTGTTTAGTGTTCAGATTTTAGCATCCGCATGCCCTTGGATGGTACCGGATTATTTTTGATCCATTCCAGGGGCACTGGACTTGAGTTAATAAACGTAATGATGATTTGTGCCTGCTTACACGTTAGTAACTCCATCTATTGTGCTAGTTCCTTTACAACTGTCTTTGATTGACACCTGAGCGATTGCTTCTATATCTCCATTTATAAAAAAAACCAAAACATGAATGATGCTGTGAACACTGAACAGGAGTTTATGGGATCTGTTTTCACGCTCTGAAAACAATGTGCACGCCAGGATCGACTGGCAAGATTTGAGAAAAAAATGTTAACAAAAATGTTCTCCAATGAATACTGATGTGATATTCTATTCAAATAGTTACGGTTTTTGCACATTTTTTTTCCCCTGAACTTTTTTATCTTAAAATAATAATCTCTTCCTTATCCTGTCTTAAAGAAGAGCTGACCTCGTACGTTTCTTTTTTACTTTCATAAAAAGGAGAAATACTTAATGACTTTAGAAAAAACTGTAGCACGTTGGAATCTCCACAAACCTAAAACTGAGAGATCATATGAAGAGTGGAGCTCCTTCACTATAAGCATGCATTCGTTAACTCTAGGAGTTACACCTTCCTGTTCTTCACTCTTTCATTATAAGTCCTCTTATTCTACCTAATACTTTTACTATTGTTTTACCATCACTTCCCTTTATCACAGCCCCTCAGCCAGCACCCCATACCTTCATTACAGCCCATCCCAGGCACCCCATACCTTCATCACAGCCCATCCCAGGCAACCCATACCTTCATCACAGCCCACCCCAGGCACCCCATACCTTCATCACAGCCCACCACCCCAGTACTTCATACCTTCATCACAGACACCTTCCAAGCACCCCATACCTTCATCATAGCACCTCCCAAGCACCCCAAACCTTCATCATGGCACCTTCCCAGCACCCTAAAACTTTATCACAGCACCTCCACCCTATATCGTCATCACAGCACCTCCCCTCTACCCCATACCTTTATCCAATCCTTTTCCCCTGCACTCTACAGAGCCCCTCAGCACCCTATAACTTCATTAGAGCATCCTCCCCTCATCATAGCTTCCTGGTTCAAACTAAACTCCTAAACTTGTAGACTCCTTTTAGGATGTTCCCTTTTATATTAATACACATAATCTTCACCTCAGGACCTGTGATCTGTAGCAGGTAAATAGTGATGTCCCGAACGGTTCGCTGGCGAATAGTTCCTGACGAACATAGCTTGTTCGCGTTCGCCACGGACGGCGAACATATGCGATGTTTGGTCCGCCCCCTATTCGTCATCATTGAGTAAACTTTGACCCTGTACCTCACAGTCAGCAGACACATTCCAGCCAATTAATTCTGAAGCAGCATTCTTTCTTTTTTTTTTTTTTATTATTATTTTTTCTTTCGGCCTCACCACCTAATGGTCTCATTAAGCTGCGCGCGAGGAAGGGGGAGCAGAGACAGAACAGCCTGCTTCCCCAGCGGCCGCCAGAAGAGCTTCCCTGCGGCCGCCATCCAAGCTCTCCATGCGGCCGCAGGACACCTATCAGTCTGCCCACCCACCCACACAGGTAGCAACAAGTATGTATGTCAGTGGGAGTGTGTGTGTCATGCTGTGTGTGTGTGTCTGTCACGGTGTGTGTGTGTGTGTCTGTCACGGTGTGTGTGTGTGTGTCAGTCGTGGTGTCTGTGTGTGTTTTTAAAAAGTGTTTTACTCACCTTTTTTTTTCTTTTTTCCAACGTCGTGGTGGTCTCTGCGTCTATGTCTGAGATCATCAAGCTTGATGATCTCAGCCAATCTGCACTGACACAGGAAGTGCCTCTAGTGACCGTCTGAGTGTCTGTCACTAGAGGTGTCACTAGGAAGCAATGTAAACACTGCCATTTCTCTGAAAAGTCAGTGTTTACATTCAAAAGCCTGCAGGGACAGGATATAGACACCAGAACCACTACATTAAGCCGTGTGTGTGTGCGCCTGCTAGTGAGTGAGCTTGCTTGCATGTGTGTGTGTGCCTGCTAGTGAGTGAGCTTGTGTTTTTATGTCAATGAGCTTATGTATATTAGTGAAATTTTTTGTCTATGAGGCTGTGTATCAATGAGCTTGTGTGTGTCAGTGAGATTGTCTGTGTCTGCATGTGAGTATGCTTACTGTATAATTAAATGTTTTACTCTGAAAGGACCAATATTTTATATTAGAAAAAGCAATATATATATAATATATTACTCAATCATCTGGGGTGGCAAGACATAGCCCTACATATTACATGCGACAATATATGGCGCAATGACTTATGGGGCTGGCATAGATTTTTTTTTTTTCCAGGGCTGCTTTCTATCCCCAGTCTGGCCCTGCCTCGGCCTCAGCCTCACCACCCTCCCCACCACCCTCAGCCTCCCCACCACCTTCAGCCTCACCACCCTCCCCACCACCCTCAGCTTCACCACCCTCCCCACCACCCTCAGCCTCACCACCCTCCCCACCACCCTCAGCCTCAGCACCACCCTCAGCACCCCCACCACCCTCAGCCTCACCACACCCACCACCCTCAGCCTCCCCACCCTCCCCAATACCCTCAGCCTCACCACCCTCCCCACCACCCTCAGCCTCACCCCCTCACCAGCCTCAGCACCCCACTCCCCTAAGCCTCAGCACCCTCAGCCTCACCACCACCCTCCGCCTCACCCTCCCTCACCACCCTCAGCATCACCCCCCCACCCCAACCACCCGCAGCATCACCCCCTCACCATCCTCAGCATCACCCTCAGCCTCACCCCTCACTACCCTCAGCCTCACCCCCCACCCCCTTCACCCCCTCACCACCCTCACCCTCACCCCCTCACCACCCTCCCCATCAACCCCCTCCTTCTCACTTCACATCACCCCCCCTCACTCTCACATCACCCCCCCTCACTCTCACATCACCCCCCTCACTCTCACATCACCCCCCCTCACTCTCACATCACCCCCCCTCACTCTCACATCACCCCCCCTCACTCTCACATCACCCCCCCTCACTCTCACATCACCCCCTCACTCTCACATCAACCCCCCTCACTCAAACATCAACCCCCCTCACTCTCACATCAACCCCCTCACTCTCACATCAACCCCCCTCACTCTCACATCAACCCCCTCACTCTCACATCAACCCCCCTCACTCTCACATCAACCCCCCCTCACTCTCACATCAACCCCCCCTCACTCTCACATCAACCCCCCCTCACTCTCACATCAACCCCCCCTCACTCTCACATCAACCCCCCCTCACTCTCACCATCACCCCCCTTTCCCTTTCACCATCACCCCCCCTCACATCATCACCCGCCACACACAACACACTTCAGTCTCAGACAAAAACGCAAACATGCTCACAGAGACATACATGCTCACACACAAGAATACTCTGTCAGACACACTCTCAGGCACATACACAGGTAAACTGTGCATCAATGTGTATATGTGACACTTTTTTGTTAGTGGGGCCTTATTTTTGAGTTTCGCCTAAGGCCTCATAAAGTCTAGAGCCGCCTCTGTTGCACATTATCAACTGTGTATTTATTTCAGCAGCTCCACCACTAGTTATAAATCAAGTGTGAGTCGCCCCATGAGGTGAGACTAGTGAATAACATAATACATGAACGGTTAAGGTAAAGTCATGTAAGGAACTACGACAAACTCTTTAGGAGGTGAAATAATTACATGTTTAAACGCTTGCTACTTTACGATTAGTTAATGTGCAGAGAGCAGTTCATGTGATCAAAGGCAGGGTGTGGAGGATCGGCTATAGTGGGACATGCTTGGCAGGCTGCTTGTGCTCATCCGATCCCTTCTGGGCGCCAGGTGCAGACCCTGGGAGTCCCTGATACATGGAACAACAAAGGCAAGTCTCTGGCTGAGTGCCGGGTTCGCGGCTTGAGGTGGTGGAAGCTTGTTTTGTCGGGTGGTCGGATCTGTCCCGGTGGTGCTTCACGTCTGGTGCGGGATTGTGGTGGCTTAAGGTGGAGGCGAGTGCTTGACGTGGGGTAGGCTCTGCATTTCTTTTTGTGCCTCCGGTCCCGTCTTCGACGCCTTTTGCGTTGGTGGATTTTAATGGGGACTGCTTCGCTTAGCTGTGGTGGAGCTTTTTGGGGCTGTGGTGGAGCTTGTTGGGGCCTCCTGCTTGTTATTTGCTCGAAAATTGATTAAAGAGTCTGTCCAGCTTAGACTCAATATCCTGCCATGCTTTGCTGGTACCAGGAGGACACGCGGCTGCCACCATATTGGGAGAGTCGCAGATGAATATGTCAGCCTGGGCGGGCTGTGCTCTGTGCGTCCATTAGCTCCTGCCGGGAAGTAGCTGCTCCTGGGCATCCCAGGATCGGGAGATCGGCCGCCTCTCCCACCCGGTGAGCACCAGGCCACACTTGCCATGCGGAGGCAAGTAAGACTCTGTCGAGTTGGTGACCGCTATTAAGCATGTCGGGTCGGTCAGGTAGGAGCAACATTGCTGGGTCATCCCCTTCTGGGGTGAAATTCGCTTGTTGATAGCTGCTTAAAGTGAGATATTGATGGAGCTCACACGAAGTGCATCTTTCCTCCATGACAGCTAGGCCCCGCCCCCCGGAAGCTGCATTCTTAGTGAGAGGAGGGACAGTGTAGCTGCTGCTGATTTAATAGGGAAATAGGGAAATTCAGTGTCCACTACAGTCCTGGATGACTCATCTGATCTCTGCTGTAAGGACAGCACCCCAAAAAGCCCTTTTTAGGGCTAGAACATCAGTCTGTTTTTTGGTTTTTTTTTTCTGTCTAATCTAATTGCAGTTGCCTGCCTGCCAGCGTGTGTGTCAGGCTCACAGCGTATACTGTGCCCACTTGCCCAGTGCCACCACTCATATCTGGTGTCATAATAGCTTGCATTTAAAAAAAAAAACAAGAAAAAAAAACTTTTTGACTGTAATATAATAGCAGTCAGTTTCCTTCACACGTGTGCTTTTCAGGGCCTGCCAGGGCACAGTGTCACACCAGTGCAACTCATATCTGGTGTAACAGTAGTGTACATTTTAAAAAAATAATACAGGGGGCTTGTTGTCACCTTTTGGGGACCCTTGGTGTTGTACGTGGCTGGGTGGAGGAAGAGACCTTCAATGACATCAGTGAGGACAAGGAACGGGACATGGCTAGCTTGGTATCCAACCTTGTGCAAATGGGGAGCTTGCGGTTGTGCAAATGGACTGTTTGCGGTGCGTTAAATGGGGAGTTTGGTCTGTCACTGTGAAGCGGGCGTAACCCTTACACTATCTGATCGATGCAACATCATACCTGATGTTTTAAAGCACGCTATTCCAAACTATTTAGGAATGTTAGGCGATGTATGCCCTTTATGGATTAAAACCAGACTCTGCATCAACTATGTAATTTTCCATGGGAGTTTTGCCATGGATCCCCCTCCGGCATGCCACAGTCCAGGTGTTAGTCCCCTTGAAACAACTTTTCCATCACTATTGTGGCCAGAAAGAGTCCCTGTGGGTTTTAAAATTCGCCTGCCTATTGAAGTCTATGGCGGTTCGCCTGGTTCGCGAACATTTGCGGAAGTTCGCGTTTGCGAACTGAAAATTTTATGTTCGCGACATCACTACAGGTAAATCATAAGAGGTAATGTCATAGACATAACTGCTGCTGAACCTGCTTGAACATTCTTCCCAGTTATAACTGAGGCTCTGACAGAGCTTTACCTATATTCGTGGTTATGCCATCAATTGCATAGAAATCAACGCCTCACTTGGCTGTGTCTGAAGAATTGGAGCTTGACTACCCTCAATCTGATCTCCGCAATGGAGGTTCTAGCAGAGAGCGTTATATTTTGAGCAGCTACTCCTATACCCATTATCAAAAATTGGTGCTTCTTTAATGAGAATTTTAAGTAACAAAACAAATATACGCACGGACAGAAAAGCTGGGTAGGAGAAATTGTCATCCCCATAGAAATTATATTGGAAGCCAAAGGAGCTAATGAGTTTACCAAGGGAGGCAGTATAGATGGAGCAATATTTTGTAGACCGATATTGCGGAGGATGAGAAGAAGCTGTTGATGATCAACAGTGTCAAAAGCCGCAGCAAGGTCAAGGAGAATTAGGATAGAGTAGTGACCACGAGATTTTGCAGCGAATAGATCATTGGATACTTTGGTCAGTGCCATTTCTTCAGAGTGCTTAGCGCGGAAACCAGACTGAAGCGGGTCTAGCAGAGAATTGGACTCGAAGAAGTCTGTCAATTTCTTCTTTCAAGGATCTTGGATGCGAAAGGCAGTAGAAAGAGAGGACGGGCAGTTAGGGTCAAGGTTGGGCTTCGTTAGAATTGGGGTTACAGTTGCATGTTTGAAGGGCGATGGAAATATGCCAGAGGAGAGAAAGAGATTGAGAATTTTAATGAGAGGTAGAGAAAGAGAAAAAGACAGAGTATGGATGAGATGCGAGGGAATTGGATCGATCGAGCGAGCAGGTGGTGGGGCGGGAGGACAGGAACAGAGCAGAAACCTCTTTTGCTATAGCGGGTGCGAATGAACATAGAACAGCAGAGGGAGTGAGATTAAGGAAAGTATTGTAAGAAGAAGAAGAAAGATGAGAGATCTCGTCCCTGATTGTAGAGATCTTGTCAGTGAAGTGAGTTGCAAAGTCTTAGGTGGTCAAGTTAGTTGGTGGAGGAGGTACAATAGGGTGAAGAAGAGAGTTCAATGTGTGAAATAGTCGTTTGGGTTTGTGGGAGAGTATTTTTATGAGGGTATTGAAGTAATTTACTTTTGCAGATGAAAGAGCCAAGCTGTATGAGCGCAGCATAAATTGTTCCAGAATGCACTCCAAAGGATTCAAATAAAATCACAGAAGCCATCTATAGAGAGAATATTTATTATGGTGAAAAATTATTACATGGTAATATACGTATATGTTATTTATCAAACCTAATTCTAAAAGAAACATCCATGCACTTAAAAACAGAAAAGGGGGTCAGAAAAAATAAAATACCCACTGTACACGTTACGCGTCTGCCAAGAGACACTACCTCAGCACTGAGGAAATTTGAATGTCTTGGACAGTGATTAATATTATTTAATTTTCACCGGTTCTTTGCTGGGGTAGCAAAATTTACCATGTGTGAACATCAGAACTCTGTAAGTGTCAACTTTAAGACCAGAATTAAACTCATTCCATAAGTATGTTATAAGTGCTGTCTGTAGAGAATCCTCCTCATAATCTCAGCTCCAGACCATGTTCAAACAGAGATTCCAAGGTTTCTGTGCAACACAAATGACCTTGAATGTGGTAACTATTAACTAAACTCTTTCTCTGTGAATGTAATGGAGACTCCAGGGAACCTCCAAATGGAAATCATTGCCCTTTAATGTAAGTATCTCTCATAGAATTTTAGAAAATGTATGTAAAATATGTCAATTTAGACATACTTATGTGAAGAAATGTTTTCCAGAATGAAGAACTCCAAGCCAAAATTTAGAACAAAAATGAATGATTGTCATCTGGAGCAGTGTCTCTGATTTACTACCACATAAATAGTTCCAGTTTGTAAAATGATAGGCAGAATCAGTGTTCTCATTTTATTCCTTTCATTGCAATTGTATTGCATGTAAAGCTTGTCTATTGCAGGAGAGCCCAAAAGGTAGATCTCCAGCTGTTGAAGAACTACAGCTTCTATGATGCTTTGTCATTCTAAAGAATTCTAAAGGCATGCAAAGCATCATGGGTGTTGTAGTTTTATAACATCTGGAGATCTACCTTTTGGGCACCCCTGGTCTATTGTGTGGCCCGCAATTTGTACCGAATTTTCAGCCTCCATTCTAACTTCCAACCCCATAGTCCCACTTCCACTCCCTCCATTTCGGTACCAGCTTCAGTCAAATTGCTCCAACACTCACTCACCGTACTTTCATCTTCACAGCCTCCCTTTAAGTACCCCTATTTCAGATGCCATTGACCCCTATTAGTTTTAAGGCCATCTTCCTCACACATACACTATGACTTGGAACCCGTAAGACATTCAAAAGGGGGGTAAGAGAGACATAAGGGGGTAATAAAGATTCATTAAAGGAAAACTCCAGTGCCAGGAAAACAATCAGTTTTCCTGGCACTGGAGGTTCCCTCTCCCTCCCACACCCCAATCCCCAGTTGCTGAAGGGGTGAAAACCCCTTCAGTCACTTACCTGAGGCAGCGACGCTGTCCCTCGTCGCTGTCTCCTCCTCCGCGCAGCTCCTCCTACTGTCTCCGTCGGCCGGTGGGCGAGACTGATCCCGCCCACCGGCCGAGGAGACCTAATGCGCGTGTGCGCCAATGCCGCGCATGCGCATTAGCGCTCCCCATAGGAAAGCATTGGAAAATATTTTCAGTGCTTTCCTATGAGGAAATGAGCGACGCTGGAGGTCCTCACACAGCGTGAGGATGTCCAGCGACGCTCTAGCACAGATAATCTGTGCTATGAAGGAGGAAGTGACCTCTAGTTGCTGTCTAGTAGACAGCCACTAGAGGTGGAGTTAACCCTGCAAGGAAATTATTGCAGTTTATAAAAAAAACTGCAATAATTACACTTGCAAGGTTAAGAGTAGTGGGAGTTGGCACCCAGACCACTCCAATGAGCAGACGTGGTCTGGGTGCCTGGAGTGTCCCTTTAAAGGGGTGATATAATAAATTTTCACCTGCGTAGTCAAAAATCCTTGCACCTCTTCTGTACTAGATGTTTTGAAGATGAGTAAGCACACCTGTTTTGAGGGTATGTAATATGTATAAGGAATTGTTGCATTCGTCTATAATAACATTATTTTTAATCTGTGTTGTAGATTAGAATTCTAAAGCTGGAACTAATGAGTTTACAGAGCTGCCATTTTGAAGTCATTGCTTACCCTTACATTTAAAATCTGCTTTCTTTTACTGCTGAGGAAAGAAAATGTCATACAAAAAACAATAAGAATTATTGCAGTTTACAAAGTGTAAATACAAGACAGTGCAAGTCAACAAAGATAAGACAGTACCATGTATTTTTTATATTTTGATCTGAATAAAAGAAAAAGAGTACTGATTAGACTTGGGGGAAAAAAAATAACAGTAGGAAAGGTAGAAGGGAGGAGAAGAGGGAGATGAGAATAGAAAGAAAAAAAGTTGATCTAAGCAAACAAAATAAAGTTTGGGTTCGGTGAAGACTGATCCATAGATGCAGGTGAGATAGCACCTCACCAGTTTTGTGATACTAAAAAAAATATGTGTAAAGCTAATAAGTGTGTTTTAGGATTACAAAAAAAGCATCTGTCTGTCACGATTAGATCTTTAATTTCTTCTCTTACGCATTGATGGCTGGAAATACTGCTTAGAGCCTGTGCAGCTAATCACGTCAAAAAATTGGATAATTCTTGAAAAAAAAAAACAACAAACATTTCCTGAGTATAGACCCTTCAGACATGCTAAGTCTGCTCTGAAGGATTTCTGATGTCACGCATAAGCCTTGCTTTGGGCCATCAGATACTGGACACTGTAAAAGACAGGCCTGCTTATTGAACTGTCATCTAGGGCTGTCATTGACTGACAGCATCAGAGAGTTGGGCCTGATCTCTTTAAAGTGGCTGATTCAACAATATGTGTGTCTATGGTTTGTTATTGACCTGGGCTTAATACCTCATTGGGCTGAGCACTTGGGATTAAGTGGGCAGAGCACATCAGGTCAGAGGTGCAGAGTTAATTTCCATGGCGCAGACTAGTGCCAAACCATCATTAAGCTGGAATAGCTACAGTTGCGTAGGTCCTCAAACTACAGGAACATATTCAGCCAAGGGCTCCATATTTTGTAAATTTGAGGAAAGGGTCGAAAAAGGAATACTATCACTTTTTCCATAGTTAAAGTTGTAGATTCCATAGGAAATTTCAGTAAGGGTGGAAAAACTTCCCTTCCAGTTTTTAGAAATAATTATAGTAGCGTTAGACTTGAAATATCAGTTTCTCAAAAGAGGTTGTCAATCTGAGTCTTTTGAGCCCATAACAAAAAATGTTCTAGATACTCCGCTTCAGGATATGATTTAGGTCCGATTCGAGGCAGAATTCTACTAACCAGTGTGGAGACTGTTTCCTTGTACCTGAATGTCTTCCAAAGTCAAGGAGTAAGAATGTAAGCATGGGGGTGAGGAACTCCCCTTGGAATGCTGAAAGTTATCACAAACGTACCTTTTCCTGGGGCCAGCACCGCTCACCTCCTTGGGCCAAGCGTGCAGAAGTGCCACGTGGCCACATTACTCCAGTCCTCGGGATGCACTGCCCCAACGTTCCACATGGCCGCACGGCCTGAATAGCATTACTCACTTTCCGTCAAACTGCAGCCCTTATAAATAAATGTTAGGAAAGTTATGCTGTTTGGGTTTGCAGAGATGACATGGACTAATGGGAACTCATATGGACCTATTAAAGGCCTATTCTGATCCTTACTCATTGCCCTATCGTGGTTTCTGTCCTGATACACGTTGGTGCTAATAGTACGTCTCTCTTGTTATATCCTGATATTGACCTCGGCTTGTATTTGACTTTGTTTATTTCTGTTATCCTGTCCCAGCTTGTTTCTGACTTCATGTATTTCTGGTATCCTGACCCGGCTTGTTATTCCGTTAATACGTAGTTCTATGTCCCTGGCCTTGGCTATTCATGACTCTGTTTTTATCTGTATTATATTAAGTCTGGCCACTCTAAGGCTCGTTTATACGTCTATCTAGTACCTCTGTTTGTGGGATTTGCCATTCCTGGAAGTTTGGGTACGAACCCTGTGAAAAAAGTGAAATGTAGTGAAGTGAACTATTATAAATTAGTAAAACCTTATAAAAGGAGTAAATAATAGGAGTAAATGAGAGGGGGGCAGACCTACAGACAGTATGAGTTTAAGAAAATAAAGTTCTGGAGAATAACCCCAGCATGGTTAAGTGGAGCACTTAAGTAAGAATATAGGGAACTCTCGGTTGTCTCGCTTTTCATAGTACACAGTATAACAACAAAAAAAAACCTGCAAAATATATGCAAGCATTTAATACCATAAATAAAAGAATGTATAAACCAAAAACGGCGAGGTGTTACACTCACATGTAAGGGATCCTTTAAGAACAGGCTCTAAACTCTGAGCCCGTATGTTTATAATAGTCCACCATTACTCTCCACAGACATCTCTGCAAATGATGCAGAAGCAGCATACAAAATTATAGTGTAGTATTTTTGGAGTCTAGTGAATATCAGCAGAAAGTTGAAAACTGTTCACCTGGTGCAAAACCCAAATGGAGCCATCTCTGGGCTTGAGGAGCACTGTGCCTAATTATGGGTGGCACTCCTCTCCTAAGAAAGGTGGGTTCATGCAGAGAACAAAGTTTCAGGACTCACAATGTGCAGACATTTGTAGTATTTATTGAGCACTTACTGTGATAAAATAGGTCAATAAAAAAAAGCAATACAACGTTATTTCATCCACCTTCAGAACGTGTTTCACCTGCCATTGGATTTATCAACCAGAGTGTGCACAAGGTGGCTTAGACTTTTAGGTAGAGCATTTAGCCACAGCAGCAATGGAATTAGGCTCCAAAAGGTAGAATTTGAAACATTGGGTGGTCAGCAAAAGTTGCATGTGGCTAATGTTATGTGGTGGGAGTTCATATTTTCTTCAAGCTATAAACCACACACCCCAGCAATTAAGCTATTATTTATATTTTCCCCAAATGCCATCTTTCATTCTTTTATGTGACTTGTCAAACATTTGTTGCATTAAAAATAAAAACCTCATGCTTGCATTATGAGCATGTGACCATCAGTTCATGACATTCTATACATTCTATTAAAATGTATGAAGAAAGGTGAAATTATGTCACACTTACATCATGTTAAATTCTACAGCGAAAGGTGTGAGGAGATCTCAGCCAGTTCATGATTTGCTTTAAAAATCCCTGGAGGACCACCCTCATGGGCGAGGACCCACCACAACTACTCATATGGACCCCCAAAAGCTACAGGGTGCTTCTCAAAACCACCTGCCCAGCAATTCTAAACTCTATAGACATATGGGACAAAACAGCCATAAAATACCAGCTCATGAACAACCCCTCCCCCATGACACCGATACTGCGCAATAGAGCGTTCCCACCGGGATTATGCACAACAGCTTTCAAAAAAATAAAGGCCACGGGGACACAGATATACACATCTGTACCAAGACAAACAGGTAATCACCTTTGACCAACTAAAGACTCTAGCACCCCTGACAAACCATGACTTCTTCAGATACATTCAAATCCGAGATTTCGCACAAACCACAGAAGTCTCTATCCAAACGCAAAACCTTTTTCGAGCGCATGTGCCTTAAGGAGCGCATACCCACGAAAACGATAACAACTCTGTATAATCATATAGGGGAGGAGTCAGGAGAATGGGGTACATTAACCTACACAGACAGGTTGGAAACGGATCTGGGAGAGACGCTAGAGGGAGAGGAGTGGCGAGACACATGGGAGGCAAGCTCCAAGATTTCCATATGCACCACCCTGCAGGAACAAATGTACAAAATCCTATTTACACCACCCCGACAAAACAATGCCATATGGGACTGAGCCCATCAGACACATGCTGGAGACTATGTGGGGAAAAAGGCACTTACATCCACATGTGGTGGCAATGCCCAAAGGTTAGACAATACTGGAAGGAGGTGACAGACCAAAACTCACGCATACTACAGAAACAACTGACCGCAAACCCATGGGCTTGCCTCCTGTCCAGACCGACCGAAGGGTTAGACAAACACAACCAAAAATTACTAAACTCACTGAACCTGGCAGCACGCAGGGCTTTAGCGCAACACTGGAATAAAATAGACACCCCACCTATCACACTAGTACGAACAAAAATCAGATGGACAGGATGACAGCCCAAGTGCGAAACACCACCTCCACCTACCGAAAAGTATGGGAACCATGGGAACAGTTTGACACATGAATCAGGGGAAATTACACACAATTGAGAATGATCAATGGAAAAGATAACAATGACGAGCCAAACAACCCTGTAATCAGGGGCGGACTGACCACTCGGGCACATCGGCCATGGACCGAGGGCCCGAGGCAGCCAGGGGCCCGGCAGCACAGCCATGCTCCAGCTGGAGAGATCAGAGATCTCTCCAACTGGAATGGCAAAAAAAATGTAAAAATCATTTCCTTTATTAGGTTGCTGGGGCCCCTGATGCAGCGCGGGGCCCCTGATGCAGCGCGGGGCCCCAGCAACCTACCGCTCTGTAAATCCCCCCCCCCCCCTTTACCCTCACATGAGACCTGGCAGCTTCACCAGCTCTCTGCCAGGTCTCCTTCTCCCTGTCCCGTGCGGCTCTGTGTGATGGGGAGAGGCGGGGCCAGGAAGTGACCTCACTTCCTGTACTCTCCTCTCACACAGAGCCCGATCAGCAGGGGAAGGAGCAGCAACCAGGGAGACCAGAGGGAGCAGAGAGACAGGTAGGAACTACTCACCACCCTCCCTGTCACTGTCACCACCCTCCCTCTCTCTGTCACTGTCACCACCCTCCCTCTGTCACCCCTCTCTCTGTCACTGTCACCCCTCCCTCTGTCACCCCTCCCTCTGTCACTGTCACCCTCCCTCTCTGTCAGTCACCCCCTCCCTCTGTCACCCCTTCTCTCTGTCACTGTCACCCCCCTCTCTCTGTCACTGTCACCCCCCTCTCTCTGTCACTGTCACCCCCCTCCCTCTGTCACTAGTCACCCCCTCCCTCTGTCACTAGTCACTCCCTCCGTCAATGTGTCACCCCCAGTCACTGTCACCCCCCTCCCTCTGTCAATGTGTCTGTCACCCCCTCCCTCTGTCAATGTGTCTGTCACCCCCTCCCTCTGTCACTGTGTCACCCCTCCCTCTGTCACTGTGTCACCCCCTCCCTCTGTCACTAGTCATCCCCTCTCTCTGTCACTGTCACCTCTCCCTCCCTCTGTCACTAGTCACCCCCCCACTGTGTCACTAGTCACCCCCCACTGTGTCACTAGTCACCCCCTCCCTCTGTCACTAGTCACCCCCTCCCTCTGTCACTGTGTCACCCCCTCCCTCTGTCACTAATCACCCCCACCCTCCCTCTGTCACTGTGTCACTAGTCACCCCTCCCTGTGTCACTAGTCACCCCCTCCCTCCGTCACTGTGTCACCCCCACCCTCCCTCTGTCACTAGTCACCCCCTCCCTCTGTCACTAGTCAGCCCTCCCTCCCTCTGTCACTAGTCACCCCCTCTCTCTGTCACTGTCACCGCTCCCTCCCTCTGTCACTAGTCACCCCCTCCCTCTGTGACTAGTCACCCCTTCTCTCTGTCACCCCTTTCTCCCTCTGTCACTAGTCACTCCTCCCTCCCTCTGTCACTAGTCACCCCCTCCCTCTGTCACTAGTCACCTGTCACTGTGTCACCCCCTCCCTCACTGCCACTAGTCACCCCTCCCTCTGTCACTAGTCCACCCCTCCCTCCGTCACTGTGTCACTAATCACTCCATGTGTCACCCCATCCCTCCCTCTGTCATTGTCACCCCCTCCCTCTGTAATTGTGTTACCCCCTCCCTCTGTCATTAGTCACGCCTCCCTCCCTCTGTCACTAGTCACCCCATCCCTCCCTCTGTCACTAGTCACCCCATCCCTCCCTCTGTCACTGTGTCACCCCCTCCCTCCCTCACTCTGTCACTAGTCCCCCCCTCCCTCACTCTGTCACTAGTCACCCCCTCACTCTAGTGACAGAGTGAGGGAGGAGGTGACTAGTGACAGAAAGAGGTAGGATGTGACTAGCCACGGGAGGGGGACCCTGAGGATGGGGGCACCCTTAGGGCACTATAGTGTCAGGAAAACCGCTTTGTTTTCCTGACACTATAGTGATCCTTTAACATTTATTTAATGCACATATATTTGTGCATTAAAAGGGCCTGGGATCTAATTTTGGCCGGGGGCCCCAAAGGCTCTCAGTCCGCCCCTGCCTGTAATACACAACTATGTGACAAATGTTAACTAAGTTTATATTGTTTGTTAAATTCATGTTTTTACTAAATACAAAAATAAAAACTGACGGTTACCAAGACATAAACAATGGGCTTCTGCGTAAGCCAAACAAAGCATATGTACTTGTGGCGAAACCAACCTCGCCACTGGGCCCTGGAGAAGCCTGTTTGCTAGCCTCCTACCTACTGACTATGGCCCCTGGGTTATTTGGGGCATATTGTACTGTATATTGCTGCTACTGGCCCTTTTAACAGCATCTATGGACATATTGGGACTTTTGGGACTACTGTCCCTTTAAGATTGTGAAGCATATTCAAGTGTACTGCCTGTAATATTATATATGTATTTATAGATGTGTTAAGTTTATCCTGGGTGATTTGTATGCAGCATTCTGATTGTTCGGTAGAATCACTCCATTCAGTATATTGAGTGAAACTACCGAACAACCAGACCACCCAGGAATGAGTGTGCCTCCAATTACCGTTTGCAACAATGTTGCAAACAGGTAATTGGCAATCAGTGCAGTGTGGTCTTTGTCCTCTGGGTGGCCGCCATTCGGGAAACAAACACGTGGCGGCGGCCATCTTAAACTACCGAACAGCGGTGTTTTGCCGTCGAGTGTCTGGAACTAAAATCGGACACTTGACTAGGCAAACACCGCTGAGACCTCCATACTTCCAGAAATTCGTATGGAAACTACCGAATGACCCGCCGTTCGGTAGAAAGAGCCCCATAAACAAGGGAATTCATTCAAACCCTCTCCAGGCTCTATAACACAGGCAATTCGCCTGTTTTCATTCCCTTGTTTGTGACCGACCGCAGGGCCAAAATGCATGGAACTGTTTTCGGATACTTTACTCATGCGGTCGGTCAAATCTTTGGAACCCCATATCTCACGAACCATTCATCCGAATTACTTGAATTTTGAATATGTTGTCCCCCTGAATAAGGGCTATCCAGCGATGCTGGATTTAAAGGTGTACCCCCGGGTTTTGGGGTACATCCAGAACTTGGCTGGAAAAGTATACCGGATAATTGAGTTTAATGTTATCTGAGGGGAGGGGATGTGTGGGCTGAACCATGTATGTGATTGGTTATTTTATGCCTCCCCCTGGGTGTGGCCTGTATGTGGATTAGTGTAATAAAAGCCAGGCTGGATGAGCCAGTCCAGAGTTCCTGTTTTAACCTCAAAGTGATGTGTCGTCTCATTATTGGGGGAAGGATTTATTGTATGCTGTTCCAGTTGACTGCTAGGGGTACAAGCCTATTCGTATGGTTCCTATTCAATGGTCTACAGCATTCATACGCTTGGGAGAATTTAAAGGTTTCTTGGATTCGGTGATTATGGTGTCTGGTGGAGTGCTTGGAGTCCTCTGGAAGCGCTAGGAGCATCTTTTAACGGAGGTACCAAGTCGGGGTGCCAGGTGATCCGTTACAGTACTATTGTGTAACTGTCTTCACCAAAATAAAGAATTGAAAAAAAAATAAAAAAAATCCCTGTAGGAAGATGAGATTGGATAAGAAAACCTCCAAAAGATGAACATTTAATATAAAAGTTGTTTTCATTAATACATATTAACCATATCGAGCCTAACAAAATTAGTGGTGAATTCCTCCTTGAGAGTCCCTTTAAGAGATGCCTAGCTCTGTTTTATGGTACTGCCATAATCTCTACTTTTTCAGTGCAGAACCCCCTTAGAAGACTCCATATAGACCATATTCAGCAATAACTACCGTGTTTAAAGCAACTTTCACAGCCGAGAAATTCCCCCAGCTGGAAAGACACATCAACATGTTAAACATCAACAAAGACGTTAAACGAGTTTTAATTTTAAAACATTAATAGATCTGTCTAAACTGTTCAGTTTACATTTACTGCTCCTTTGCTTATTGCTGTGTTGTTCAAGTTTTATAATCTTTATACGTAATTGCCTGATTTCTTAGTACAATATTATTTGACTATTATTATTTATTGCAGTAATAAAACAAAACGACAGAATTATTGATGGATACACACCCTCTGAATTGTTTTATGTTTTCGTTACATAAATAATTACTGTAATTGTTTATAAAAAGGACTACTTCAGTATTGTCACTTGGAAGTACTTTTGTTCATATTCTAAATATATTTTAAAGGGACACTAAAAGACCCATGATAGAAGAATAGGTTGTTATTAAACTGCCAGAGCCTCTACTGTTAAATATTGGGAGTCATAGCCTAATATAATATTGTACTTCTCAGTGGCAGCTTGTCTTAAAGAGGTATATGTGATCTCATGTTGTAACCACAGCAATAAGTTTACATAAACAACTGGTGCAATGCTGATACCACTTTAAACTACTGCTCGATACTTGCGTATTTTTTCCCAACTTTTTCCCAACTGCAGAGTAACCTGGCAGCATCCTACTCCTACCTGCTGCCATTTAGACGAGTGATCTACATTCTTTTTTTCAATTTGACAATTTTTATTTTCATGCATAAAAGATAAGAAGGGGGGGGGGTACAGAAATAAAAAAGGGGGAGGAGGGGTGCAGGCATAGACATATCGCATGTGGCAGTGTATCACAGGCTTAACATAGTTTTACACATTTTTGCCCCATGTTGCATAGTTTTACATAGTGATACAGAGGTTTGCGCAGTGGTGCATAGTTTTACATAGTATTGTGCATTTTGCGTAGGTTTTGCGCAGTGTTGTCTAGGACCCTTTCGGTCAGCTCATGCGCCAGTGAGAAGGTGACACTGCATAACCTGATGAAGGCGTCAGGCGTATCAACTGTCTCCTGCCGCTAGCGCGGTTCTGTTTGTCTTGGTTCGGAATGGGGTCCATGGGTGGTAGATGCATATTGAAAGGGGTAGGGAGGTAAGGGTAGAAAGGTGGGGGAAAGGGGGGATGAGGGTTGAGGGGGTTGCTCCGGTTTATATATATGGAACCACTGTCAGTGGAGTCCTTCAGACTCGCATCTCGGGTTCATCCCCATAGTGCCTGTTTCCGTCTCGGGTTTCCCAACTATCGTCCATGTATCTATGTCTTTATATGAGTGTGTGTTCTCACATTTGTCTTGTTAGTCTGCTGCTCTCTTGGCCCAGGTTTCCCAAACCTTCAGTTTCCAGGACTGGCATTTTGTTATGGGGGCAATGTGCATTTCGTAGCTTCCCACTGTTGAGATATACCTAGTCAATTCTTGCATAGTTGCTGTGGATGTGGATAGCCAATACCTGGCTATGTGTGTCAGGGCAGCAATTTGGATGTGGTATATCAGATACCTATCGGCTGGGGAGTATTGGTCTTCGTACATGAACAGTAGGAGTGAGGCTGGGGAGTTGAGGACTGCAATGTTCGTATGTGAGTGGATGAGGGAAAGAACCTCTTTCCAGTAGCTCTGTATAATGTCACAGCCCCACCAGATGTGTAGGAATGTGCCTGTGTCTCTGTGGCAGCGCCAGCAGGTGTTTGGTTGTGACGGCATTATCTTGGCCAGGCGTGTAGGTACCATGTACCACCTATAGGCAATTTTGCGCATGAGTTACATGTGAGCTGCGCAGGCTGACCTGCCTTTATAACTATTCATGGCTTTAAGCCAGGTGTTCTCGGGGATTCGGCGGCCTATGACAGCCTCCCAGGCTCTGGCCCAAGGGAGCTTACAGAGTTCTGTGTCAGTGTTCAGGAGCGTGTAAACGATATGGGCCTCTTGGCAGGTGTCCCTGCAATCAAGCATTTCTCAAAGTGTGTAAGAATGCATGTTTGGGGGTCTGTCACCGGGATATTCACATGCGTGAGCCACCAGGATCTCAGTTGTCTATAGGAGAAGTGTGCTATATGTGGGATAGTGTATCTAGTACTAAGGTCTGGGAATGGTAGCAGTGTTCCTTTGTCTTGCAGGTCGTGTAAGTGAGTAACTCCACATCTGTTCCATATCCTGAAATTAAACTCAGGGATCAACTCCGCCAGCGCTCTGAGGGTCATGGCCAGTGAAACAGGGCGACATCCGCACAGACTCGCACGTGAGGTGTCCCATATTTTCAGGGTAGCTGTTGTGGCCGGGAGCGCTTGCGCCAGGTCTGGCCTTTGGGAGGGGGTAAGCCACATCAGGGTAGATATGTGGAGCCGTTGTGTGTAGCAGCTCTCGATGGATACCCATTGTGGTTGGTCTGAGTGATGGTGGGCTGCCTCTAGGCTTGTTAGGATTGACGCTTTATAGTACCCATTAAGGTTTGGTAGGCCCATTCCACCTGCATGTGTGGTCCTATATAGGGTTTTTGTGCCTATTCTGGGCTTTTTGCCATTCCATATAAATTTATTGATTTGCGTTTGCTATGCCTGGAAGTAACGTGTGGGTGCTGTCAATGGGACTGACCTAAATAGGTATTGCAGCTTAGGCAGTATTACCATTTTCACAGCAGCTATGCATCCTGACCAGGAGATGTATTTATTTCTCCATTGTTGGAGGTGTTCTACTATTTCTTTGCTCAGCTTGACATAGTTAAGATCGTAAAGTTTTGGTAGATGGTGGGGGAGTCGAACACCCAAGAAGGTGAGATAGTCCGTCCTACAGTCATATGCAAATTCCTTTTCAAGGTCTGACCTCTAGGTGTCCTCCATCCTCACCCCCATGGCCTGTGTTTTTGTGAGGTTAAGCTTATAATACGAACACCTGCTATAGGCATGAAGTATTTTGTGAAATGCTGGTAGTGACGCCTTTGGATCTGTGATGGTATGTCATCAGCGAATAGATTTAATTTCATTTCCCTGCCATCTATATGTACCCCATGTATACGCTTGTCGTCCCTGATCAGAGCCGCCAGCGGCTCCAATGCCAGGATATACAGTATGGGTGATAGTGGACACCCCTGCCTGGTCCCGTTTGTTATGCAAAAGGGGGTTGACCCGCATTGAATACTCTCACCGTGGGTTTGTTATAGAGTGCTTTAACCACCGCCATGAATTGGGGGGGGAGTTGGATTTTTGGAGGACCGTCTGGAGGAATGACCAATGCAAGTGGTCGAAAGCCTTTTCGGCGTCTGATGAGAGGAGTATGCTATTGGTGGACGATCGGTTCATGCCTTGTAAGAGGGCTAGCGCTTTGCGTGTCCCGTCTGCTCCCTGTCTTCCCCTGATGAAACCTACTTGGTCAGAGTGAATCAAGGCGGGGAGAATGCCTTTCAACCTGTTCGCATACATTTTTGCCATAATTTTAATGTCAGTATTCAACAGTGATATGGGTCGGAAGTTGGCGCATTTCGTGGGAGGCTTGCCAGGTTTGGGTAGTGTATCTACATTGGCCTCCAGCATTTCCTACGGAAGCTTACTCTCCGCGGTTGCAGTTGCAAATAATTTTGCCAGCTGGGGGGAGAGGATGGAGGCAAATTTTTTATAGTACAGGTTGGGGAAGCAGTTAGGGCCCGGGGATTTGTGTGGAGGCAAGGCCGCTATCACCTGTTCTATCTCCTGTGGCGTGACCGTATCTGTCAATAGGTGTATTTGGTCGTCTGTCAGGCTGGGGAGAGTTACCTGGTCTAGAAATTGGGAGATTTCTGTAGGTGAGGGCTGGTGCGTCGCTGCATCTTCCTGCAGGTTATATAGTTTGCTATAAAATTGTGCAAAGGCATTGCAAATATCTTGGGGTTTAATAACTTTTTTGCCGTCTTCAGTCAGTATGTATCCTATTTTTGACTGAGCGTTAGCTGTGCGCAGTCTATTGGCGAGTAAAGCGCTCGCTTTGTCGCCCATGACGTACTGTTTTGCTTTTAGCGTGTGTAGGTTGCGCGCTATCTAGATATCATTGAGCTTCTTCTGGGTTTGTTCAATTTGGAAACCTCTATTAGCAGTCGGGTGTAGGAATTGTTGTGCGGTAAGATTCCGCAGGGTGCGGAGGAGGGAAAGGGTTTTTGTTTGAGTTTGTTTCTTGATATAGGAAGCTCTGCGTATGAAGATCCCCCGCATGACGGCTTTATGTGCCGTCCATGTGGAGGAGGTGTGTGTTTCAGGGATATCGTTAGTGGCGAAATATTGTGAAAGTTCCCCTTCTGCTTCTAGTCTAAAGGAGTCGTCTGATAGTAACCTTGTGTTAAGTTTCCATGGATTGCAGCCACGGAAGCAGAAGTCAGACCAAACTATGTCTCCCATGTCACACCTCTGGACTAGATTGAGGGAGGAGCTCTGAACCAGTATCACATCGATCCTGGAGTAGGATTTGTGGGCTTTGGAATAGTACGAGTAGCTTCTGTCCGAGGGGTGTAGCGTGCGCCAGCTGTCATAAAAGTTGAATTGCAGCAGTAATTTCGTCAGGGCCTTGCAGTGGGGTGTTATCGACCTCTGTCGTGTGGAGTGGGTCTGTGTGGATGAGTCTAGTCTGGGGTCAAGGACGTGGTTGATGTCCCCACATATTATAGTCAGCCCTTTCTGTATAGCGGTCACCTTAGTCAATACTTTATGCAAAAAGTTGCGTTGGTGCTCATTCGGACCATACACATTAACCAAAGTATACAACACATTATTCAACATACATATTAAAATGAGGTATCTGCCCTGTGTATCAGGTATTTCCTGTAGTAGTTCAAAGGCCACTGACTTATGAATGTATATGGATACTCCCCTTGATTTAGTGGCATATGTAGCGTGATATTGGTTGGGGAAGTATTTTACCCCGAATGTGGGTATACAGGCGCTAGGGAAATGTGTCTCCTGGATACATAAGATGTCTGCGGTATGCTTCTTGGCTTCGTTCATAAGCATATGCCGTTTGTGGGGCATGTTAAGCCCGCGCAAATTCTGGGAGTATATCTTCAGGGTGGTCTATGGGGTTGGAGCTTATTCTGCCCGGGTGGCACAGTATGTTGGATCCATGTGTGATCGCCCCTATGCGCCAATATAAAGACTAGGGCAAGGTGCTTAGGATCATAAGGCTTTGGGTGAGTCGGGTTACCGGCTGGAGCCATGGGGGCTCCGGGGTGAGCCATCTGTATGGACTTTAACTGAGCATAATGTGGAATTACGGAGCATGAGGTGGGGAGGGGAAATAAAAACCAGGGGAGCAAAATTAACAAAAGTATATACATTTCAGAACTTGGTGGGTACAAGGTACAGGCAAGCTGTACGTGTGGGGGGGTGGAGGCAAAGATGTTGTTAGGTAGAAGGCCTGAGCCGGCATTAGGTTGGCAATGCGGCAACGTTATAGGTGGGTGTTGTATTGTATACAGTGTTACAGCAACAGCCGTAGTGGCTAAGGGAACCATAATAACTGCTGCATTGCCTTGCTAATGTGTGGCACACAGTAAGTAACAGAATATAACTACATAATAGGCCTATGGCAGAAAACTGAATGCACTGTGTGGGGTGTGAACCTCACTCGATGTGCATATTTGTAGCGGTATTAAATACTTGCGGGCTGAACTCAAGCTTGGGACCAGTCCCTTTCAAGGCATTTGGGTGACGGTGTATCAGCCGTGTGTTCTGCTGGGCTCAGGTTCCATCTGTGTAGCAGTCGTAGGCCTTCTTCCACCGACAGGATCACAGTGGTGGTGCCGTTGCACGTGATGAGCAGGCGGATGAGAAATCCCCAGCGGTAAGGTATGCGATGCTCACTGAGGACCTCGGTGACTTTCTGGAACGCTTTTCTGTGGCGCAAAGTGGCTCCCGAGATGTCTGCAAAAACTCGCACTTTAGAAAATTCTGGCGGTAGGTCTTTTGCTGTACGGCTGCTGCGGAGGATCAGCTCCTTCACATGGAAGTAGTGAGCTTTGAGTAGAGTGTCTCTTGGTAAGGAGGCAGCAATGTGTTTGGGCTTTGGGACCCGATGAAGGCGGTCCAGCAGCAGCATATCGGCCAGGATGTCCGGCAATAGGGCCTTGAAGGAGCCATGTACGAAGGTAGGTAAGTAAGCCTCCAACACCTCTTCCGGGATGCCGCGGAGCCTCAAATTGCTTTGGCGTGACCTATCTTCTAGGTCCATGAGCTTCACCTCATATTTGGCAAGTTGGAATTCGAGTGCTTGAATCCTGTCGACGGCTTGGTTGTGGGCATCCACAATGTTGTCCACCTTAGTCTCCACATGCCTCATTCGTGACCCCAGGTCTTGCAGGTCTCGCTGGATTTCTGCCACACTTTCTTGCCATGTGGCGATTAACTTACTGGATTGTTTGTCCAGGACAGCTTGTAATAGTGAAGCTGTGAGCCCCATTTCGGCCTGTGCGTCGAATTCTGAGCGGGGGCTGCTCCCGCCGGAGCATCCGGCGCCATCTTGGAGGCCCGGCTCAGTTTGCTGCGAAGCCGGCGGCTTTTTTTGGGTGAAAAAGTTCATCTTGTCACCCTTGTCAGTATGTCTCCTTGTCTTGGAGTGCGGCATGATGGCTTGTGCAGCTATCAGACCCAGCTGTGTGCCGGATTCGATCGGATTGCCTGGCTCGTGTTGCGGAGCTCAGAGCTCAAGCGGCCATCTTACTCCGCGGTCAGGACACGCCCCCGAGTGATCTACATTCTGATAATTCTGTAGTATTGATCCAGATAATTTTATCTATATATATATATGTGCTTGCTACATCACATTCAGTTAAAGGGTTATCCTAACCTTTATATTTTTTAACATTTTTTGTTTACTTTTGTTTTAATATATACATTGTATAAATGAATAATGCCTTGTTGGCCATTATTATTCGAGCTACCCCCTTCCCGATTGCTCTAAAACGATTTTTAAAATAAATTTAGCTTAACATATTCCAACGCTGTGCAAAGATCCCAGCAATGCTTTCAACACCTCCTTGTGACACCACAGGAGCCAATGTGCAGTCCTATCATAGACTTCTCATTGAGCCTTTGATTGGACCATTCAGCCGGCTCGGATCGCATGTACGCACTCTAAGCTTTAAGAGGAGGGGAGAGGGAGTGAGGACAGTAGTAGGAGGGCTGCAAGGAGGGAGCACATCATCACAGTGCAGTGTATGCTGATGAAAGACACAAATTATGCACAGAATTGACATTAGGTAGCTCAGAAAAGAGTTCCGGGCTGCCTTAGTCACGTCTGCCAAGGCTGCAGCTAGCCTCCAGCATAAGTGCTATCTACTCTGGCTGTGCAGTGTTTCCAGCTAAAACACTGTACAGCCACATTCCTTCCTCCATGACCTCTTCAATAAGCAGAAGTGGTCATGGACGTTGGAGTAACCCTTGATGTTCCAGAATATGTTAAAGTTCCTTTGATTCCTTATTTGGGTGGTAAATCATGGCTGGATATCCCAACATGACAGATTGTCATAGCATTAATTATTTCTTGTTTATTTTGTGTGCTTATTCAACTGATGCAATAATGAAAAGTGATAAATCGATTTGTATCTATCATTGCCAACACTTTATTTAGTCTACCGCAATACAAAAAAAAAAAAAAGCAGCCTGATTTTCCTTCTCCTACAGAGCACCGCAATTGTGGAACAACCTCCCGCACAATTTAAAATCTTCCTTAAGCCTAAAGTCCTTTAAGAGATCCCTCTCTACATACCTTAAAACAGAATGCACCTGTCATGGTTGATTATATATTTCCTACCTGTTCTATGTTAAATTTTGTATATATTGTTTTTGTATTTTATTGTACCCTATTGTAACAATGCAATGTTTTGTGGACCCAGGACATACTTGAAAACGAGAGAAATCTATATCCTTCCTGGTAATATATTTTATAAATATAAATAAATTGCACCATCTGATTTAGCATGGTTGAAGGAGTATATGAGGTTTTTCTTCTTCTTGCATTCATGCATGAAAGTGGCTGAAAGTATTTCTCGACATGTCATGTTACAGGATTAACTCCTTAAAGGGACACTATAGTCACCAGAACAACCACAGCTTCTTGTATTTGTTCTGTTGAGCAGAATCATTACCTTCAGGCTTTTTGCTGTAAACACTGTCTTTTCAGAGAAAAGGGAGTGTTTACATTACAGCCTAGGGACACTTCCAGTGGCCACTCCTCAGATGGGTACTAGAGGTATTTCCTAGGTCAGTGCTGTATTATATACTTTTCTGCAACCCAGGGTGTTACAAATGGCATATTTTGAGTTGTTTGGTCTAGCAACTGTATCATAAATGCTGGCTATACTAAATTGTTTTACTTTTATTTATGTTTTTTCAACCACATGAATTCCATTTTCATAGGGAATTGCATAATCCTGATAAGTTAGTGCAATAAAGTCTTCGTATTTGTATTTAGCATTGTCCAACAAATCTAAAAGTGCCCCCATGTACTGGCTTGCCATGTTTTTTTGGTAGGTCAAAGGGCCACAAATATTAGATGCCCCTTTCAACTTGGAAGTTTCCTAGTCATTTTTTAGGCCAATTTCGCCTTTGAGGCAGTATGGCATCTCCAGAAAGAAAATTACCACCATGATGGCATACCAGTTTTAAAAGTAGGCAACCCCGTGTCTTCCAAATGGTGTATTTTAAATATATAGGAATTATATACTTCAGTCTGGGCAAAGTAGGTGGCAACTTTTTTTATACCAAATCTATGTTTTACGGTAAACCAGATATAGCAGAATACACTGGCCATCCAAATCTACTCCCCCCCCCCCCCCCCCTCCAATATGCTTGTTGTATTCAACAATGCACTTTGGCTTCTTGATTTGTGCATTGTTTCTGCAGACTGCTCTCATCATGAAGTGTGGAAAACGTGTACACGTCTTTTCTGTCCATTTACCTAAGGGCCATATCAATGTGGCATAAAGCAGTTGTTGTGCCAGTCAGTGTCTTGGCAAACCTTTATGGTTCTGCTGCACTGTGCCACAGATTGAGGTACCAAAGTAAAATACATTTTTTAATAAATTTATACTGGTATAGAAATGATCTAGTTATACAGGGAGTGCATAATTATTAGGCAAATGAGTATTTTGACCACATCATCCTCTTTATGCATGTTGTCTTACTCCAAGCTGTATAGGCTCGAAAGCCTACTAACAATTAAGCATATTAGGTGATGTGCATCTCTGTAATGAGAAGGGGTGTGGTCTAATGACATCAACACCCTATATCAGGTGTGCATAATTATTAGGCAACTTCCTTTCCTTTGGCAAAATGGGTCAAAAGAAGGACTTGACAGGCTCAGAAAAGTCAAAAATAGTGAGATATCTTGCAGAGGGATGCAGCACTCTTAAAATTGCAAAGCTTCTGAAGCGTGATCATCGAACAATCAAGCGTTTCATTCAAAATAGTCAACAGGGTCGCAAGAAGCGTGTGGAGAAACCAAGGCGCAAAATAACTGCCCATGAACTGAGAAAAGTCAAGCGTGCAGCTGCCAAGATGCCACTTGCCACCAGTTTGGCCATATTTCAGAGCTGCAACATCACTAGAGTGCCCAAAAGCACAAGGTGTGCAATACTCAGAGACATGGCCAAGGTAAGAAAGGCTGAAAGACGACCACCACTGAACAAGACACACAAGCTGAAACGTCAAGACTGGGCCAAGAAATATCTCAAGAGGTTTTATGGACTGATGAAATGAGAGTGAGTCTTGATGGGCCAGATGGATGGGCCCGTGGCTGGATTGGTAAAGGGCAGAGAGCTCCAGTCCGACTCAGACGCCAGCAAGGTGGAGGTGGAGTACTGGTTTGGGCTGGTATCATCAAAGATGAGCTTGTGGGGCTTTTTCGGGCTGAGGATGGAGTCAAGCTCAACTCCCAGTCCTACTGCCAGTTTCTGGAAGACACCTTCTTCAAGCAGTGGTACAGGAAGAAGTCTGCATCCTTCAAGAAAAACATGATTTTCATGCAGGACAATGCTCCATCACACGCGTCCAAGTACTCCACAGCGTGGCTGGCAAGAAAGGGTATAAAAGAAGAAAATCTAATGACATGGCCTCCTTGTTCACCTGATCTGAACCCCATTGAGAACCTGTGGTCCATCATCAAATGTGAGATTTACAAGGAGGGAAAACAGTACACCTCTCTGAACAGTGTCTGGGAGGCTGTGGTTGCTGCTGCACGCAATGTTGATGGTGAACAGATCAAAACACTGACAGAATCCATGGATGGCAGGCTTTTGAGTGTCCTTGCAAAGAAAGGTGTCTATATTGGTCACTGATTTGTTTTTGTTTTGTTTTTGAATGTCAGAAATGTATATTTGTGAATGTTGAGATGTTATATTGGTTTCACTGGTAAAAATAAATAATTGAAATGGGTATATATTTGTTTTTTGTTAAGATGTTAATAATTATGCACAGTAATAGTCACCTGCACACACAGATATCCCCCTAAAATAGCTATAACTAAAAACAAACTAAAAACTACTTCCAAAAATATTCAGCTTTGATATTAATGAGTTTTTTGGGTTCATTGAGAACATGGTTGTTGTTCAATAATAAAATTAATCCTCAAAAATACAACTTGCCTAATAATTCTGCACTCCCTGTAGGTGATATCCCTTATTCATTAATGGGAGGAGGAGTTCCCATACAATTTTGCAGTTTGTCCAAAAGTATCAGGGCAGGCTAGTGGATCTAGCTGACCGTCTTTTCATACATAAATGGTAAACCCATTGTTGCATTCCCACAACTTATAACATTTTATCCCACAGCGAGCATGCTTTAATGGAATGTGCTTCTTGAAAAGCAGTCTTCCCTTAAATTTCAAATAGGGCCTCTGGCGAGGTGAGTATGACTCAGGTGGACGGGCTGTGGGTGCCCTAACTTCGCTATGGATGTAATGAGACATCTTAACAGCGGGAAGAGGTTAAAGATATTTATTGAAAGGACAATAAATATGATCAACACCGGTGTAAAAATATCTAATGGGCAATTAGTAGATTCAAATTTTGTTTATTAATTTACAGTATAACACACACCTCTGTACAATAGACGACACGTTTATAAATGTGTTCGTAGACAACATATTTAGAAATTGTTTCCTGGATTTGAAACTTGGTACAGTGTTTGTACCAACATCCTTTTCTATTTTATGTAAATATATAATTTACAATATAGCATACCAATGAAGTAACCCTGTAATGTTCCTCTGTCTTGTGAACAGTGGTTTGAATGCTATGATAAGGCATAGCTGTATGGAAACAGTACCTTCTTTGTGATACAGCTACACAGTATAACAAAAAATAAAATAATGATAAATAGTTCAAAATACCACTGGATTCCTGCCACCCCTTTTACTCTGCTGCCCAGTCCTGGTTGTCCTACTATGTTGCTGGTTACAGAGCTGGTTGGACCAATCTCCAATATTTAGGACAAATTTAGAATACTGTGTAAACTTCTCAATTGCCTCAACAGAAGCTTTTCCCCATGTTGCTTCATATTATAGAGTACTATCTATCTATGTATCTATGTATCTATCTATCTATCTAAATTATTCAATCCCCATTGAAAATCAGGTTTATTGTCAAAATTTACAGACTTTCAGCTGTTTGCAATGAACAAGTCAAACAAAAGCAATTGAAATAGCTCAACACGGGGGCGTGGCCTGACCAGGGAACGAGCTGGACGCGGCTGAGTAGAGCTCCGGCCCCAACGCACAATATATAGCATACATCAGCGGTAAATTGGACGACTATTGATACCCATCACCCATGGACAAGAGGAACCCCAAAATGCAGCCCAAGAGGGGGACTGAGGGGGGAACGTCGGTCCTGGACCTGATGACGGCCCATAAGACCGGGTCTGCAGATCCTCAAGATGTCGCCGGATGGAGCCCTTCACCCCAACAACCCTCACCACACGAGGTACAAGGGGACAAGCACAAAAAGGGCGAGACGGCACAAATCTTGGAGCGCCTAGCCGAAGTGCAGGCATACCTGGCGGGAGAGATAGACAACTCCACAGCGGTTCTCCGAAATGAAATAGTGTCAGGGTTTCTTTGCTGTTTTAAACAGCAAACCTTTCTGTTTCAGTGATTGAGTTTGCAGCTGCAATTACTATGAGCTGCTTCTGCTTGTTGCCACGGTTACTCACCTGTGAGTAGTAATCAACCCTGCTGCTAATCAGTTCTGCCTATTTAAGCAGCTAAGCCCAGAACCTCCTTGCCCTTGCGTGGTTTCCTGTTTCCCAGAAGTCTCCTTGTTCCTGTGTTTCCTGTTTGATCCTGGTTCCTGACTCCGGCCTTGTTCCTGACTCCGCTGCTCTCCGTGCTCCTGATCCTGGCTTGTCTGACTACCCGCTCTGGTGACTGACCCCTGCTTGATTCCTGGACTTTGCTTTTGTTTATTATTTGTTATTTATTAATAAAGGTGTGTTTGCATCTACTTCTGTCTCTGTCTGGTTCCTGGTCCCTGACAAATAGCCGCCTTGAGAACGCGCACCGCCCGACTCGAGGAGCGGCTGGAGGCCACAACCAAGGCCCATAATGCAGCGGTAACCCACATTAACGGCCTGACGGCCCGCATGTCTGAGGCTGAATTAGCAATTGATGATATGGCCAATAGGTCACGAAGGAACAATCTCCGCTTACGTGGCCTACCGGAGGGAGAAAGGGAGGGCACTTATTCAGGCCCCTACTGCCGGACCTATCCGAAGACAGATGGCACATGGAAAGGGCTCACAGGGCCCTCCGGGCAAGACGTAATGATGCCAATACCCCCCGAGATGTCATCGTCCGCTTCTTGTTCTTTCAGACCAAGGAAGCCCTGATGCGCAAGAGCAGGGAGGCAAATATTATGCACGAAGGCAAGGAACTCCAGGTGTACCAGGACCTGGCCCCTAGAATGCCTCAGAGAAGGCGGGAGTGGAGGCCCGTCACAGAAGCATTGCGCGGAGCGAACATACAATACGCCTGGGGGTTCCCGTTTCGGCTGATGGCGTTTCGAGGGGGGAAGACCCACACCCTGACTCCCAACGGAGAGCCGAGAAGCTTCCTGGATGCCCTGGGTGTCGCGACTCGAGGTGGTCTGCCGGAGATGAGGCCTTCGACTCACGACCTGGACACTCTCCGGACCGAATGGCAGGAGGTGGGAACACGTCGGCGCTGACATCTGAGGCCGGTATGTTGGCACGGCGATCACTTTAGGCGAAGCTGAGATCCTACAGGGGGGAGCCGGGACAGTTTTGGGTGGGACTTGGGGCTGTCAGGCCCGGGCCTCCAGGGTTCTTTAGTGCTAGCACTGGGGTCGGGGGGGATCCTGGTGGTGTTGGGGAGGGGGTCTTGGGAGCACCGACGCTAGCATCCAGAAGAGTGGCGGAGGGGTCTGGGACTGTCTCCCCGTTTTTGTTCTTTGGCCTGTCACCGACTGCGGGCTGAGCCTCAGCGTATCGATCGCAGCGGGGAGTTGGACTTATGGGACATTGCACACAGGTCCTGGAGGGACTATCACGATATCCACGGGCTAGTGGGGTGATTGGCTGCCCATACGGCCTCTCAACTGTCTTCATATGTGTACATAGGCTGGGGCACGGACGTAATCTATTACTTCACCGGGGAGGGACGCCTAAACACCCCGCATGAAATGTTGGAAAGGGCCCGACGTAATAACATAGGGTTATGATTTCTGCAAAAACCTGTAACAACCTACCATTTACACGCTAAAATAATAATAAAAAGAGAGTAGTAAATGGTAGGACGCAATAGAGTTAACTAGACATTCAAACACATAACACATTATAAAGAGGCGAGGGGAGGGGGGATAGCACATACACATCGTTACATCCCAACAACATTCTTTATATAAAATCTTCCCAAAAAAGAAAAATATTGCAAAAAAAAATAAAAAAATTAATTAACATAAATACCAAAAAAAAGGGATAGGGAATTTGTTATTATTACGCGTATGATGTTAATGGGGATCCCAGTCAAACCAGAATACTACTGAGCTTAGCTGCAGCGACACAAACATGGTGATGGACACTGGGGGCTACATAACGGCGCTCAGATTTAGGGGAGTCAGAGGAGATTGAGGCCCCCCCGTCCCAAAAGGGGATGGTGTGTCGGAGGCAGGAGGGGACAGGCCGGCAACCTCACCCTGCTCTGGGGAATGGGAGTCCCACACCACGGGAATGTTTATTGAAATGTTATGTTGTCACATTTGATACATGCTTAATTATTGTTTTCCTCACTGCTGCATGACCCCAGGGTATGTGGGCATACTACCCGGCACCAGGGCCGGATTAACATAGGGGCTGATGGAGCTGCAGCTCCAGCCCTAGGCCCATGGAATAGACCCATTGGTAAAAAAAAATAATGTTATTTTTTTTTTTACACACTACTCTTAGGGTTGCCAGGTATTTATCATGTATTTCTTATGGTTGCCAGGTATTTCGTAGAAGTATTTCTCAGGTATTTGAGGTTGCCTAGCCAGTGCCGGTATTGCAGTAATACCGGTAATACAAATGTCTGTCTCAGTATAAACAGAGATTATTCTGCAATACCAGCGCTGGCCAGTAGGGGACACTGGGAGACATAGGGACACTGGGGAACATGGGGACCCTGAGACACTAGGGACACAGTGGCCCCATGTCTCCCAGTAGCCCCTAGTCTCTCAGTGTCCCCATGTCTCTCATCGCCCCAATGTCTCCCAGCCAGTGTCCCTAGTGTCTCCCAGTGTCCCTGGTGTGTCTCAGTGTACCTATGTCTCCCAGTGTGCCTGGTGTCTCTCAGTGTCCCTAGGGTCTGTGTCCCTAGTCTCTCAGTGTCAACATGTCTCTCCCAATGTCTCAGTGTCCCCATGTCTTACAGTGTCCCAATGTCTCTAAGTGTCCCCTAGTCTCCTAGTGACATCAGGACACTGGGAGACATGTGGACACAGACTCTAATGGGCACTGGGAGACATGGGGATACAAACACTAGGGGACACTGTGTGACATGGGGACACAGACACTAGGGGACACTGAGAGACATGGAGACATTGGGGGACACTGGGAGAAATGGGGACACTGGGCAACTTTGAGACTTGGGAGATATGGGGTACTCCCAGTGTCCCCATGTCTCCCAGCCAGTGTCCCTAGTATCTCAGTATCCCCATGTCGCCCAGTGTCCCTGGTGTCTCTCAGTGTCTGTAGTGTTCAACTGCCCCTAGTCTCTCGGTGTTTCCTAGTCTCGCAGTGTCTCAGTGTCCCAATGATTCCCAGTGTCCCCATGTCTCCTAGTGTCTCAGTGTCCCCTAGTGTAAAAGAAAACTTCTCAGGCACTCACTGTGATAGATTTAAGCAGGTTTATTGGACACCGCAACATTTCGACCTGTACCCAGGTCTTTATCAAGTCTCCAGTGTCCCCTATGTATCACAGTGTCTCAGTGCCCCATGTTTTCCAGTGTCCCCTCATGTCCCCATGTCTCCCAGTGTTCCCAAGAGTTTGTGTCCCCAGATCTTCCAGTGTTCCCTAGTATCTCAGTGTCTCTCAATGTCCCCTAGTGACATGGGGACACTGAGCGACATGGGGACAAAGACACTAAGGGACTGGGAGACATGGGGACACAGATATGCCCCCTTTTTGTGTATGTTCGCCCCTTTCGGCAGTTCTGGTTATGTGATTTGTGTCAGTGGCCCACCCTTTTACCCCATCCATAGACTTCCTGCTTTACTGGACACTGCTGTAAGGGGGTATGGGTTTACTTGAAAGATAAAAGTGTGAGATTAGCATAGGGTATGTGTCTTCTCATAGCTGCATCCTATGAGTTTCCCTCCAGCACCATCTCCATCAGATACATGACGCTTGGGAGGTAGGACTGTTTTAGTCTTTTTGGTCAATAGGATTTTATAATTAGGCCCATCATAATTGTCAGCACCAGGCCCACTGGGCTCTTAATCTGGCCCTGCCTGGCACCCCGGGTGAAGGTATTCGATTGTAATTTCTTGGTATAGTTTGTAATTGCAAAGTCCAGTTGCCACTTTTGTAAACACAATTGGGCATGGTGGGAAGGGCTCACGAACCTGCATCTCTTCCGAGCGCTGGACGCGGCTGGGATGCGGGGTCTTGACCCCCATAGACGTCTGGCGGAAAATAAGACCAGACAATGTTGGTGGAGCACGGGAGGTGCACCACTCTCTCTTTTTTTTTCCTTCTTCTATTTCCCTTCCTTCTTTACTTTGCTTTTCTTTCTTTCTTCCTATATTATCCCGAAGGGGTGGCGGTGGGACGTGATGGAGGGGGCACAGAGAGGGCAGAGGTGGGCGCGCACTGCAGCAGACCGAGTGGCGTGGACTTATGGCAGTTAAAATCACCTCCCTGAATGTTAAGGGACTTAACTCCCCAACTAAACGGCGTTTATTGTTTAGAGAGCTCAAAAGGATGAGAACTGACATAGCGTTTATCCAAGAAACGCATTTACCCAGGCAGGCTAAATTTAAATGAAAAGACCACACCTACAGCTCGACATATGAAGCTAGGACATTGTGCAAACGCAACGGAGTGGCGATACTTATACGGAATAGTTGCCCTATCCGAGCTATGTCCACTGAATTTGACTCGGAGGGACGCTATGTCATAGTCTCAGGCACCATGCTTTCCCACCATATCCATTTAGTTAACGTTTACGCACCAAACCGCCCAGAGGCAGCCTTCTGGGAGGCCCTACAGACCAAACTTCAAACATTACACCATGGGATGATCATAGTGGGGGGCGACTTGAACGCAATGCCAAGCCCGGCAGTGGACAGGAGGATAGGCAGTGGTACTCAAAAGTCCCAGGGGAGGGGGAGCCAAGACAAGCTTCTACAGAATGTCATGGCGGGATCGGGGTTGGTGGACGTATGGAGAGCGCATCATCCGAGCACGAGGGATTACACGTTTTTTTCGACCCCACACGGATCCTACTCCAGGATCGATATGTTCCTGGTCAACAATAGGAGCCTACCTAGAATAACTAGCACGGACATTGGATCCATCACTTGGTCGGATCATGCCGACATATCACTGACTCTGGGAAGGCTATGCGAAGCGACCCCTTGGACGTGGTGACTTAACACCTCCCTACTGAAAGACCAGGATATAGCGAACCGGATTAGGACAGAGCTCGACAGTTATTTCGAGACCAACACCACCCCAGACGTGACATTAGTGACAGTGTGGGCAGCCCATAAAACAGTAATAAGAGGTACGCTCATAAAGGTTGCGACAGCCAAAAAGAAATTGAAATTCTAAAGACTGGAGGGACTCCTGACCAATCTTAAGAGGGCAGAGCAACAACACCAGGGCAATCCGACTGACCTAACTGCAGGGCGACTGCAGGAGGTAAGGTTGGCAATACGCCAGCTGCTCCTAGACGACACAGCCAAATCCATTACATGGTCCAGAAGGACCTTCTATGAACACGCGAATAAAATGGACACACTCTTAGCCAGAGTCCTGAAACCTAGACAACGAGGGGGCCACATTACATCCATTAGACATAGCGACGGCACAGCTAAAACTAGTCCCCGAGATATAGCGGAGGTTTTTACAGACTACTATAAATCCCTGTATAATCATTCACCTGGATCTGAGACGCGGAAGGCGGGGGATGAAGCTCTGACAAAGCACTTTCTGGCAGACTTAGGGTTGCCCAAACTGGCTCAGGCAGGGGTGGACGCGCTAGCGGCAGAGATCACAATAGAGGAGGTGGCGCAAGCCATAGCTGCCCTGAAAGGGAATAAGGCCCCGGGACCAGATGGGTTTGATGGGAGTTACTATAAGGAATTTCGAGACAAACTGACTCCCCGCTTAGCGGCTCTTTTTAACGAATTTAGATCAGGAGGCACCCCAGATTTGGATATGTCACTAGCAACCATTGTCTTATTGCCCAAACCAGATAAGAACCCGGGCATCCCGAGTAGTTATAGGCCAATCTCTCTAATTAATCATGATATGAAGATCTTAGCAAAAATTCAGGCGACAAGACTGAACCCTTATTTGGCTACACTGGTAGACGCGGATCAAGTGGGATTAGTGCAGGGCAGACAGTTGTTTGAGAATACACGCAGGAATATAGATATCATTTGGAAGCAGAAAGTCACGCACACCCAGACTATGCTGGTCTCATTGGACGCTGAATAAACGTTCGACAGGGTCACATGGACGTATTTATTCACACTTCTGTCCCATATGGGATTACCTGAGCAGGCGCTGACTTTGATCAAAGCTATGTATAGCAATGTGCGAGCACAGGTAAAAATTTCTGGAGCCTGAGAGACATGGGCACTGTGAGAGACTTGAGGACACTGAGACATTGGGACACTGGGAGACATAGGGACACTGGGGAACATGGGGACCCTGAGACACTAGGGACACAGTGGCCCCATGTCTCCCAGTAGCCCCTAGTCTCTCAGTGTCCCCATGTCTCTCATCGCCCGTTTAGACTATACAATGGCACCAGACAGGGCTGTCCATTGTCCCCGCTTCTATTTGTGCTCTCCTTGGAGCCGCTACTCCAAGCCCTTAGGAGACATCCGGACATACAGGGGGTTTGTGTGGGGGGCAAGGAATTCCTGGTGTCGGCGTATGCGGATGATGTGCTCTTGGCGCTCACTGACCCCATCAACTCGCTAAGGGCCCTGCAAGGAGTCCTGGAGGTCTTCGAGGCCATGTCGGGGTACAAAGCTAACATGACCAAGTCTAGCGCCCTCCCAATCGAGATTCCAGACGTGGAGTTGACGGCTCTTCAGAGAGCACACCACATACGCGTAGAGCGACAGTCTATTAATATTTAGGCATTAAACTGACGGCAGACCCGGACCAACTCTTACAACAGAATTATACACCACTCATAAAACAACTCATCAGGGAACTAGAGACCTGGAATGAAAGGCCTATCTCTTGGATAGGGAGGATTCACGCGGTCAAAATGAACATCCTACCTAGGATATTATTCTATGTGCAATCTTTGCCCATACATCTTTCCAAGACGCACCTGGCGCCCTTGCAACAGGCGATAGGGAACTTTGTGTGGCAAAATAAACGCCATAGAATTTCGAGGCATATCTTACACAGGCCAAAGAATAGGGGAGGCCTCGGACTACTTAACTTATATGGCTACTACATGGCGACACAACTGTCGCAAATAGCCTTATGGCACTCTCCGCCTGGAGAGCGGAAATGGGTGGACTTGGAATCACTGATGGTTGGGGCAGACATACCGCAGTTACTCATTTGGGTCCCCAAAGATAACTGACCAATCATTAGGGCTACATGCCCAGCCATATTGAACTCTATCCACATCTGGGATAGAGCTCAGCAGCGATATGGTTTGGTGTCGGCCCCGTCCCCTCTGATGCCTTTTCTGCGAAATAGGGCATTTCCGCCGGGAATGTCAAAGCGGAATTTTAGGAATCTAGAAAGAATAGGCCTGCAACGCATTCATCAGTTGGTGCAGGGCTCAGAAGTGGTAACTTTTGATGCCCTGCAACAACGAGGTCACCTCACGCCTGCAGACTTCTTCAGGTACCTTCAAATAAAAGATTTCGTAAAAGCTCCCTTGGGTCCGGGCTGCGGCCCAGAAACCCATTACTTTTTTAGAACAAATATGCCTTCGAGACCATATGCCTACAGGTCTGATAACCCAGCTGTACGCCCACCTTTGCTCTGCGACTAACGAAGGGGGAGATCTGACCTACACGGATCAATGGGAGAGGGATCTGGGGGGACAGCTAGAAGGGGTAGAGTGGCAAGAGATCTGGGAAGCCAATCACAAATCTTCAGTATGCGTAACGATTCAGAACCGTGGCTTTACCTGCTCAGTAGAACGATAGATGGGTGGACTAGACACGAACAAAAACTCATCCATAAAGTAACTCTAGCAGCCAGGAGAGCAGTGGCAGCGGAGTGGCTTAAACAGACCACCCCACCAATAGCAGGAGTCATTAACAGAATACGGGAGGTATACGTGATGGATGACCTGACGGCAAGAGTTAGGGGTACCCAAAAGCAATTCCAGAAAATATGGGTGCCATGGGAAAATAGCCCCTTGAGTTAAGGCTCGCAGCAGAGGCCCACAAGACAACTGAACAAAGGAATACGGATCCCCAGTACTTCCCCCACCCCGCCCCTACCCTACACTCTTTCTTTATAGACTCCTTTTCTTTCTCTTTCCTACTTCTTTTTTATCTTACTATGTGTAGCATATGTCTCCCAGAGGATGTTGGGAGAGGTATACCCGGAAATTGTTTAAGCAACAGGTGTGTACAAGGGGACACAACCTAAGAGGGTCCTGCCTACGGCCGGCAATATGTAGAGAGCGCAAAGATTCCCGTGACATGGGACCCTCCGGGTTTTCTTTTTTAAAGAAAGGACAAGGGGGCAGGAAACTCGTAGCAAGTCACCTTACTCTGTGGCACAAAGAAACCCATTACGCAACACGCTACTAGATCAGGGGGCTCCCGGCAGGGAGGGCACACACCAATGCTGTTTTATGCACACATACAACTAAGCTCCATATGTTACCACATACATCATGTTTTCCTTTTTATCTTTCATAACCCAAACACCCAAGTTGGCAAACTGTAACTTGTACTATCAGACAGTTTTAAGGTAACCACAGTTTCGGGAGCAATGGTGGGATGTTTTCGACCACCATCAAAGCGCATGGTTATGCGATAGCTATGTTAATACAATGTGTACGACGCTCATTGTTTGAACTATGGAATGTATGAGATTTATCCATGTTATTCTTGTCAACATAAATAAAGAATAAAAAAAAAAAAGAAATAGCTCAACACAACATATGCTTCAAGTTGCTTCATCAAATTCAACTTCTCCAGACTTCTCCAAGTTTGATTGCAACTGTATATTTATAGAGAGAGAGACTTGCTAACTGCAATTTCAAAGACATTTGAGTTTTGAATCACGTCATTTGGACATAGAAGGGAAGACAGAGAAACATTTCTGCCCCAAGTAACAGAGGGTAATTTAATGACAGATATGTAATGTGCGTGCTATAATTAACAAATAAAATAGCAGGACTAGAAGAACCTTTATCAAGTGGAAATATTGCCTGTCTCTTGTGTGGAATAAAACTCCCATTGCTCCTTCAAGAATTTGAAGGTGGTACTTGTGATCGTTAGACATTGGGTGATACTGAATTGATGACTTTGTGCCATTGGTGTTTGTTTGTTCGGTTCCTGTAATGTGCAGGCGTAGCAGCCAGTGAGGAAACGTGTAAAAGCAGGGTTTAAACAGGAAGTGAAAATGCTGTGGAAGGCAATCCTATTTATAGTAATTATTGCCATTTCAGCATTATTCTGTTTAGTGCAAACACCATCAAACAGAAGGAACAGATGTATATGTAAACAGCCAAGTGATCATAAAAAATATAAAGAATAATGTATCCATTGTGCTAGCAGAGCCGCAAGCAGTTATACAATTAATTAGAATGTCTACTATGGAAATCTGCATGTAAACTTCATAACTGTAATTACTATATAATGGATGGAAGACACAGAAGATGTCCTTTCCTCTAGAATAATCATTTGTGTTAAAACCTGCTGGTACATTGTACAGCTATTTATACTCTACACATACATTCTCTTACTTTTACCTACTCTGCCTGAAAATGCACCATAGAGCAAGTAAGTAATAAATAAGTCATCGAATAATGTAAAAAGATGCCGCACTGCTGTTAGAACAGAAAATATAATGCAAATATTTCCAAATATAATGTTGGAAAGAGATCAGTTTAGACCTGCCAACATGGGTGGTTAGGTGAAGGTATGTGACTAAATGGCTTGCTTGACATATGCATAGTCGCCTTTCCGGGATATGCGTGATAAACCCCCCAAAAAACACAAATACTCGGACAACTTTAGTTAAGAAAATTATCACAGCTTTATTAATATACATAAATAAGTTAAAATCTGCCTCAACCTTTCCAAATCCTTCTTCATCCCTTTGATCAAAGCCCTCTGTGAAATCAAGCCTAAGTCATTCCCTCCAGCATTAAACAGAATAATATCCGGCACTCTACCTTCTCTAAGCCTTTTAAACAGCTCCAAGCACACCCCTTGCCACTAAAACCCCTAAAGTCAAACCACTCAAGCGCAGGAAGCCCCGCTGTTTGCCATGACGATGAACTGCAGCTCAGTACACGTACGAGTGTCTCAATACCCACGCATTCCAACCTGTGGAAGGAAAGCATGTTACCAAACACAGAGCAAACAAAACCATAGCAACCAAACCTGGGGCCTCACATATGATCTGAATCTCACCAGGTCTTCAGGTCATCCCTCAAACCCAACCGAGCTGCTTCAGTGGCAGCCCCAATCCTGAAAGAACCCAACCAAGCTGCTTCAGTGGCAGCCCCAATCCTGAAAGCCACTGCACAAGCCACCGGACATTCTGCCATCCCTGGCACCACAAAAAGCGTTACAGCGGCACCCTTCCCGAACACGTCCATTTTGGAACGGTGGAGATGTACCACCACCCGATTCTGCCACAGCTCCACGTCCACACATTGTAACCCACCGCCGCCCAAGCGGTTGCTGCTCACCAACTCACTAATCCTAAACGCCCCCTGAAAAAGGCCTAACTAAACACTACGGAAAACAACGAAACTTTGTACTCCGCAAAACTCTTGGAAGCACCCCGAGTAAACCTTGTAGAATTTTGAAGGACACCGACCTGCGCAAATCCTGCAATGACCTGCCTCTCCGAAACCCTTTGATAGCCTGACGCACTAGGAAATGCTTGGTCAAATCCCCTCAGCCATTCAGCTTAAATAAAAATGCCAAGGCCACCATGTTGCACCCTATGGCAGACGAAGATGCCCCCAAAGCAAATAACCTGCAAATAAACCACAACAACGTGTCAAACTGCACCGAAGTTGAATCCTGACCTCCCACACACACCATTGCAGCATCCCATGTGGACGGCGCCAACGACCCCCTTATGAGTCCGCCAAGCAAGATGTCCCGAGCTCCCACATATCCGCCGGACAAGGCACTCCCTCAGTCTGCACGCCCAGAGCCGCTACCCAAAATTGTTCCCACTGAAAACGAGAGAGCGAATCAGCCACCATGTAGGGGTAGGGTTAGGGTGTAAGGGGTAGGGGTAGGGTTAGTGGTAGGGTTAGGGTTAGATTTCTCTCCCTCTCCTGTATAGCCACTTTTCAGAAATCCGAAGCGGTTCACACTTCTGAAATTCTGCGTCCGAATTTCCGAATTGCTGAAATTAGTCCGAATTTAAATTTGGACTGAAACTAATTGCACATGTCTATAGATAAACCATAAACAGCCTCCACCACCGACATGTTGTCGGTAAAGAACATATAAGCAAGTAGTCGGCCCCACCGTCTTGTCCAGCGGTATTCCGAAGACATTTGCGACCCATTCCAAAGTTCTCAATCCTATGCGGCACACCTCCGAACCTGCCGGCCCAACACAAAGGAAATCGTCTAGGTAATGGACCACATTAGTGCCTGCCTCGTATTTGACCACCAACTCCAGAAAAGTACTTAACTTTTGAAGTACGCACACGAGATGGAACACCCCATCGGTAAACACAGTCAAAATACTGCCCTTCAAAAAAGCAGCCCAGCAACTGATGACAGTCAGGGTGGATGGGCAATAATCAAAAAGCCGCCTCCACGTCCGCCTTGGCCATAAACGCCCCTCTGCCTGCCCGCCGAACCAGAGGGCCTTGTCAATATCATCATTCACCGAAGCCCCACGCGGGTACATTAAATGAAAAATAAGCCTGTACTTACCGAGCTCCTTTTTCGGCACTACCCCAAACGGCGAAACCCGCAAGTCACTCAACGGCGGCTCCATGAACGGCCCCGCCATCCTCCCTAACTGCACCTCCTTAAGTAGTTTCTCCCTCACTATCTTCTGGGAGTTCCCCCACCTAATTCAGATTCCTAACCCCCTCCCGCTGCCGAAACTGAATCACTTCAGGAACCCTTCCCTTAAGAACCCAGCATCCACCTGTTTACTGTAGCTGCTTAGCCATGGCAACATCGCGCCAACCTTCACCGGCTACCACCCCAGTGGCACCCCCCGCCCTTCCTCCCGTGGAGAAGACTTACCCTTCTTGAAGCAGTGGTTGTACCCATGCACACCTCCATACCCGGAGCATTTGTGTTTGAAACGACATGCTGAGCCCCACTTACACTGCCCCTCGTTATACATCCAGCAGCGCCCTTTTTTGTGGACATCCAGCGAGCTGGAGGAAGATCCCGCACTGGCCCCTTCTGTGCCATCATGAGCTTCATCCACAGCGGCAGGTCTATCTGGCCCCACCTCATGCCCAGAGTGACCGACAGCTCTTTGCCGAAACTGCTCGTCGTACCTCCACTACGCCAAGCCTCTGTAAGTGTGGTAAGCCTCACAGATCCCATCCAAGTAGCAAAACAACTGCAAGCAGCGCTCTGGGGATTTCTCCCCCACAACACTTGCGAGAATGCAGAATGCCATCAACCAATTCCCAAACAACTTTGGAATTTTCCGATAACAGCGCTTTTTCTCTTCTTCCTCCTTCTTGCCATCTTTTTCATCCTCTTCCTTCATGTCCAAGTATTCGTCCAGAGGAAGAAGACAAAAAACCTTCATAAATTCCCCTTTCCATATACTTTCTTTCACCTCCGTTTTGAGGTGACAGTCCAAGGGCCTAGCGAAGAAGACATGAACATTCTGCCTAGCTGCGTCCGGGATGTCCCCTACCAGTTCTACCCTCACACAGATTGACCCATACACACTCATAGACCATACACCAACTAACCCATAATAGGAATAAAGGAGAATGTGCAAGGTGGTAACAGCCCAGCACTCTCTCATTAATGACATGGCAAGTTCATGTCACCCATTGTCCAGCATCCTAAAAGTGTTTGGTGCTATATAATATATCATCTTTATTATTATAACATAATTTAATAAAAGGGTGCAGGATGACATAATATGTATCATAATGACATTCATTGCAGGTGAATGGGATACGCAGATTGCAGTAGGAGATACACAATGTCACAATGGTCATAATATGAACCCTTTGTATAGCGCTGCGGAATTTGCTGGCGCTATATACATATTAACACTGTGTGGGGGAAGAGAGAGGGGGGAGGAATTGCCTAGCAGAGAGCCCCCCTCAGTCTCTGTCATTGCAGGGATGGCATGGGATGGGGTGAACATTCTGATTACAAGAACCACAGTGACATGAACAACTCTATATCACTATGTGTACAACGCCACAGTATATGGTGTGGCTATAAATAATAATCATATTAATAAACAGTATAAATTGTACTGACAGGCTGACACTGCCCCCTCTCTCCATGTCAGGACATTTCAGGTGACAGGTTTGGCAGTGAGTTGACAGCAGGGTAGAGGTTCACAGTGTGATGATAGGGAGGGTGAATGTCGCCATGTTTGGCAGTAGCTGAGTTGCTCTCCTGGCAGTGTAGGGGTGCCCTGGGCCCGGGCAGTGAGGGGGCAGGTGGTCTTACCTCAGGAATATCTCCGGGACACGGCATGGCAGGCGGAGAGCAGCAGCACGGCTCCCAGGGCCAGGATCTTGGCGTTCCTCACGGTGAAGTGCTGGTTAATTTCCCGTTTGCCCAGGTTGTAGGCCAGGGCCGCCATCTTGGCTCCTCCATGACAACTTGCGATGAGGCGGCCGAGCAATGAGGGGCAGCAATGCGGCGAGGAGGGCAGGGAGGAGGAGGCTGCAGGGGATGATTGCGGACATGGAGGAGGGGGAACCCTCAGAATGTAACGGGGGGAGCTGCTCCTCGGGGGCACCATGGTGCTGGCCGGGGAAGGGAGGGGCTCTTCACCCGGACTGCGACCACCATGGGGGGTCTCCTCAACCAGGGACATGGGGACAACGTTGTCACAAAAGACAAAGGTCCTGCAGGACTACTAATGGGAACGGCGTTACTGCTGTGGAAAAAGTGCAGGAACGCCATTCCCACGCGTTCCTGCAGGACTCGAGCCCTGTTTGGGAGTATGTATCTGGGTGGGTAGGTACGGATATGTTGCTACTTGTGTATAACTGGCTACCTACTATAATCATTTGCACATTAGAGGTTATATAAGGCTGCATACCTTACCAGCAACAGCACCCTACCCTAGCATGCAAACTTTACTGCTGGTGAGCTACACAACGCATGCTGGAAGGGGGTGGCTTCTTTGGTGTTCTCTGCCCCCATTAGTAGATTGGTGATGAAGAACTAAGAAACAACTTAGTGAGGTCACAAGGACAGACATGCTAGTAGCTGTGGACTTGTGGCCAATTGCAGGGAGTTAAGGTTGGAACAGCAGCCTTAAGAGTCACAATGTGTCAGTGCACCAGCTGGCTGTGCTGCCTGAATGGCAACTCTATGCAAATTCCAGAAATTCCTTCTTAAAGGAGATAAGGCATGTGCAAAACCTGCTGAAACTAGGCAGATTTCAAACCAGACGCATTTTTTGACATGCCTAGATGCACTTGAGTTAGCTTCTCCAAACTGCTACCATTGAGATGGAAGGGGCCCTGTAAAACTGAAACCTGTTACAGAATTAAAAAGACACTTTTTTTTTCCCCCATATTTTTTTGGCTTATAAACCTCCCTTCCAGAAAAAGAGTCTTAGTGTTTCAAACCTACTGCAAATAACTTTTCTCCCCACATAAAAACTGGTTTGGAGCTATCTCAAATGCTCCTATGGACAAGCCTTCACTGGGGCCACTCTTCGTAGCCAAGGACACATGAGACTAAACTCAGGGATCTCCTCCACATTGCTTGGGACAGCCCAATACCATTGGATTGGTTTATATGGAAACGTCAGGGACTGAGAGAGATTTCTTTTATTTCCTATGTTTGTCAGTATCATTTAACATTTTTGTGTACACTGCCTTTTTTTGTATTACCATATTTTTCCATGTATGAATTTTGTTAGTCTAAAATTAGGTGGCCGTCTTATACACAGAATGTCACTGTAGGGGTAAAAAAAAAATTATTTGTGCGCGGGGCCTAAGTTAAGACTGCGCCTGCCGCATTTCAGTGTGCCATGGCCCACACACATACCTGGCCTCCCTCCCGCTGTTCCATTTCTGAATGCTGTGGCAAGGAGGAAGAGGTTCCTATATGTGTGGGATCTCCAGCAGATATCAGCACTTACCACCAATGGAGCTCCAGAGACAAGCCATACCATAAAAGAAGCAGCCATATTAAGGTTTGCTCACCTCAGGTAGGTCTTGCTTTCTGATTTATATTTATGGCGGAGGAAATAGGCATCAGGGAGCAGAGGGAATACTACTGTGATGTCCCAGCATGCCCTCACACCACCTGATGTATTGTGGGGGCTGTAGTCTCACAGCATGCACTATAGAGCCATTAACTAAGTACTGCAGCACAGGGGAGGCATGAGAATCAGAAGTGTGATGTTCTACTCAGAAGTCACCTCTAAAATATCAGAGTTGTTCTATTTGATGTTTAAAATATTAATTTCTTAATTTTGGGCTCAAAAATAGGCGTGGTATTATACATGGGGGCATCTTATTACATGGAAAAATACTGTAAATTATTATTTAATGGCTTTTTGATGTTTAAGTCATGTAATTCTGGTATTGCTCTCGGTCTGTGACTCCCTGTGAGTGTGCTCATGGTAACCTCACTTTTTCCAGGGCCTGTAAGCGTTCAAACTATCTGGGGCAGTAGGAACCAACTCTTGTGTATTAGAGGGGTATCCCAGTTTTGGGAGTGGGCCACTATGGCAGAGCACTTGCTGTTGGGACAGTGGTGGTCCATAGCAGTGCTCTGAAGGCATCACCTTGTGGCAAAGAGATAGCTCCCTTCACCTGGGTGGCTGGTAGCCATTCACATTATGCCACATGTAGCAAGATACACAAATGGGGCCAAAGGTAAACCAAGGAGTATTAAGATACACTGAAGCTAGGCAAGACATTGAAAATGGGGGGATAAGAGACGCAAAAAGTGGTAAGAGACAGATATGGTGGAATGAGTCCACAAAAGTGGAAAAAGACTTAAACCCGTGAATAAGAATGGCAAAGTGGAATAAAATATGTTTCTGCAGGAAGCTGTAACAGAGCAGAACCCAGTTGAAGAACTGTTCTCTTTGAATAAGAACTAGGTAAGGTTACAGCCACCAGCAATGGTTGGGAGCCTGAAGAAAGAGCCTTTTTCTTTCTTTTTGGCAATTATAATTGTAAATTTATTTCCAGTAGAGTTCTTAGTTATCAAATCTTTGAGTAGTAAGCATGCTTATGAGTACAATGAATAATGGCACCTCTTGTAACTGAAAATTTCCACATAGATCATAAATTCATTTTTATTTATATTGTGTTTTCCTCCTCCACTTAGAGTGCCAACGGTTAGCCAACCCCTGTTTAACCCACATCTTCATTATTCTTTTTGGAATGTCGTATACCACAGAGCCAGAATACCAATGTAACATTTGAAATGCTAACGCATGATATCATCTTGATAATAATGGTGCAAGAATAATAAATAGTTCAGTTTTTACGAAAATGCTTGAATCTAAACATTAACTGGTATTTATACTACTGTAACAAACGATCGTATCAAAATCACATTTTTAGGTGAAGCTTTCATATTTTGTCATTTAATTACTCAAACTTTAAGGCTTTGAGATGCAATTTTTTCATTTAAAATGTCTTCTTCCCCTGCAGACAAGCTTTAAAGCAAATACCACCCAACCATTGATGGGGAAGAGATCTAATAAACACCAACATGATTATGGTCCCCAAAGTGTGAAAAATCGTTTCCTTTGGGAATTGATGAGATTCAGTTGAGAAGAGTACCACATGTTGGGTACTACTTACATTGATAGCAGAAGTGTGAGATCGTTATCGCTGTTGCATTTTTGGAGGATGTTTGTCATCATATGGTTAAGGGGGAAGTGAGATTTTGTTAATGCAGGCCCTCCCTACAAGTTGTAGATCTTCAGATAGTATGTGACTGTGAATGATGGTCAACGTGCCACTAAATCAATACGTAGGTTAAGAAGAATTAAAGTGAGTGCCATGGGCTCTGTTATAAAGAATGTAGTTTATTCAACAAAAGAATAAAGAACACATAAGAAAAATTGACTCACATAAAGCTTTTTCTCTAAACTTCAAATATAGCAAATTACAATCTGAATAGTAAAATCTAGATTGAATAGCTGGTTTGGAGAAATTATTTAAGTTAGATCTTGTAGGATGTGATAGAACAGTAATCCTCGGTTTTGTATCCTCATATTCACACACCTCTGGCTATTTAATAATTCACAATGTGATAAAAAGATCTTCCTTACTCATTCAAAAGGGTTATTTCTAGTCATGAATTCATCAACAAACTAGAACATGACTGTAGCAGAGTTCCCTGTACCACCAGCTGGGTACCACCCCCAGGTTCCTCTGCTAAGGATTGCTTCCAAGCTGGAACAGGGGAAAACCTCAGCGCTTCTGTCCCAGTCGCCGTGGCTTGACTGGGGTCCACCTGGAGCCTCTCTGTCCTTGAAACGGGTAGGGGACTAGCTCTATTCCCTCCCAGGGACTGGACGATACACAGTCCTGGGAGCTCTAGTCCTTACAAGGACTTTCCCCGGTGAATCCTCCACAAGCTGGAACAAGGTGCTGAGCAGTGATTAGCCCTTTCCCCTCCCAGTAACTAGATGACACATAGTTCTGGGAGTACAACTGATTTTAATGAGCCAAACTTAGCCTTTTATGCACAGACCCCAGCAAGTATTGTATTCAAAACAAGCCCCTGCCAGTAATCTCTGGCCTTGGAAGATAATTGCGTTAACAAATAGTAAGCTAATTATCTCCCAGGAACAGAGAACCCAAAACATAATAAAAACATTCAACAACCCTACGAATAATACATCCCCCAATAGCCCTAATTTGAGCGCCCAAGTTCTTTATATAGCACTCAGATCCATGCAGCGTAGGGGAAACGCCATCATGTTAAAGTTCTGACCAGCTGCACATGTGGTCCTATGCCCAAAATAGTTCCAGGGTGTTTGGTGCTTTTGCCAGTCAACTTTTGGGAGATCCTGCCTCCGAATTACGGGGTACTCCTCCTGGCTCTCAAGTAGCGTTTGTTCCCCTTGGTCTCAGGCACCTTCCCTCCAAAAAGCACTCTCCTGGCGGTTTGCAAAGTGGTTCAAAACTCGTGGAAACAAGTTGTCCAGGAACCGCACGGTCACCTCATGCCGCAGAACAGTTCCATAACATTCGCGGCTAAGTCCCACTGAGGTGACTGGGGACCCATAAAATCCTCATGCCTAAATTAGTTCCATAGTGGTCACGGCTAAGTAACGCTGAGGACCATTCGTCGGTTTGGTTCATGTAAACTGTCACTAGGGAGCTAGTGTTCGGTTCCATTTGTGAGAAGGTAAAGTGCAGAACCAGGGGCATCCGGGGAAAGCTCCTAATGGCGACTGGGCAGGGTAACTCCCAAGCAGTGTCTCAGACCTGGACCATAGTTGGTGGGCAGGAGGCCAGCTTTCACACTCCTCCAGGAGTCTGTAGCAAACATTAGTGGGAAGGAGCGTTTGTCACAATGACTAAACAACTTTTAAAATAAATCTTCAAAAATAAAAAAGTTTTGATCCAATGATAATCTATCATTTAATAATAAATCATTTCAAAGCGGCTCTGTCAGTATCTTGCATAATTTCTAAAGACACCCAATGCTGACATCGCCAGTGGGTATCGGGGGGACAGGGGAAACATAGACAGTTTTACTTACCTGCTTACCTGACTCTGTCCATTTAAAATGCTGCCCTCTTGATCTGCCCCATCCTCTTCTGCTTCCAGGAGCCTACGTCAGTGTTGTACAACACTGTGGTCTATGATGGATCCTCCATAGACAAAGCTTCATTCCCTACAGCTGTCACTGGTACAGGCTGGGGGAAAAGACAATCTTAACAAAAGATTGTCCTATATACTGTCCCTCGTTTGTCTCAGTATATCTTCTGACTGTGATGTGATTTCAGTGACTGCTAGGCCATTTTTTGTAACGTTTCATTAATTTCATTCACTTTGACTGTGAAGTGTGCAGAATTTCTCATGATGCAGTAAGACAATTCCTCATTAATAAGTAACCCCCTCATCCTGCAAGGATCACTAGATGATGTGGCAGAGACTAAAATTTTAAAGGCCACCTCTTTCCAACTTGCACCACTGGTAATTTTTGTGAAAATGTTATTTATTTTGTTTCGCAATAAAATCCCATAAGGGAAACATATCCAGGGTTATTCGCTCAAACAATGGGTCAAAAGCATCCAGCTGCAAACTGGGCAATTTGGACTGTCAAATCTGGACTTTGTTCAAACTATTTAACAATGTTTAGATTCTGCATTCAGGAATTCAATGGTCAGGGTTTTAGTCTGTCCTAACACTGCTTAACCCCTTAAGGACCAAACTTCTGGAATAAAAGGGAATCATGACATGTCACACATGTCATGTGTCCTTAAGGGGTTAAAGGCTGAAATCCAGAAATCCAAATGCTTCTATTTGCACTAGCAGCCATCGGGTAGAGGACTTGAAATAAAAAAATAGGGGTGGAACAGATCACAGTCTGCTCCCTTGGACCCTACCTGTGACCAGCGCATGAAGGCTATGAAATTTACTACTGGGGACATAATATCCCCCAGCCCTTACCCATGGGCAGTGGCTGGGAGCTTTAATTGTAATATTCTGGTAGGGGACCTAGTTTTTCCTACCCAGGGACCCACCCATTAGTGGCAAGTGGGTGCTCTAACTATACTGTTCTAAGGAGGGACCCAGTGTCAGTGGGTGCGGGCTCTAAACAATTAATAATTGGAGAGGTGAACATGCTATTGTCCAACACCCTAAAATTGTCATTGTTCCCTACTTAAATTAGGCGAACTGTACCAATGCTATTGTGGTGGAATCTCGGTAAGAATAAACTTAGTAGGCCGAGATTACCACGTGGCATGTGTACGTGCATATACTTGTGTATCGGTCGGTTGGTTGCACGTGGCAAAGATACAATCAGTAGTGTACGGAGCATGTGCGAGAATACCGGATGTAGTTTTCCCCTCCTCCATTGTGCTGGGCAAGCCATGCGGTCAAACAGGAAGTTAGTTCTTGTTCGATTGATTGGGTAAGAGTATGTGTGGGTGGAGCTTATTATGGGAGGAGTTACATGCCTATATAAGGAGCCTACACTATTGTCCGGGGCTCAGATCTTGTTGTATTTTGGTGACATTAGTCCCTCTGAGTCCCGTTCGGTGAATCAAATAAAGAATCTCTTCCTTCCTGAAGAAACCTGTGTCCATCTCTCTGTGCTTGGCTTCTGTCAGTTTCTCCGGTATCACTATTATTAGAGTGAAGAGGGGCATTAAAATTAACTTTGATAAATATGATAGTGTTCATTGTAAAGATATTTTTTATTATTTAATTGTTGTTTTAAAGTATTATTAATAATAATAATGAATAAAAGAATATAAATAAAAAATAATCCTGAACCATCCTTTGCCGCTCAGTGATTATATTCTCGATTCTGCTTCCTTGGTAAGGAATATAACGCCTAAGCCCTAAGATCTGAGCAAACAAATATTTGCTCAGTACACTGTAAGTATATTTTTTATTTATTTACATGTAATCATCTAACAGTGTTCACTATATAGTTTTGTTTACTGTTCCATATCCACACTGAGAGGACCTGAACCACTCACATATACTGGAGTAGGGATCATACTACATTACAGGAACCATAGTAGTACTCCAATAAATATGAGTGGGCATTTATCTATCCAACTATCCAGTGTTAAATTGCCTACATAGACTACACTATATTGGCCCTTTTTGGTTTTATTTTCTTCCATGTTCCCTTTTGCTGTATATTTCATGTAATAGCCGATTTTGGAGCAGGAGGTACAGCTATATCCACAAGTGGGAATCATACTGCTTAAGCGCTTTAGAAGGAGCTACATTATAGCTCCAGTGACTATAACATACTACAGTATCAGTTTTTGCTCTCTACCATTCTTATCCTATCATAATTACAACAGTATACTCTGAGCACTTAACTTACTATTTTGTACAAAATCTAACACCTGTAAAAAAATACTTGCCATCTGAAGTCTTCTTTCTTGAAAATATTAGTATTTTCAGTCTAATAAAGATGCCAAATAAAAACCCATAATCCCACTATGTAAGTCTTGAAAATAAAATAAAAACTGATTGCAAAATACCTGATGAAAAAAATAAAAAAACCTGACGCAACAAAATTAATCCATCTTTGCCCCATGAGGGCTCCACTACAAATGGGTCTTCGAAGCTTGAAAAGCCTTTATAAAATTCCCACAACAAGTTTTAAGAGAATTGAGTCTTGCCTGTCAGAGCTCTCTAATTGGTTGGCTTACAAACCATCCAATCCGAGCACTCTGACTGACATTACACAGTGTGGGAATTTTTCTCACACTTTGAAATATCAGGTAGAGCCCTCTGATTGGCCACTGAATGCATGCTGGCGATTCCTGCAAATTTGCTCAACTGGACCGAATCCCAACCGTATTTGTCTTTAGTAAATATTCAAATTGCAGTCAGAATTTTAGTGTTTTTTACAGGATTTTCTCTATCCAGACATAATCAGGTGTTGAACCTTGCTTATTTAAACTCTATATGAATGAAAAATTATATACGTTTATTAGTCTAAACAAATGTGTCTACAGCAACAAAAAAACTCCAATTCCAGCTCTTACATAAAAAACGATAACTTGTTAGACAGACTTGTTTATATGAGGTTGCCAATGTGATGGAATGTTACACCCTTAAACATCAGACAACACGCAAGGTGAGGCAGAAAACAAAATTATTTTGTCCCGATGAGCCAGACCAGCTTTTTTTTTTTCAGGAGGGCGGAACCCCACGGCAGGTTAATGCACAGCCCTGATATATGAACTCAAGGTCATATACTTTTATCTGTCAGCTTCTCCTGACCTCGGGTCATTTGCTTTCTACTGCACCAGACACTCCTAGCCACACCTTGCAATCAGCCAGATTGTTAGTCTGCACAGGCTGGAAAAAAAACTTACAAATAATGCTTTGCCAATCATTTAATGTGCAGTCCTCGGATAAAGTATGGCAGGGGAAATGTAATATAAAGTTACATATATTTGGGAATGAAAAAGAAAACAAAAAGTGAAAATAAGTTTTGCTAATGTACCTCTTTCCTTTTCATTTTATCTTGGCAAGAATGGCAGAGGTTTATTTACGTGTGCCAACATATTCTTCGGTGCTATACAACGGGTAGAGAAAATAAATCAAATTAAATTGTGGCAAACAAATTGAGAAGATCAGAATCCAGAGTGGGGGATTCTCTTAGTGCTCTGATATTATCTAGTGCGGTGGTTCCCAAACCAGTCCTCAAGGCACTCCTACCAGTCCAGGATTTAGGGATTACCCAGTTGTATCTAATCCCTAAATCCTGGACTAGATGGTAGGGGTGCCTTGTGGACTAGTTTGGGAACCGCTGATCTGGAGGCTGTGGGTATTTTTATACAAAAAGTTGACAAGCGGTATATCAGAATGGAGATACACTGACTTTAGGTGCAATGTGTAGGTAAGCTAACGGCTAGCCCTTGTACAAAAGGTTTATTATGAATTTACTTCAGTGTTTTTCAAAGTAATAATTAGTTTTACTCTATTAGTCTGCACTTTCTGCATATCTCTTATATCTTGTGATGTTTTAATTTTTTTTTTTTAAAATTCTCCCAAAAAAGGTCTTGTACATAAGGCCAGTTTTGGGTTTCTGGGAATTAGTGTACAGCTGTCACTTCCTGGTTTGTTGAGACCTCACTGCAGAATCTGAACAGCCTGTGAATTTACATCAAATGTAGTCAATTCAAATTTGAGTATATTTGTTATTTTCATGTTTCCATATATTTGTTAGTGCATTATTTATTTATTGTATAAACTATACATTTTTATAATTCTTTCTTTTATTGAGGCACTGAGGGGTGGGATACAGAATTTAAGAAGGAAGGTGCAGCAGTAGTTAGGTGCACAGTACAGTTGCAGTGGTGCAATATGGACTTTTGAGTTTAGTAGCCCCTTTTACTTTTTGAAAAATAAGCAATACAATATCTTTATATATAACGTAATAGTGCTATGATTTGTTTATTGTGATTTAGACTTGTGGGGATATAACCTGGCGGGTTTTAACTTGCTAAAATGGGGTTATCTGTGGTTCTACCAGGATTGATATATAGGAGGTGGGCATGTGCCCGCAGCTTGTGGTATGCTTGGGACATCTGTGTGTCAGCAGGGAAGGGCCTCACTATATGAGGGGTGAGGTTTGTTAATCTTGTAAGTTACGCGTCTTAGCAGTGGCTAACTATTTGCGAGCCTGTAGTGGCGTTTGATCTGGTGTGGCTAGTGTGCAATGGCCCTAGTAAAGCCTCAGCTATAAGAGGATGTATTGGCTCTATTACACCTAATCAAAGGGTAGTTGGTTATCGACCCAGGGAGACAATAGCTGATACCTGTTTCTTAGCAACTCTGGCCCACAGAAAAGGAAAACAATAGCAACAAAACGTAAATGATAAACAGATGATGTAGCCCATGGCTACTCGAAGTAGTAGTAGCTTGCTTCCTAGTCAGGTCCCCATTCTCATTGTTGTTTGTAAACGTGGGACGAAGGGAACCACGGTGGTTGCTGTTTTGGCCTCCTGCTTCCCTGTCATGTACAGGTAGTCCTAGTGCCCTAAACTGGGCTGGCGCCTCCTCAGTAGAAGACAGGCTACGGACAGTCCCATCATGTTCCACCACAAGGGATCTTGGGGTTGCCTAACAGTATGCGATTCCGGCTGTTCTCAGCTGACTTGTAATGGAGATGTCAGGGTACCTGCTGTCTCTACCTCTGTGGAGGTGAGACACGTGGACGTTCTTCCTCGCAAAAGGGTTGAATCACTCGTTCCTCGCGTTCCCTCGGTCGTTTACACGCCGGCCGCGAGGGATCCACTTCCTTTTATGACGCGGCGTTCAGTAGCCGACGTCATGACGACAACCCAACCCGATCTGTCAATCAAGCCCCAAGCACGAATGAGGATTCGTCGGGGGCGTGATTACCTGTTTAGAATCAGGGTAATAAAGAGGGCTTTCTACGTTTGTTCATTGCCCTGTCGTGGTTCTAGCTTGTCTAGTCACTCAGTGCTCTTGTATTCTGTTAGTTTCTTTGGTTTTGACCCGGCTTGTCTGTTCTAGCTCGTTTACCTCTATTACCCTTTGACTCGGCTTGTCTCTCGTTTACCTGCTCTCTCGTTCCCTCGACCTCGGCTTGTCTCTAGACCATTCTTTACTACTACTTACGTTAGTCCGGCCATTCTAAGGTCCGGTATACGTACCCTGTACCTGTTTGTACTCTGTGTGTTGGATCCCTGTCCCGATCCTGACATTACGACAGGGCCATGGATCCTGCAGGTACAAACACTCAGGTTGGTCCTTCCGATTCTAGATTTGATGCCATGGATCACAGAATGGACCAGATGGCTCTAGCGCTGCAGGCTTTATTATCTCGATCTAGTAATCCACCGGAGGAGATGCGAGCTACGTCCATCTCTCCTGTAAGTTCAGGTCTAGAAGTAGGTGCTTCTTCCAGTATTACACCTCCTGTACGTTATGGTGGTTCTCCGGAGAAGTGCCGTGGTTTCTTAAACCAAATTGGTATTCATTTTGAATTACAACCTCGCTCTTACCCTACAGATAGGGCAAAGGTTGGATTCATTATCACACTCCTCATTGATAAGGCTCTGAGATGGGCCAATCCTCTGTGGGAGAATGAGAATCCGTTAGTCTATAATTATAATGCCTTTGTCGCTGCTTTTAGAAGAACTTTTGACCCTCCAGGTAGAAAGGTCAATGCAGCTAGATTACTATTGCGCCTTAGACAAGATAACCAAACCCTTGTGGGTTATGCACTAGAGTTCAGGTCTTTGGCGGCAGAAGTTAAGTGGAATGAACAGGCCTATATAGACGTATTTGTAAACGAATTATCTGATGTAATCCTAGACGAGGTGGCTACTAGAGAGCTCCCTGAAAATTTGGAGGATTTAATTTATTTTATTTCTCGTATTGACGAACGTTTAAGAGAGAGACAGAACACTCGTGATAATATTCGTAGACCTTCCTTTAAACTAGCGCCTTTATTTCAAAGTCCTCAAACCACTATCCCAGTTTTTTCTGAACCTATGCAAATAGGCAATACTTGCCTCTCAGAAGAGGAGAGACAGTACAGAAGAAAGGAGGGATTGTGTATGTATTGTGGAGTAAGAGGGTGTCACGACACTCCTTAGTCGACATGCCCTCGTGCAGTACTCGCACTCACCACTGTTTGGCACTGTTCTCATTTCCTTTTGTTAGGCACTACACCTGGCCCTTGTTTAGCACCTATATATTCTGGTTTCTGCCCTCACTCCCTGTCAGATCATTATCCTCTATCCTTGACCCTGTACCTGCTGTTTCCTGGCTCCCGTGATTCTGGCTCCTGTTTCCTGTCTCCTGTGTCTTGTTTCCTGAGTATCTTGTGTTTCCTGATCTGGTGTTCCGATGTCCTTATGGTCCTGTGTCCTGTGCCTCCTGTTCCAGTGTTCGCCTGCAGTGTTCCTGCCTAGACTCCTTCTCCAGTGATTCTGACCTTGCTGCATTATTGCTGTGTGACCTGCTTAGGACTTTGCCCCTTGATGTTCATTTTGTACTTGGTGGCTGCACTAACCTGACTAAGCCTTTGCCTAGGACTATCGTGGACTCTGCCTGCTCTATTGTATATATTTATATTTATATATTTGTGGCATTGTCATATTTTGTTTTGTGTATATATTATATATATCTATATCCTTTTGGTTTGCCTTAATACATTTTCTTTATTACTCCATTTATCGTGTCCTAGAATTATTTCTCTGCTAAGTTGGTTCCCACACTTAAAGGGACAGTGCTGTTGCAGGGCAGCACCCCTTCATGTCATGACAGAATGATCTGACCAATTGGAACCGGCAGAGTATAATGTCTAGGATCACAATAAAGAACCTTGTTGGTATTCACGCTGATTCACAGCAAGAGTGTGCTCTCATTGAGACTTGTTGTAATCAGTTAGGAAAAATTCAGCGGCAGATTGGAAAGGCCTCTAATTTATGCTTATCTATTATAGATGTCTCCTGTCAAATCCAGAAATCTGTATTATGTGGATTTATCTATGAACTTCAAACTTTTCACAAAAACATATGTGATTCATTGCTTTTTCAGTTACCTAATTGCGATATATGTTTGAGAGAGCCTCCTGTGATAAGTAGGGTGTATACACTTATCCGTATGTCTCTTAAAGAGATATCACATAAAAAATCTTTATCATATTTGCAGAGACAAGTGAGAGTAATGCACAATAATCTTGTTGCCTTGTTACCTGAAGTGCAATTTATTATTGATCTTGTACAAGAAAGAATGACTGTCTTTATGCCTGATAATAATGATGGTATTCCCTTTTCTGATGTACATAGCATAACAAATCCTCCTGACTCTGACTTGGGAAAATGGCTTGTTGGTCCTCCCGACTGCAAAACTGAAGTCCCTCTGGAAATTAAAGCTGAATGCCTTCCTGCCCAAACAAAAGACAAAGATGTTGAGGGGTTATACAGCACTGGCGATCCCCTCATGGACCAAGTCTTTGATGAACTGGGTGCTCGTTGCATAGCAGCTTTAGAGGACGAGCAGTCTGAATGGGAAGGTAGTACCAGTACGCAGTTTCCTAATGTTGTCTCAGTACCAGAGACCCATAGTACCCATATATTACCGTCTCTTTTCTGCAAGATCCACTCGCCTATTCCCAAGGTGAAGCTACCGGCTACCAAGATGAACGATCTCAACACCGTTCAAGAGGGTACATGTCTGGTCAGAGAAAGTCTCAAGCAAACTCTGCCCAACCACGAAGCAGAAACAGACTCCCCTGAGTCTACAACTAGAGATACGAATTCCTACCTCACCGTGCCAATTGAGGAGACCACCAGTGACCTTAACCAGGTAACGGGATCTGATCTGAAGGCCTGTCCCACAAAGGACAATGCATCCGAACTAGAAGAGTCACCTATAAAATGTGCTCCGGGTGATGCAAGTGACGACAAGGCTGGACTATTGAAATTGGGGACCAATCTCATTGAAGGTGAATCTCCTGTCAAAAAGTCACCACGTAGGAGACGTGGTAAACGACCTACTTCTTTCAAGACACTGGCTGAGAAGGCTGAAGAACCAAAGGTGAAAACTTCAGAACAACCAGTGGAAGAAGAGGCTATTGTGCCAAAGGCAGCTCATGAGTTTGATGTGGGGAGGCTTGATGATTCCAATTTTAACCCTTCTACCTCTGGGGGTTTGAAGATTGGCACCCCTCTCACAACCGCAACTGTGGAAAATGAGTTGTCGCCAAGTAAAAAAGACAGTTATCTTCAAATAGAAGACAAAGACTCAGACTGGGTGCAACGTGACAAACCAGTGATGGATCAAGCCCAAGAGAAGAATCTAAATGAGACCAGGCTTGTTCTAAACCCACAGCCTGAAGAAGACTCTACAGTTCTTCAAGTTACATGCTCTGGTAGAACAATTTCTCTGCTGCAAGGGGAAACCCCAACTACCAAGCTTGTACCTGAACCAAGCGCCGAAGATTATTCTAATCAGCCGCTTAACCGCCAAAGGAAAGGAGTGTAACCGAACAAGGAGGTACCTGTTCCCATGATGAAGGAAGCTCTTTCTATGACATTTCAGTTACCATGATGTCTATCACTCCACCTAAACTCCAGCAAGTATTAAATGAAGACTTGCCTTCAGTTGAAAGTCTATCTACGACAAATAAAGAACTACCTCGAGCTGAGTTCACAAGGGAAGAAGAGAATGATTTCATTAACCAGGTATCTCTAGCCGCTACAGAAAAATGTCAATTTGAGAGAGAGTCGTCTCTGCTTCGGTTAGCCCCGTGCTCGGAGAAATTTGGGGAACCGTTCCTTGATGCATATCTGCGGTCTGTGGAGGAAGGCTCGCAGAATGTTCTTGATCCTGTACCTATTAATTTAGGGGATTCTCCTTGTTTGGTTCCAGTGGTACCTACCCAAGATTACGCAGAGACTGTTCTCCCTTCGACTGAAGTTGCATCGCAGTCTTTGTTCCGAGGATCCCACAAGCCAGAAACCAAGTCAGACCCAGGACTTCTGAGTGATGAACCTGTTACTAGCAATAGTCCCAGATCTAGTGGGTTAACACATTTGTCGGTCACTGGTATGGAGTGTTTCTTATCTTATGTGCCTTTACCTTCTGTTTCTGTGTCTGCCCTTCTATTGCTAAATGTTACTCTACAGTCTTTGCTTTTGTATGTTTCTATTCTGCCTCGTTGGTTTCTCCCATGGGATTGTCCACCTCTCATTCCTCCTAAGCCTCCTCCTTGTTTTCCTCTACTGGTTGGGTGGTCCTGATTTTCTTCTGTCACCCGTGGGGGATCTTTGGGTTTTGGAGCGCCGGGAGTCGCTCCTTAAGGGGGGGGTACTGTCACGACACTCCTTAGTCGACATGCCCTCGTGCAGTACTCGCACTGTTCTCATTTCCTTTTGTTAGGCACTACACCTGGCCCTTGTTTAGCACCTATATATTCTGGTTTCTCCCCTCACTCCCTGTCAGATCATTATCCTCTATCCTTGACCCTGTACCTGCTGTTTCCTGGCTCCCGTGATTCTGGCTCCTGTTTCCTGTCTCCTGTGTCTTGTTTCCTGAGTATCCTGAGTATCTTGTGTTTCCTGATCTGGTGTTCCGATGTCCTTATGGTCCTGTGTCCTGTGCCTCCTGTTCCAGTGTTCGCCTGCAGTGTTCCTGCCTAGACTCCTTCTCCAGTGATTCTGACCTTGCTGCATTATTGCTGTGTGACCTGCTTAGGACTTTGCCCCTTGATGTTCATTTTGTACTTGGTGGCTGCACTAACCTGACTAAGCCTTTGCCTAGGACTATCGTGGACTCTGCCTGCTCTATTGTATATATTGGGTTATTGTATATATTTATATATTTGTGGCATTGTCATATTTTGTTTTGTATATATTATATATATCTATATCCTTTTGGTTTGCCTTAATACATTTTCTTTATTACTCCATTTATCGTGTCCTAGAATTATTTCTCTGCTAAGTTGGTTCCCACACTTAAAGGGACAGTGCTGTTGCAGGGCAGCACCCCTTCATGTCATGACAGAGGGCACCTTCGCCTAAATTGTCCTAATCGTCCGGGAAATGCTCGCACCTAAGTTTCTCTAGAGGACAGGCCTTGGGTGTTTCTATTTTGTCCTCTATACACAATTATAAAGATCACAGGCTTCTACTACCGGTTTCTTTAGCATGGGAGAAGGGAGTAATAAAGACTATGGCATTGATAGACTCCGGAGCTGCTGAGAGCTTTATCGACCAAGTTTTTGTTTCTAAACACTCTATCCCATCTCAGCTAAGAGATACTCCCTTGGCCGTTGAGGCCATAGATGGTAGACCATTATCTGAACCTGTGATTTCTCATGAGACCATACCTGTTATTTTGACTGTTGGTATCTTACACGAGGAGGATATATCCCTTATGCTTATCTCTTCCCCTTCTGTTCCTATAGTTCTGGGGTATCCATGGTTAAAGAAACATAACCCTATTATTGATTGGGAGCTAGGGGAGATAACTTCATGGGGTCAGGGTTGCCAGGACAGGTGTTTACAGAAAGTCTCACCACTTTGCGTAGGTAATACACCGGTTAACTCCCCCAGTCTACAGACTTACAAATACCGTCTCGATACATAGATTTAAAGGCAGTCTTTGACAAGAAGAATGCTGATACTTTACCTCCACACAGGTCCTTTGATTGCAAGATTAATCTCCTACCTGGTACTATGCCTCCGAGGGGGAATGTATATCCTTTATCCACTAAGGAGAACTTAGTCTTAGAGGAATATATCTGTGAGAATCTAGACAAGGGATTCATTAGGAGATCATCCTCGCCTGCCGGGGCCGGTTTTTTTTTTGTGAATAAAAAGGATGGCACGTTAAGGCCTTGCATTGATTACCGAGGTTTGAATAAAATAACTATCAGAAATGCATACCCAATTCCCTTGATTACTGAGCTCTTTGATCGTTTAAAGGGTTCCAAGATTTTCACCAAGTTAGATCTCAGAGGGGCGTATAACTTGGTGAGAATTCATCAGGGAGACGAGTGGAAAACAGCGTTCAATACTCGATATGGGCACTATGAGTACACGGTAATGCCTTTTGGGCTCTGTAATGCACCGGCAGTATTTCAGGATCTGATCAATGAAGTTCTTAGGGAATTTCAACAGGATTGTGTTATTGTATATTTAGATGATATACTAATACACTCTAGAGAAATTGAGACCCACCACAGACAAGTCAGAAGGGTATTGCGCAAACTCCTACAACATGGATTGTACTGCAAATTGGAGAAATGTAGTTTTGATCAATCTCAGATAAACTTTCTTGGTTACGTGATTTCTGGGGAAGGCTTTAAAATGGATCCGGATAAACTCCAGTCTATTTTAGATTGGCCATTACCTAGGGGTCTCAAGGCCATTCAGAGGTTTATTGGATTCTCCAATTATTATAGGCGCTTCATTAAAGGATACTCTTCCATTATTGCTCCTATTACCAATATGACCAGACAGGGGGCTGACACTAAGACTTGGTCTACTGAAGCTCTCGTTGCCTTCAAGACACTTAAGGAACTTTTTGCTTCTGCACCAATTTTAGTTCACCCCGATACAACTTTACGTTTCCTACTCGAGGTAGACGCCTCAGAGACAGGTATAGGTGCCATCTTGTCTCAAAGGTTAGGCGTGGATAAACCATTGCATCCATGTGTTTTTTTTTCCAAGAAACTATCTGGGACTGAAAGCAGATATGATATTGGTGACAGGGAACTACTAGCTGTTATCATGGTCTTAAAGGAGTGGAGACATTTATTGGAGGGGACCTTGCATCCTGTTACTATTCTGACGGATCACAAGAACTTGTCTTATATTGGGGAGGCCAAGCGCTTATCCGCCAGACAAGCTCGTTGGTCCTTGTTCCTCACCCATTTCAATTACGTGCTCACTTATAGACCTGGTTCTAAGAACTCTAAGGCCGATGCTTTGTCTCGCCAACATGAACCTTCTACTATATCTGAGACGGTTTTCTCTTCTATAGTTCCCAAGTGCAATATTATCGCCAACACTAGCCTCAGGATTCATTCTCCGTTGCTTGCCGAGATTATGAAGCTACAACATCTGGCTCCTAGACAGAGTCCTGAGTCACGGCATTTTGTTCCTGCTGAACTCCAACTAGAACTGCTACAATGCTTTCACAATAGTAAGGTGGCTGGGCATCCTGGCATTCGTAAGACATGCTCCTTAATAGCCAAAGATTTCTGGTGGCCCACCTTACGTAAAAATATTAGGGATTTCGTCGAAGCATGTGAGGTCTGTATGAAGACTAAACGACCTCAGACGCTTCCTTGTGGGCTTTTGCATCCCTTGGAAATTCCCGAGAAACCATGGACCTGTTTGGCTATGGACTTCATTGTCGATTTACCTGTTTCTAAAAAACAGACTGTGATTCTCACGGTGGTTGACAGGTTTACTAAGATGGCTCATTTCGTGCCCTTACCTAAACTTCCATCTTCCCCTGAATTGGCTGAGATATTCGCTAAAGAGATATTCCGTTTACATGGGATACCTTCCGAAATTGTTTCTGATAGAGGTTCCCAATTTGTTTCCCGTTTTTGGAAGTCAGCTGCTGAACGCACTAATCAAAAGATCGAACAATATTTGCGTTGTTTCGTTTCCGAACACCAGGACGATTGGGTTGGTCTGATTCCTTGGGCAGAGTTCGCACACAACAATCTCGTTTGTGATTCTACTCGTTCTAGCCCCTTTTTCATGAATTATGGCTTTCATCCCTCCATTCTTCCCTCGGTTTCTCCTTCCCAAGGAGTACCGTCGGTTGATGTTCATGTTGCCAATCTGAGGAAGTTGTGGGATCAGACTCGACAAATTCTTCTGCATAATTCCATGTTGTTCAAGAAACACGCTGATAAACATAGAAGGGCGGCTCCAGTCTTTGTTCCAGGGGACAGGGTATGGTTGAGTACCAAAAACATTCGCTTGAAGGTTCCTTCTATGAAATTCGCTCCTCATTACATTGGACCTTACAGGGTCCTGACTCGAATTAACCCAGTTGCGTATCGTCTGGCTCTTCCATCTGCCTTACGCATTCCGAACTCCTTTCATGTTTCCTTGTTAAAACCCCTAATATGTAACAAGTTTTCCTCCACGGCATCCTCTCCTCGCTCTGTTCAGGTTGAGGGACAAGAGGAGTATGAAATCAATTCCATCATCGATTCTCGTATCTCCCGGGGGAAGTTGCAATATCTGGTTGATTGGAAGGGGGTTTGGTCCTGAGGAGAGGTCTTGGATACCTCAGGAGGATGTGCATGCGCCTCGCCTCCGCAGGGCTTTTCACTCCCGTTTTCCATCTCGTCCCGGTTCCTTCCGCCCGGTGGGCGTTTCTGAGGGGGGGGGGGGGGGTACTGTCAGGGTACCTGCTGTCTCTACCTCTGTGGAGGTGAGTCACTTGGACGTTCTTCCTCGCAAAAGGGTTGAATCACTCGTTCCTCGCGGTTCCCTCGGTCGTTTACACGCCGGCCGCGAGGGATCCACTTCCTTTTATGACGCGGCGTTCAGTAGCCGACGTCATGACGACAACCCAACCCGATCTGTCAATCAAGCCCCAAGCACGAATGAGGATTCGTCGGGGGCGTGATTACCTGTTTAGAATCAGGGTAATAAAGAGGGCTTTCTACGTTTGTTCATTGCCCTGTCGTGGTTCTAGCTTGTCTAGTCACTCAGTGCTCTTGTATTCTGTTAGTTTCTTTGGTTTTGACCCATCTTGTCTGTTCTAGCTCGTTTACCTCTATTACCCTTTGACTCGGCTTGTCTCTCGTTTACCTGCTCTCTCGTTCCCTCGACCTCGGCTTGTCTCTAGACCATTCTTTACTACTACTTACGTTAGTCCGGCCATTCTAAGGTCCGGTATACGTACCCTGTACTCTGCGTGTTGGATCCCTGTCCCGATCCTGACAGGAGATGAGGGATCATCTCCAATGCAGGGTGGACTTTGAGAGGTCTTGGTAGAATGTCAGTTCCATGCCCTCATACAAGTAGGGCTTCTTGGTCTGCAGGGCTGTTAGTAAAGCTTTCTTGTCTTGTGCGAGGGAGTAACGGACTAGTACATCGCTCACTGCTGATGTGGGAGCTCTAGGGGATTTTGGTAAGCGGAATACCCCATCAATCATGAACTTTTGGGCCTGTGTCACACACCAAGTAGTGTGAAAGTTCTTCCGTTGTTATGGTCTCAGGTACACCACGTATTTTTAAATTGTTGCATCAGGAGCGGTCATCCAGGGCGTCTTTTGCACAAAGTTGAGGGATTGACTCATATCCAGCCTTTCTTGTTTTGCATCGATAATGTATAAACTATAATGACTCAATACTAGACTGGAGTGCTCCTTCATAAAGAAATTGGTGAAGATGGTCAAGAAGGTTAGATGACATTGCCCAGAGGTGGAATGCAGGTTAAATATGACAAGTGTGAAGGAACATGACAAATGTGACAAGTGTCTACTAACATCCATTCACATGGAATATTATTATAGTATTTGTATGTGGCCCATTGCATTGTTCTTTGAATAAAACATTTAGCAGTCGGCTCTAGCTTGGCATGTTTCCTTCTGTAGAACAGACCTTTTATCTATTTCTAAAATGAGATAACCTTCTTGTGAAACATAACTTCTCCTTGTTACAGCTGATTTATATCAGCTCTGCAGGCTTGCCCAAGGAAGTTGCATTCAGATTGCACCCAGAGACATGGTGGGCCATATTTATAAAATGTAGCCCTAGACTCATTGTCAACTTCTTCTTTTACCATGCTGGCTAGTTCATGCACCATACACCATTATAATCCCAAAAAAAATAATATTGCACAGATAGCCTTACAGTTCTTAAATATCTGTTGTTGTATTTATATTACATATGTTATTGTTTTGGTGTTTGGTGAAAGACAAGGACACTAAAACACAATGCAGTTCAGAGCCAAAGTTCTAAAAGTACAACCAATGGAATGTCCTCTTTGATTCCATTGTATTCAGAATGTTTCTCAAAGAATTATCAGTATACATAAAATAAAAATGTAAATAGTTTTAGATCCATTAACAGAATGTCCTCTGTGTATTTTGCTGGAAAGTCAAGATAAGTTTTTTGCTAGCAATACTGTTTATCAGACAAAATAGAAACAACCACTGCAATTGTAAAATGAAGCTTTTTTTCAGTGTCGATTAAGGAAATTAAAGGGACACAATAGGCACCAAGACCACTTAATTTCATTGTGGCCTTAACCCTGCAATTCAGAGAAACTTCAATATTTATATTGCAGGATTAACACTGCCTCTAGTGTTTGCCTACCAGTGCTGTTTCACGGAGTCTAACTCTGTGAAACGACGCTGGATGTCCTCATGCTTTGTGTGAGGACATCCAGCCTCTTGCTAGCCACCATAGGAAAGCTTTGATAAATATACACACTGATTAGCCACACCATTAAAACCACTGACAGGTGAAGTGAATAACATTGATTATATTGTTAAAATGGCACCTGCTAAAGGATGGGATATATGAGGCAGTAAGGGAGCAGACAGTTCTTGAATTTCAAATACTGGAAGCTGGAAAAATGGACAAGCGAAAACATCTGAGTGACTTTGACAAGAGTCAGAATAGTGATGGCTAGATGACTGGGTCAAAGCATCTCCAATTTGGCAAGTCTGTGGGCTTGTTCCCATTACACAGTACCTACCAAACGTGGAAGCGAAGACTAGTCTGTCTGGTCTGATCACACAGAAGAGCTACTTTAACTCAAATTGCTGAAAAACTTAATGCTGGCTATGACAGAAAGGTGTCAGAACACACAGTGCATTGCAATTTCCTGCGTGTAGGCAAAGGACCTCTCTCCACCACCGAAAGCGCCCTCAAAGGGGATGTGAGCTTTAGAACTGGACCATGGAGTAGTGGAAGAAGCCTGCCTGGTCTAATGAAATTATTTTTCCTTTAGTTTAGATGGATGGAAGAGTGTGTGTTCATTGTTTACGTAGGGGAGAGATGGCAGCAGGATGCACTATGGGAAGAATATTACAATGACACGTACCTGTTACCTAGAGATTTTTGTAGACCACGTACACCATTTAACAGCAATGGTGTTCCCTGATTTCAGTGGCCTCTTTTAGCAGTATAATGCACCCTGACACACTACACAAATTGTTCAGGAATGTTTTAGGAACATGACAAAGAGTCGAGGTGTTGCCTTGTAGGGATCGACCGATATTGATTTTTTAGAGCCGATACCGATAATCTGTGAACTTTCACACCGATAGCCGATAACTTGCCGATATTCTGTACATTTACCATTTTGAAAAAATAAACAATTTCTAACGGTAAATGCACAAAATATACATGCCACATGTAGTGGATGAAGTGTATTTAGACAGGGGAGCTGTGTGTGTAGTGGATGCAGTGTGTATTTGTGTAGTGTGTATAGTGAATGCAGTGTCTGTTTGTGTGGTGTGTATATATAGTGAATGCAGAGTGTGTGTTTGTGAAGTGTGTATAGTGAATGCAGAGTGTGTGTTTGTGAAGTGTGTATAGTGAATGCAGAGTGTGTGTTTGTGTAGTGTGTATAGTGAATGCAGTGTGTGTGTAGTGTGGGTAAAGTGAATGCAGTGTGTGTGTGTGTTTGTGTAGTGTGTGTATGTAATGCAGTGTGTGTTTGTGTAGTGTGTGTATGTAATGCAGTGTGTGTTTGTGTAGTGTATGTAATGCAGTGTGTGTTTGTTTGTGTAGTGTGTATGTATGTAATGCAGTGTGTGTTTGTGTAGTGTTTATGCATGTAATGCAGTGTGTGTGTGTTTGTGTAGTGTGGATGTAATTCAGTTTGTGTGTTTGTGTAGTGTGTATGTATGTAATGCAGTTTGTGTGTGTGTATGTATGTAATGCAGTGTGTGTGTGTGTTTGTGTGTAATTCAGTGTGTGTGTGTGTTTGTGTAGTGTGTATGTATGTAATGCAGTGTTTGTGTATTGTGTATGTATGTAATGCAGTGTGTAGTGTGTATGTATGTAATGCAGTTTGTGTGTGTTTGTGTAGTGTGTATGTATGTAATGCAGTGTTTGTGTATTGTGTATGTATGTAATGCAGTGTGTAGTGTGTGTATGTATGTAATGCAGTTTGTGTGTGTTTGTGTAGTGTGTATGTATGTAATGCAGTGTGTGAGTGTGTTTGTGTAGTGTGTATGTATGTAATGCAGTGTTTAGTGTGTATGTATGTAATGCAGTTTGTGTGTGTGTTTGTGTAGTGTGTATGTATGTAATGCAGTGTGTGTGTGTGTGTGTTTGTGTAGTGTGTATGTATGTAATGCAGTGTGTGTGTGTGTGTGTTTGTGTAGTGTGTATGTAATGCAGTGTTTGTGTATTGTGTATGTATGTAATGCAGTGTGTAGTGTTTGTGTAGTGTGTATGTATGTAATGCAGTGTGTGTAGTGTGTTTGTGTAGTGTGTATGTATGTAATGCAGTGTGTGTAGTGTGTGTTTGTGTAGTGTGTGTGCATGTATGTAATTCAGTGTGTGTAGTGTGTGTTTGTGTAGTGTGTGTGTGTGTAGTGTGTATGTATGTAATGTGTGTTTGTGTAGTGATGTAATTTGTGTAAAATGGGGGGGGGTGTTTATGTTAATTATTTTTTTATTTTATATTTAAATTGTTTTTTTTTTGTTTCTTTTAGTCCCCCCTCCCTGCTTCTTACCAGGGAGGGGGTTATAGTATTCCCTGGTGGTCCGGTGGTTTGTTAAGTCCTGGGGGGGCCGGCAGCAAGCGCTGACTTACCTCCCAACAGCTTCTCCAGCTCCTCAGTGTAAATCTCGCGGCCCTTAGTGCCGCGCGGAGCGTTGCCATGGAAACCCGTGGCAACGCTCTGCCGCCGCGGGTCTCGCGAGATTTAGACATGGAGCTGCAGGAGCTGCTGGGAGGTAAGTCAGCGCTTGCTGCCGCCCCCCCCAGGACCGCCAGGCTTGTAATGAGCCTGGCGGTCCTAGGAGGTATTATCGGCAATATCGGTAGCTATATTGGCCGATACCGATATTGCCGAAAATACCGAATATCGGCCGATAATATCGGTAAAACCGATAATCGGTCGATCCCTATTGCCTTGGCCTCCAAATTTCCCAGATCTCAATCGGATTTATGCTTCTGTGAGATGTGCTGGAATAACAAATCCGATCCATGGAGGACCAACCTCGCAACTTGCAGGACTTAAAGGATCTGCTTCTAATGTCTTGGTGCCAGATATAGTGAGGGAAAAAAGTATTTGATCTCCTGCTGATTTTGAAGGTTTGCCCACTGACTAATAAATGATCAGTCTATAATTTTAATGGTAGGTGTATTTTAACAGTGAGAGACAGAATAACAAAAAAATCCAGAAAAACGCATGTTGAGGCTGACGTTTGGCAACTTGAACCTTCAGCTCCCTCCACAGATTTTCTATAGGATTAAGGTCTGAAGACTGGCTAGGCCACTTCAGGACCTTAATGTGCTTCTTCTTGAGCCACTCCTTTGTTGCCTTGGCTGTGTGTTTTGGGTCATTGTCATGCTGGAATACCCATCCACAATGCCGTGACTGAGGAAAGGAGGTTCTCACCCAATATTTGATGGTACATGGCCCTGTCCATCGTCTCTTTGATACAGTGCTGTTTTCCAGTCCCCTTAGCAGAAAAACATCCTCAAAGCATAATGTTTCCACCTCCATGTTTGACGGTGGGGATGTTGCTTGTGGGGCCATAGGCAGCATTCCTCCCCCTCCAAACATGACGAGTTGAGTTGATGCCAAGAGCTCGATTTTGGGCTCATCTGACTACAATACTTTCACCCAGTTCTCCTCTGAATCATTCATATGTTCATTGGCAAACGTCAGACAGGCCTTTACATGTGTGTTTTTTTGAGCAGGGGGACCTTGCGGGAGCTGCTGGATTTCAGTCTTTCACGGCATAGTGTATTACCAATTGTTTTCTTGGTGACTATGGTCCCAGCTGCCTTGAGATCAATAACAAGATCCTCCCATGTAGTTTTGGGCTGATTCCTCAGCCCGTTCTCATGGTCATTGAAACTCCACGAGGGGAGATCTTGCATGGAGCGCCAGACCGAGGGAGACTGACAGTTATTTTGTGTTTCTTCCATATGCGAATAATCGCACCAAATGTTGTCACCTTCTCACCAAGCTGCTTGAAGATGGTCTTGTAGCCCATTCCAGCCTTGTGTAGGTCTACAATCTAATCTTGTCCCTGACATCCATGGACAGCTCTTTGGTCTTGGCCATGGTGGAGAGTTTGGAATCTGATTGATTGATTGCTTCTGTGGACAGGTGTATTTTATGCAGGTAATAAGCTAAGATTAGGAGCACTGCCTTTAAGAGAGTGCTCCTAATCTTAGCTTGTTGCCTGTATAAAAGACACCTGGAAGCCAGAAATCTTGCTGATTGAAAGGGGATCAAATACTTATTTCACTCATTGACATGCAAATCAATTTATAACTTTTTTTACATGTGTTTTTCTGGATTTTTTTTTGCTATTCTGTCTCTCGCTGTTAAAATACACCTGCCATTAAAATTATAGACTGATCATTTCTTTGTCCGTGGACAAACGTTCAAAATCAGCAGGGGATCAAATGCTTTTTTTCAAAGGACACGTTCATGGATCTTGTCTATGCCTTGACACATCAGAGCTGTTTTGGCAACACTAGGGAGGGCCTACATGATATAAGGCAGAGACATGTGGTTTTAATGTTGTGGCTAAAAAAATAATAATATATATATAGCACTATAGATTTTATTAGTGCTCTTTAACCCCTTAAGGACACATGATATGTGTGACACGTCATGATTCCCTTTTATTCCAGAAGATTGGTCCTTAAGGGGTTAAATACACTTTTCTTGCTAGATAGCTTTTCACCACCATACACTATCTAATCACACAAGTCCACCTTGATGTAGTAATTGTTGAATGAGCCAAAAACAAAGAATGTTGTTATCTTTACTTATTGCAGTTTCTGGAGATTCTTCCGCTCTGAAGTTTACTTGAAGTCACTGAATACTTTAGCATATTCCAAAGTTCATCGTGTTTCAAATTCTATATCGGGAAGGGCAGGGTCTATTGATATAATGAATATACGGGTGAATATGAGGGTGTTTGAAACAGCTTTCCTTTTCACTTGATTCAAACGCCCACAGAAAAACAATTGCTAATTGTATGTCTGATGAAAGATGTATACGACAGCTCATATTAGTTCTAAGGGAGGTTACATCTTTCAACAAATTAAAATTCTTGGCAAAGGTAAATTTGTTTTTGTTTTTTAGCTTTACTGCTTTTGGCTGTGCATAAATAACTATGATTATATTACAGTGGTAAGCAGGGGAGGGCTGGCAGTGTTAGGCCTGGGGGACAAATCCAGTCAAGTGGTCCATCGCACCAAGAGGAGAGTAAAACCACGTTTCCCATGTGATTGAAAGGGGGGCAATCACCTAAACAGACACACTCACTGACAGGCACACACATTTGCTGATTTGACACACACTAACAAACACACACACACACACAGGCATACTGGCTAACACACACAGACAAACTGGCACACACACAGAGACATACTTGCACACACATAGACAGACCTACTTGCACACACACACAGACACACACACAGACATACTGACAGACACACACAGACATGTTGACACACACACAAACATACTGACACAGACACACACACACACACACACACTTTACACTTTTAAAGCCAGCTTCCTATCTTTGCTGGTACCTTTCCTGAGGTCCAATGTGCTGGCTAGGGTGCTTGGGGGTTGGGGTCTGGCTCTGCTTGCTGTGTATTGGCCACCCGGTGGTCCCCCTTAGTGTGTGGGCCCCAGTGCAACCGCAGTACCAGCCCCGCGGGCCCATGGGGTGGGAACCAAGGGCGTAACTGGGGACCGCTGGGCCCCTGTGCAAGAATTAAAGTAGGGCCCCCTTGTCACTCTACCTTGAGCATATTCTCACTCCTTGTTACTCCCCACTAAGCAATACACATGGTTGAAATGTGTGTGGTTTCTTTGTGTGATTGTACTGTTGCTGAGTGAGTGTATGTGTGTAGTTGGATGAGTGTGATTGTGTGGGTGTGTGAGAGCTGGCTGAGTGTGATAGTATTTGTGGCTGTTTGAGAGGGAGACAAAGAAACAGAGAGGGAGATAGAGAGTGCCAGAGAAGACAGAGAGGGAGAGACAGAGACAGAGCTACACATGTAAAGAGATGGAGAGACAGAGAGTGACACAAGGAAAGGAGAGCCAGAGACAGCTAGAGAGAGACAAAGAGTGACACAAGGAAAGGAGAGACTGAGACAGTTAAAAAAAACTAGAGAGACAGAGAGTGACACAAGAAAAGGAGAGACTGAGACAGCTAGAAAACTATAGAGAGACAGAGAGTGAAACAAGGAAAGGAGAGCCAAAGACAGTTAAAAAAAACTAGAGAGAGACAGAAAGGAGGTGAGACACACAGAAAGAAGTAGAGCCAGGAAGTGACAGCCTCATATGCTTGCAGGGAGAGGTGAGGTAGAGTATTTCACTCACCTTGATCCTGTGTGCCACTGCTGCAAGCTGGGACAGGGATTTCTGGGGGCCTTAGCTCTGCTGTGCTTGCTCTGAGCCCCCCTGTGCAGTCTGAGTGCTGTAAACATCCTGGGAAGAGAGGCAGGGGCCCTGCAGGCAGGATATGGAGGCAGCTCTGCCAGAACTCCGCCCAGGAAGAGGTGAGGGGAAGGCATTGAGTTCTGGTGTGCCTCCGCGGCACACACAATGAATACAGCAGAACCACCACCTGCACCCCACTCTGCCCCTTACTGAGGTTACTGGCCAATCAGTGAGGTAGGATAATTGCTATTTAGTATATTGCCGAATTAGCAATATACTAAATAGCAGTTTTGCAAGGTGAGCCAGTCCTGCCAGCAGGGGTCTACAGAGCAGCCGAGCCCGGTAGTCCAGCCACTGGGGGGGGAACAATTTTCTTTATTTTTGTATGTGGGCGGCCCTGGATTTAGGGCAGCCTGGGGGGCAATTGCCTGCCTGTCCCCCGGCCCAGCCCGCCCCTGGTGGTAAGGAAACAACTTTTTTTTTAAATCTTTCCTTATCTTGCCTTTTGCAGGGAGTTTAGGTAGGAGTGGATCCATAGGGGGAGCATTCTGGCAAGTTCCCCCCCATCCTCAATGCACACACGTTTCCTTCATCTTTGATGTTTTTGGGTAGTGGCGCTATACTATAAAGGTATCTGCTCTCACCCACTCACCTTATTCTAGCACCAACGAAAATATATATAATATAAACAGGGCCAGGCTTATTTAAAACATAAGCCTACTAATTATTTTTTTTTTTTTTTTTTTAATTCTTTATTTTTGTTCGTGCATAAGGTTAACATGTGAATTTGCACTGCCACAGTAGCTGGTGCATTCAAGTTTGACAACACGCATTGTTACATGGCATTAATGACATTGCACTTTTTTAGTAGTTATATAAACAGGATAGTTTCTCACGCTTATACAGACAAGTTAAAGTAGTAGTAGTTTGATTCACAGATATGTGTCGCTTTATATTCATATTAAGATTAACAGATCTCTTAGATTAATTATTGCAATTAAAGAATATAGCCTAGGCACTAAGTTATCTAGCACGTCTAGTGTATATATGTTAAGGCATCTTCGCTAAAACATGTGTAATTGCAATTTGATTCTTTCCACCCCGGGTGGCCCCCAGTCCGGCAAGGTGATAGTCGACGGCTTTGTGCCAGGAGACCCCATTGGGTAGCTTAAAAGTGGCAGAAGGGTAAGGGCCCAGGAACCGCTGTGTTAGGTATAGTGAAAGTCCCCTATTGGTGTACTTGCGGTTCCTTCAAGTGCCTGTCTCGGGCGGGAGGTAAGTCCCCGTAGTCTCGTCGTGTCCATGTGTGTCTTGCGCGGTACGGCTGGAGATTCACTGCTTCCTCTTTGAGTTAGGCCGGTGGTGGTGTTTAGGTGAGTGGTTGCTTGTGGTGCTGGTTGTGTCGGCCTGAGGTGGCTCCGGCTTCTCCGCCAGTTTTGCCAGGCTCCAGATGGGTCTTTGCAGGTGACCGCCAGTTCCCATATGGCTCATGCCGGCCTGCTGCCACTGTGAGGTGAGTGCTTCTCGGGTGACTCGGCATGCGGTCTCCGCCATTTTGATTACGGCCCTTGAGGATTGGGGACTCTCTGTCACAGCCTGGAGTGCCGATGTTGCTGCATGCCGGCAGGTTCGGGTGGGGACCGGGATCACCCCCCCGGTCCAGAGGGGGGAGGACAGGGCCAGCTCCACCCAGCTTTGTGCTTCGCTCTGACCGCTGGTGGGCAGGATAGCAGGGCAGCGGCCGTCTGCTCTACTCACCGCCCGAGCGGTCCCCATCGTGGACGACGGAGAGCGCCCCTCCGAGGGACTAGAACTTTGCAGCAAGCCTCTCCTCGGAACCAGGGTGGCTTGCTGCACTGGATCATCGCTGTCAGGCACTTTTCAAGTCGTCTTTGTGCGGTAAAACCGGAGATTCTGCAGGAGCCGCACCATCTTGCGACTGCTCCGCATGGCGGTCCGGCCCCGCCCCCAAGCCTACTAATTTTTAACCCCTTAACACCGCAGCCAAATGTACAAGTTGTGAACAGAACAAAACGTAAACAAAACCTGGAATTTGCGCTATATGTCTGTCCAACCGTAATTCACCTCTTTCATATTAAATGCACCCCCCCTTATTATATATCATTTTATTCAGGGGAAACAGGGCTTTCATTTAACATCAAATATTTAGGTATTGAACATAATTTAATATAAAAAATTTATAAAAAAATGGGAGAAAAAAATAATTTTTTAATTTTTTTTTGTTCTATGTGACATTTTAACTGTGGATGTCAAAATACTGTTTGCTTTTACTGCAATACAATACACATATTTGTATTCAGCGATGTCTCACGTGTAAAACAGTACCCCCTATGTACAGGTTTTATGGTGTTTTGGGAAGTTACAGGGTCAAATATAGCACGTTACATTTGAAATTGAAATTCGCCAGATTGGTTACGTTGCCTTTGAGACTGTATAGTAGCCCAGGAATTAAATTTACACCCATAATGGCATACGATTTGCAATAGTAGACAACCCAAGGTATTGCAAATGGGGTATGTCCAGTCTTTTTTAGTAGCCATTTGGTCACAAACACTGGCCAAAGTTAGCGTTAGTATTTGTTTGTGTGTGAAAATGCAAAAAACGCCAATTTTGGCCAGTGTTTGTGACTAAGTGGCTACTAAAAAAGTCTGGACAAACCCCATTTGCAATACCTTGGGTTGTCTACTATTGCAAATGGTATGCCATCATAGGGGTAATTTTCATTCTTGGGCTACCATAGGGTCACAAAGGCAACGTAAGCAATCTGGCGAATTTTAATGTGAAAAAAATGAAACACAAGCCTTATATTTGACGCTGTAACTTTTGAAAACACCATAAAACCTGTACATGTGGGGTACTGTTGTACTCGGGAGACTTCGCTCAACACAAATATTTGTATTTCAAAACAGTAAAAAGTATTGCAGCAATAATATCGTCCGTGTAAGTGCTGTTTGTGCGTGAAAAATGCAGAAAACGTCACTTTTACTGGCGATATCATCGTTGTAATACATTTTACTGTTTTGAAACACTAATATCTGTGTTCAGCAAAGTCTCCCGAGTAAAACAGTACCCCCCATGTACAGGTTTTATGGTGTCTTGGAAAGTTATAGGGTTAAATATAGTGCTAGTGTGGTGGAATCTTGGTAAAAATAAATTTAGTAGGCCGAGATTACCACGTGGCATGTGTACGTGCATATGCTGACGTATCGATCAGTTGGTTGCACGAGGCAAGATACGATCAGTAGTGTACGGAGCATGTGCAAGAATACAGGATGTAGTATTCCCCCTCCTCCATTGTGCTGGACAAGCCATGCGGTCAAACAGGAAGTTAATTCTTATTTGTGTTGATTGGTTAAGAGAATGTGCGGGTGGAGCTTAATATGGGAGGAGTTATGTGCCTATATAAGGAGCCTGCACTATTGTCCGGGGCTCAGAACTTGCTGTATTTTGGTGACGCTAGTCCCTCTGAGTCCCGATCGGTGATCCAATAAAGAATCTCTTCCTTCCTGAAGAAACCTGTGTCCATCTCTCTGTGCTTGGCTTCCGTCAGTTTCTCCGGTATCATTTGGTGCATTGGCCGGGAAGCTCATCGTTCAACGGTAGCTGAGAGGCAGAGGCGTGAGACGGTCTATCTTTGCCCACGCTCTCTACGGCTGCACCCCTGAACTTCTGCGTGGACCTCCCTTCGTCTCGGCGCCACTGGTCTGTTGTCCAGGAGATCATCGGCCTCTACGTGAGAAGTGCTGGGGTGTCCCCGTCGATGAGTGTGAACTCAGGTTCAGGAACGAGGAGGTAAGACAACTGCTGTTTTAGACGGCAGGACCCACTAGGGGTATACCGATTGTGCGGTAGGCCCAAAGGGGTTTTGAATCTGTGTATCTGCCCCCTCTGTCGGAGGGAAGGAGCGAAGGCGCACCGCTCGATCGAACGCTCTTTAGTCAGACCGTTTGATTTTGTTAGTCAGGCGGGGCTCTGGTGTAAATAGCCCTAGCCGGACACCGGTGTCTTGTCTAGACTAGCGTTCTAGGGTGTATATTTTGTTCGCTAGGTCGGAGGGACCGGGAGACTAAGCGGCGTCTGTGTAAATTCGGTTCGCTAGATCTCATCCTATCTGGGCTAAGTGGGAAGGCGTGTAAATTTGGAACCCACTAGACTTTTGATAGTGCGACTAAGAGGCGTCTGTGTAAATTCGGTCCTCTAGCTCGCTATATATGTGGTGATTGGGCAGTGTGGCTAACCAAAACGTATGTAGATTGTTTTTAGGTAGTCCATTCAAGGTACTGGCCAATAGTTTAGTTGGGAATTGTAAATGTGATAAAGATTGTTTAGTAAAGTGTATATCTTGTTAGATAGCGCGAGCTCAGCCGTCTAGCGAGAGTGTTAATAGTGTGTTGTTGTATTATAGTGCACGGTACCATAACCCTGTATATTTACTGACACTGTATATAAGTACTAATCATTGTCGTCCATTGCATGTTTAACACCATAACCACTAATAATTGTATTGTGACCTTAACTTGTGCTTTGACCTATGCTAACCGTACTGTAACCGCTATTTGTAAAAGACGATGTTACTGGGTGTGTTATAGACGGGTAATTCGTATATAGAGAATTATAGCGTGGGTGACTGTATAGTTACGCCAAAGGGCATAATATTGATTATCTAGTGACTGGTGTAACAGCTGTGTGTGTACGGGAATTCCCTGAGTGTTTATTGTGTTATTGTGTACGTTTCACTTGGTAACCGTACCACGTGGTGCTGTTGCCAGAGGAAACGGGTGTGACTGTTGAATAGTACGCGTGTATAGTATTCGTTGTCGACGACGTTCCATTGTTAAGTATGGGTGCGTCGCAGTCAACGATTCCGGATCCCTTAGGTTGTATGGTGAAGAATTTTAAAAAGGGATTCAAAACTTGTGATTTTGGGGTTAAAATGTCTCCTGTACGTTTGGTCACTTTGTGTACTAGGGAGTGGCCTACTTTGGTTGCGGCATGGCCGCCACGTGGCAGTTTGGATCCAACTCTGGTACAGCGCTTACACGTGGCTGTTTTGGGTAGGCCTGAACTTTACGGCCAGTTTCCTTATATTGATTGTTGGAGACAGGCCGTAAATGACTCGCCAAAATGGCTCCGGACATGCCACGAGGAGCAATGTCGCCTCATGGTAGCTAGGACTTGTTCGTCCACTAGGACTGGTGTTAGGCCCATTTTGGACACGCCCCCTGAGTCCGAGATCCCTTTGCCGCCCCCTTACTTTCCGTTAAGAGGAAGTGACGCAAACGCAGGAAGTCCTGCAACCCTCCCCTCATTACCCCCATCCACTTCCGCTTCCTCCTCCAGTACAGGATCCACCCCCCCTCGTACTAAATCTCCCCTTCCGGAATCAGAACCAACCCCCATTAAAAACGAATATCCTGATTTGGCGCCACTTCAGACTTCCGGTCAAGCTTCATCTAGCTCGGCTCGAAGTGTTTTATTTACCACCTTTTCCCAAAACCAAGCTCCCACATCCCCATACCCTATTTCTCCCCGACTGGAACCTATGACTGATGCCCCTCCACGTAGCCCCATACAGACCCGACAGTTGACCGGTGCCCAACAATTAAGACACTATCAGATGCCTCTTCGTCTGAATCCTGGGCCAGCCTATATCGATGCCGCAGGCCAAATGGCACATGCTGACCCAGTCTTTGTATATGTCCCATTTACGACAACCGATCTTTTAAACTGGAAGACCCACAATTCCTCGTATACTGAGAAACCACAAGCTATGACTGATCTGTTCACCTCAATAGTACAGACACATAACCCGACATGGGCTGATTGCCAGCAGTTATTAATGACTTTATTTAACAATGAGGAAAGGACAAGAATAAATCAAGCAGCCATTAAGGCACTAGAGGATAAAGCCCGTACTTTGAACCAAGCTAATCCAGCAGCATGGGCCGCAACACATTATCCCAACACCGATCCCGATTGGAACGTAAATGGTGCTGATATGGTTCAACTCAGAGCCTATAGAGACGCTATAATTGCTGGCATGAAAGCCGGAGGAAAGAAAGCCATTAACATGTCGAAGACAGTTGAGGTGATTCAGAAAAGCGATGAAGCGCCCAGTGTCTTTTATGACCGATTATTGGAGGCATACCGCTTGTATACCCCCTTTAATCCGGAAGACGCAGATAACTCCCGAATGGTGAACTCCGCCTTTGTCAGCCAAGCTTACGGAGATATTAAGCGCAAGCTACAAAAGTTAGAAGGGTTCGCAGGTATGTCAATCACCCAACTAATGGAGGTAGCGAATAAGGTTTATATGAATAGGGAAACAGAAAGTAAGAAAGAGGAAGAGCGCAAGATGCGTAAAAAGGCTGATATGCTAGCGGTAGCGATCGCAGGCGTAGATAGACGGGGCCCAGATAGAGGCGATAGTAGATGGAATGAGGAACCTCTAAGTAGAAATCAGTGCGCATACTGTAGGGAAGAAGGGCATTGGAGAAATGAGTGTCCTCGAAGAGAACAGTGTGAGAAAGACAGACCTAGGACAGGTTACGGAAACTTTAGAGGCAGAGCGAGAGGTAGAGGAGGCCCCGGAGGGAGTAATGGTAATAGAGGGAGTAATGGGAACAGAGGAAGTGTTAGGGAAGACAGGTATATTCCAGCAGCGCAAAGGTCCCGCGATAGAGAAGGCAGGGACTTTGTAGGATTGGCTGACACGGTCATGGAGGACTATTGATACCGACCGGGCTCCATCCCCCTTGGTCGAGCGGAGCCTATGGTCGATGTATCAATAGGGGGGAAAAGGAGTGCGTTCATGATCGACACTGGTGCTGAACATTCAGTGGTGACTAATCTAGTTGCTCCTCCATCTGGAAGGACTATTACTGTGATAGGAGCAACTGGAAGAAGTGCTGAAAAACCGGTTCTTAAAAGTCGACTCTGTACATTGGGAGGCCACGTAATAAAACATCAATTCCTTTATATGCCTGAATGTCCAGTCCAATTGCTGGGACGTGATATGCTATCAAAATTACAAGCGCAGATTACGTTCCTACCAAATGGAACAACATCCTTAAAGTTTAATGGACCTTCAGGTATCATGACATTATCCGTACCAAAGGAAGAAGAGTGGCGACTTTATACAGCGTTGACTAGCCAAAACCCTAGGAGTGATGAGACATTATTTAACATACCAGGAGTTTGGGCAGAGAACAACCCACCAGGACTGGCCCGCAATATTCCACCTATAAAAATTGAACTAAAACATGGGGTTTATCCAGTGAGCCTAAGACAATACCACATCCCGCAGAAGGCTAAGAAGAACATCAAATCCTATCTGGATAAGTTCATACGGTATGGTATCCTAAAATTCTGTACTTCCCCCTGGAACACCCCATTGCTGCCTGTTCAAAAGCCCGGTACAGATGAGTATCGACCTGTGCAGGACTTGAGAGCAGTCAATGATGCGGTTGTTAGTATACATCCAGTTGTACCCAATCCATATAACCTGCTTGCTTTAATTCCGGGCGGGGCTACTTACTTCACAGTCTTAGACCTCAAAGATGCCTTCTTTTGCCTCCGAATTGCCGCAGAAAGTCAATGTATTTTCGCTTTCCAATGGGAGAACGCTGTAACGGGCTCAAAACGCCAAATGACTTGGACAAGACTGCCCCAAGGGTTTAAAAATTCACCTACCCTATTTGGTTCAGCCCTAAGTCAAGATCTACTGGATTTCGAGTCCATCCCAGGAGAGTGTGTATTGTTACAATATGTAGATGACTTGTTGATAGCAGCAGTTACAAAAGAAATCTGTCAGCAAGCAACGCACGATCTACTACACATTCTCTGGAAGGCAGGATACAAGGTGTCTAGAAAGAAGGCTCAGTTGTGTTTGCCAACTGTCAAATATCTGGGATTCCATATCTCTGAAGGTCAAAGAATTATGGGGCCAGAGAGAAAAGAAGCTGTCTGCCAAATACCAATACCCAAGAATAGAAGACAAGTGCGAGAATTCTTGGGGGCAGCAGGCTTCTGTAGGATATGGATTCCCAGCTATGCGATACTGGCAAAACCTCTGTACGCAGCTATCAAAGGTACAGAGCACGACCCCTTCTTATGGACCCAAGAACAGCAAACGGGATTTGAAGATGTGAAGAAGGCTTTGATGAGTGCCCCAGCATTAGGTCTACCTGATCACACACGACCATTCTACTTATATGTACACGAGCAAAGAAGAATGGCTGTGGGAGTATTGACACAGTACTTGGGATCATGGCAAAGACCTGTTGCCTACATGTCTAAGCAATTGGATGCAGTGGCCAGCGGACTTCCACCTTGTCTAAGAGCCGTAGCTGCAGCCGCCCTGCTAGTAGCTGAAGCCGATAAACTCACTCTGGGTCAAGAACTTTATGTACGAGTCCCACATGCAGTACAGACGTTGTTGGATTACAAAGGAAATCATTGGTTTAGTAACAGCCGTATGACCAAGTATCAAGCAATGTTGTGTGAAAACCCAAGAGTGCATTTAGAGACTGTAAACACCTTAAATCCAGCTACCCTTTTGCCACAACCTACTGAAAGTCAACATGATTGTTTGGAAGTAATGGATGAAGTATTCTCAAGTAGACCAGATCTTCGTGATTTTCCCATCCAGCACCCCGATGTTCAATATTATACCGACGGCAGTAGTTATGTGAAAGAAGGGATCCGCTATGCAGGATATGCAGTAACAACAATAGACAAGGTGATAGAAGCTCGGCCACTGGCGAAAGGAACATCAGCACAAAAGGCAGAATTAATAGCACTGACACGAGCGTTACAATTGGCTGAAGGTTTAAGAGTAAACATCTACACGGACTCCAAATATGCGTTTTTAACCACTCATGCCCACGGAGCTTTGTATAAAGAAAGAGGACTATTGAATTCAGAAGGCAAAGAAATCAAATACGCAGCTGAAATCCTACAACTATTGGAAGCAGTGTGGGAGCCGAAAGAAGTCGGTATCATACATTGTCGAGCGCATCTGAGAGGAGATGGTGATGTAACCAAGGGAAATCGGATGGCAGATAGTGCAGCTAAGCGTGCTGCTGAATCAGGAAGACAGGAGTATGTGGGGCATATAGCTGCTCTTATACCAACTCCACTGTCCCAATGGACTCCAGTTTATACAGCTCAAGAAGAGGAGTGGTTAAAGACTGAACCAGGAAAGTATTTGGAGAACAAGTGGTATCAGCTAGAAGATGGAAGAATAGTCATACCAGCATCACTAGCGGTAGAAATTGTCCAAAATTATCATAACGGGACACATTCTGGGAGAGACAGTACTGAAGAATCTCTTAGAAAACATTTCTACATACCAAGATTGTCCAACTTGACTCAGGCCATTGTACGAAGATGTGTAACGTGTGCTAAAAATAATGCAAGACAAGGACCAGTAAAGCCACCAGGAGTCCAGTTTATGGGGGGACTCCCCATGTCCGATCTACAAATAGACTTTACAGTGATGCCTAAATCGGGTGGACATCGTTACCTGTTGGTAATTGTGTGCACCTATTCAGGCTGGGTAGAAGCATGTCCTACTCGTACAGAGAAAGCAGGAGAAGTTGTGAGATTCCTGCTACGAGAAATAATACCCCGATATGGACTACCCTGTTCTATAGGATCGGACAATGGTCCAGCTTTTGTTCATCAGTGCCTACAACAACTGACTCATATGCTTGGTATAAAGTGGAGGCTTCATACTGCATATAGACCCCAGAGTTCTGGTAAGGTAGAGAGAATGAATAGAACTATTAAGAACCAGTTGGCTAAAATGTGTCAGGAAACCCAACTTAAGTGGAACGTTCTCTTACCCATAGCTCTATTGCGAATCCGCAGTACCCCTACCAGAAGGATGGGCCTCTCTCCTTTTGAAATCATGTATGGGCGACCACCTCCCGTACTTGGTAACTTAAGGGGGGATTTGAGTCAGTTGGGAGAAGGAATTACCCGGCAGCAGGTTGTAGAGTTGGGTAAGACTATGGAGGAGGTACAGAAATGGGTACAAGATAGATTACCTGTGAATATTTATCCCCCTGTTCATAGTTATCATCCAGGAGATCAAGTGTGGATTAAAGAGTGGAATAATGTACCGTTAGGGCCCAAGTGGAGAGGTCCTTATGTTGTTCTTTTGTCTACCCCTACAGCGATAAAAGTAGCCGAAGTGACTCCGTGGATACATCACTCCAGGGTTAAACCAGCAGCAGTCGATTCTTGGCAAGTTACAGCAGATCCAGAGAATCCCTGCAAGATCCGGTTAAAACGCACTACTCAGTCGGAGTAACGAGGAATCGTGTGGATTACATATTTTATTGTTACAGGGATTTGGTGCGTGAGTGAGAAGGCCATAATAAAGCCTGTCCGCTTACCAACACATAGTATATAAGCCAGGAAAGTCTCGAAGGGACACCTGTGAAGACGAGCAGAACTCCATTCCCTGCAGCCCTCACATCCTGGAAGCTGAGGCGCCTTCGCACGGACGAAGACTGAGGATGACGGCGAAAGATGTGCTTTTGATAGTGTTTATTTATATGTGTTTTTATATTCAGGAAGGTAGAGGTACCGACACTCCTAGCTGTGAGGTATGCATTAAGACTACGAGAACAGGTAACCATATTTCCCAAACCCTAATTTGGCATTCACAATACGAGTGTAAAGGAGATGTATCGAGATGTAGATACTTAAATATAGACTATAGTGTGTGCCATTTAGGAGTAGGAGAACCTAAGTGCTTCAGTCCAGAGTATCAACCTCGTACAATTTGGTTGACTCTCAGGAATGGAGATCCTCAGGGGACCCTAATTAATAAGACGGTGTTAGAATCCGTACATTCTTCGGGTGTTCTGCTATTTGATGCGTGTAAAGCGATATCGAGTGGTAGAAAGCCGTGGAATGTATGTGGGGATCTTAGATGGGAGAGGACGTATGGGTCTAATGATAAATATATTTGTCCCAGTAGTAAAAATAAATATGTAAGTCCTAGATGCCCAAATAAAGACTATAACTTTTGCCCATATTGGTCTTGTGTGGGGTGGGCGACTTGGGGACAGACAGTAGACAAAGACATGATAGTGACTAAGTTGCCGACTAGCCCATATTGTAAGTCTATGGAATGTAATCCCATCCATATACTTATAAATAACCCCGATAAGTTCTTAGACAAATATGGCAATTTATTTGGGTTTCAGATATACGGGACGGGTTTAGATCCTGGGACATTATTGTTTATAGGGATAGAGACTGATACGGTATCCTCCCAAACTCATCAAGTATACCATTCCTTTTATGAAGAGATGAGTATAGATAATAAGATCCCCCATAATGCTAAAAACCTGTTCATCGATTTAGCCGAAAGTATTGCCGGTAGTCTTAATGTTACCAACTGCTATGTGTGTGGAGGTACTAACATGGGAGACCAATGGCCTTGGGAAGCAAAGGAGGTAATGTCCGGTTCTGAGGCAGTTGACCAACTAATATCTACACAAGCCGATTATCATATGAGTGTTAGAGGTAAATCTGAGTGGAGATTAAAGACCTCCATCATAGGTTATGTTTGCATAGCAAGGAAAGGAATAATGTATAATACTTCTGTAGGAGAATTAACTTGTCTAGGGCAAAAAGCTTATGATGATGATACAAAGAATACAACCTGGTGGTCGGCTTCAAATGTCTCAGAACCATCTAACCCGTTTGCTAGATACGCCAATTTAAAGGATGTGTGGTTTGATTTATCCATCACATCTACCTGGAGAGCCCCAGCAAATTTGTACTGGATCTGTGGTAAGAAAGCCTATTCGGAGTTGCCACAGGACTGGGAAGGGGCATGTGTGTTGGGTATGCTCAAACCATCCTTCTTCTTGTTACCGATTGAAACAGGTGAGACTTTAGGTGTTAAAGTGTATGATGTGAATCATAGGAAGAAAAGGGGACCCATAGAGATAGGCACCTGGGAAGATAATGAATGGCCTCCCCAGCGTATCATAGATTATTATGGGCCAGCCACGTGGGCTGAGGATGGTACCTTTGGTTATAGAACCCCTATTTATATGCTCAACTGAATTATAAGATTACAGGCGGTGGTTGAGATTATCACCAACGAGACATCACAAGCGCTCAATCTTCTAGCGAAGCATAACACCAGGATGAGGACAGCAGTCTACCAGAATAGATTAGCCTTGGATTACCTTTTGGCAGTAGAGGGAGGTGTATGTGGGAAGTTTAACCTGAGCAATTGCTGCCTTCAAATAGATGACGAAGGGCAAGCAATAGCTGAGCTTACTAGCCATATGGTTAAACTAGCGCATGTGCCTACTCAGGTATGGAAAGGGTATAATCCAAGTAGTTGGTTTGGTAGCTGGTATGAGTGGTTTGGAGGGCTTAAGGCAGTGGTAGGTGGAGTCCTACTGATTTTAATGTTGTGTCTACTCCTGCCGTGTCTTATACCCTTAGTAGTTAGGTCTGTGCAAAGCCTGATAGGAAATATAGCAGAGAGGAAGGCTGCTGCACAGATAATGGCGATTTATAAGTATAAGGCTCTAGATCAGGGAGAACCAATGCAGGAAGATGAGTGTTAAAAGATTCACATCATAAGATAAGTCTGGTCTGGTTCATGGTAACTTGCGGTGTATGCAAACCAAGGTTAAGTGATGCCTCAAGTAATTGTAAAATATCAAGAGGCATCAAAGGGGGGAATGTGGTGGAATCTTGGTAAAAATAAATTTAGTAGGCCGAGATTACCACGTGGCATGTGTACGTGCATATGCTGACGTATCGATCAGTTGGTTGCACGAGGCAAGATACGATCAGTAGTGTACGGAGCATGTGCAAGAATACAGGATGTAGTATTCCCCCTCCTCCATTGTGCTGGACAAGCCATGCGGTCAAACAGGAAGTTAATTCTTATTTGTGTTGATTGGTTAAGAGAATGTGCGGGTGGAGCTTAATATGGGAGGAGTTATGTGCCTATATAAGGAGCCTGCACTATTGTCCGGGGCTCAGAACTTGCTGTATTTTGGTGACGCTAGTCCCTCTGAGTCCCGATCGGTGATCCAATAAAGAATCTCTTCCTTCCTGAAGAAACCTGTGTCCATCTCTCTGTGCTTGGCTTCCGTCAGTTTCTCCGGTATCACTAGCAAATTAAATTCCCTATACTTTCGGCATGGGTTGTCAGGCAGGTCCCGCTAATTGTAATTAATTAGGATACCTAATTATGTAAAATTATTACATAAATATATGTGTAGAATTAATATATGTATATATATACATATGTGTATATATACGTATATATATATATAATTTTTTTTTAATATTTTTATTTATATATAGGTATATATATAGTGATATATACGTATATATTTATGTATATAGATATATATATTATGATATATATATTATTTTGTTCTACGTGTATTTTGATATAAATATATATATTAATATCACAATACAGTTAGAACGAAATAACACATCTATATATTTTTTAATTATTTATTTTTAAATATTTTTTTAATTTTATTTTTTTACGTATTTACATATTTTTTTTATATTATATATAAATATATATATAACAATAATTATATATATATATTTGATCAGTATCAGTCTACGTGTAATTTGATATTAATATATATATTTATATATATTAATATTTAAATACACGTCGTTTATGTGTAAATGTGTGTGTGTGTGTGTGTGTGTGTGTATATATATATATATATATACTTAGATCATATATATATAATATATATGATCTAAGTATATCTTATTTGTAACTGTAATTTTTTTAACTAATATTTTATTTTATTTTATTTTAGGACAGGGGGCAATGACAGTGTCAGCCAGTGATTTCACATCACTGGCTGACACAGGATCAGTGATCACAGTGACTGCCTGTCACTGTGATCACCTCCTGCAGATTGGGTAATTGACCACAGGGGGGAGTGCCTGGGTGGTACAAGCACTCCCCCCTTCCAATCTGCAGGGGGATCATTGTGCCAGTTACATGTGTCAGCCAATAGGCTGACACATGTAACACTGATCGCAGTGACAGGCTGTCACTGCGATCAGAGAGCTCTGAGATCGCAGTGACAGCCTGTCACTGCGATCTCAGACTTAGCAGATCGCGGTCACTGACCCCAGGGGGACTGCCTGGGGGGCCAGGCATCCCCCCCGACCGCGATCTGCAGCGGGCGATTAGCGCCGGCCACGTGGGCGGCCATTATGGCGAGGACGTAATATTACGCCCGCCGGCGTTTAGAGCCGGTTCCTGCAGGACGTAATATTACGTCCTCCGGACTTAAGGGGTTAAAGCACAACAAATCACTGTGGAGCTTGAGAATTTAGGAATTATGTTTATGTTTATGAATTTAGGAATTATGACTGGTTAGCATTAGGATAATAGACAATAGGCTTTAGGACACCAGGAATATGGTAAATTAGACAACAGGACATAATAGACATTTAGGAACAAAAATTGGTGAGTTTTCTACATAAACATGCTTCTATCTAGACTAATTACAGTATTCAATTCAAGGCTATATAGTTATCTAACACTTTTGAAAATGTAGACACCAAAGTTTATCTTACAAAACAATATGGCTACCTACTAAAATGGACCGCTTAGCGTCCCAGATGTGGCCACGTATTACAAAGCTTCTGCCTTAACGCAGATGATTTATCTTGTTATCTAAACTATTAGGCAATTAAGGCACCCACTTTAGCTTAAATGGAAGGATTCCTTATAGCGACCACTACACTACTCCAATTGATCTGGGTTCCAAAACAACTACCCCGACCTAACATCAAATGCTAACGACCTCCGCTTTCTCCATCATAATGTGACCTACATGTTCCCCTAAACTTCTACATTCATTACCACCACTAGTATTGGTCCCGATAAATAACATATGTTGCTTCCCACACCACTTGTATTTTGGAGACTGGATCAGAGCTTTGATTACTAACGTATCTCCTCTCTTCACCAGCCATTTTAAACCTTAGGCTAAGGAAATAGTTTTATATCCTGTGCATATTATTCTAACTTCACAAAGCATCACTTGATTGGATGCCAACTTTGGTGAACAGCCATTGTGAAATGTGTATTGGTCAGAATAAGTATCAGGATCCTATCCTGACAAGCAAGACTTTTTTTCCGTTTGATACTGTTTCTTTAACTAACTAAGTTCCTGCACGGATTATGTTTTACCACTAGTGGCCTCCCTTGCCTCTAGTTCTGGACACTCACCTTATCACCCTCTAATTGGGTTCCTACAAAAGGTAATGCCCAACTCACCTCATTGCCTTTGCATTGAAGTTGTTGATCTGCCTGAAACACTTCATATCCTGGCTCCTGTAAACTCATCTTATTTGTTCAGAACTACTTACTTCCAACCCTGCTTAATACTAACTGAACAACTTGCTTCCAAACCTGCTTAATACCAGCCTGAACTACTCTGCATTCCAGCTTTATCCAACCATCCTGATTTTTACCTACTCAAATCCAAACAACCTCTCTGTTCTGTACCTGTCCCATAACACCACTCTGGACTCTGCCTCAAAATAACTACATGGTGTTATTTCCCTGTTTAAGCAAATCGTATTCCTTAAGGGGGGCTTCTCAACTTAAGTTTTCCTCCTTTTCCTGCAACATTACTATTCTGTCTTATTTGTCCTTCTATGTAACCTATACTTTTATCTATAGGTTTTTTCATTATTTACTTCCATTTCTGACTGTATTCTATTTGGGACATATTACCTAACTCCTGTTTTCGGTATACCTTCAACTTACTTGCCTATAATTTCTCTTATAGGTTATTCTTAATTCTCCAACCTATAACTTCATTTATAGGTTTACCTGTTATCTTATTTCCACTTTGACCTTTTTGTCTAAACCCTTTATTTTATAACCTAATTATCCTTACCTGTAAATTCTGTTACTCAGATCTGTTTGCTGTCTCTTTCCTATTGTTTCAATTATCGGATATAGTGTTTATTTTATAATGTCCAATTTCAGCAATAAAGATTCTGATGTTAACCCTGGCAATCGTCTCCTACCTGACCTAATAGATACCTTAGCATATGATACGAGTAACACAGGCAAAATAGCAATATACATCATGGTACCACTATAAACACCGCTTCATATTGCACCAGATTACGCATATAAGTCAGAAATGAAAAAGGTGACTGATCTTTTTAGGACCAAAACTTCCATGAGTAATACCTGCAAATCCCCCCCTTGCCACCCTAAACCACATCATGACTTTGTCGGTATTCCCCGTATCCAGAGGTTCAGCTGATTGTAAGAAAGGGATTTCCATATATTAGTGTCTAAATAGTACAAATAAAGATATTCCCTCCAAAATTAATTTATTACACTGAAATATGTTGGGAAAACCTACAAAGAAACTACCTCTGCTATACAAACACATGCATAACTGCCAACTTCCTCCCACCCCTTTCTCTTGCCATGTTATCCTTCTCCCTTTGACCTTTCTTATCTTCATGAAGAAAAAGGATGTCCGGACACACACAGTATATAGTTTCTCAAATTGCATACTTTATTGGAGTGGAATAGCAATGTTTTGCGCCCCAAACTATCCTTACCGAAGCTCGAGAAAGGTTTGTGTATTAGCTGAAACCCAATTCATTTTACACTTGACATGGATATAAAAACACTGTTTATGTTTGTGTTGCAGATTTTACTCACAATATGTGTCTGTAAGTAACAAGCTTCCGAACCTCCTACTTAAGAAAGGACTCATTTTGCATACACTAGGCCTTCTTTCTCACCAGCAGGATGATATTAGCTCCATGAGCAAACAGAAAAGTTTATTTAATTATGTCATCATCAAGGGTGGAATCTACATGTTATTAACAGATACGTGTCTAAAAAAATGGTAAACACTTTACAGCTCAAAAGAAAAAAGGAGAGTTTTGGAAAGAATGCAGTAACTGAGAAAGTTATTTTGACTATTGTAAACATTAATTGTTAGGAGGATGTTTTCGTGAAATGTGCACAGTGAAATCTTTGTGTCATACATCATGATCTTTTCTAGGAAATCTGAACAAGCTGTCTCCTCTTGTCATTAAAATGTTTAGGTGTCTTCAGGGCAATGAATGTGTCACGTTCAGAGTTCTGTATTATTTGAAGATGATGAAATAGAGAATGTCAATAACATGAAAAGCTTCTGATATTTTCTGAAATTGTTTAGTAGTTTCATACAATACTAATATGACTGATCCTGCAAAGGAGGGGGCTGTAGTACTACTCACTTGACATTTTTGGATCCAAAATCTGTTTTGCTAATGTGCAATAACAAATAGATATTGAGAAATAGTTCCAGTATTTTGATAGTTTGTAGAATATTGCATATTCTATGTTTCTATTGATTATGTATGGATGTCTGGATTGACATAAGTAACAGATGGTATCAATAAGTCACAAGGTTTTCTTGTATGAGAACTCTGGAATGTGGGTTGGGGGTCTTGTCCTTATATGGCTAGAGTTATAGGGCACATCTATATAGTAACTGAACAAAGGGACACGAGGTCTCTCTCTCTCCCTCTCTCGGCTCTTCTTCCTGTATGGCTGGGTAACGATGTAACTCTCCCTTCAGAAGTCCAGCAATTACCACCTGCTGTTGAACATCCATGATCATGTAACATCCTTTGTTATGTAACTAAGACTATACCGTAAGAAACCGTAAGTCAGATTGCGTATTAGTACTTTTCATTAATATAGACGTATATTAATGTAACGAGCCTTTGACCCAAGACTATATATATAAAAGACGTATATATCAATCAACTGGAAAAAGACACAGAAGAAGAAACGAAGATTTTACATAGTTCATAGACTATATAAAAAAATGCTGCTATTTACCGTTACCTGTAAAGATTAATCTAATGTTTAAACTTTTATTGACAGTACTTTTAATTTTGAATTTATTATCTCCTGCTCTACCAATATCCTGCTAGAGGCTGCAAGTGCATCCTGTGTGTGATTAGGGTTTAATTACCAGAACAGGAGGATAACACTTGTAAAGTAAACACTCTGTGCTGTCACATATGATTAAAATAAAAATTTCATGTAGGATGTGTGAGTCACAACCAGGGGAGGTGGATAGGGCTGCATACTCCTAAATGGCAGATAATTGAGCACTGAGACTGTGGCATATGATCTTTACACTAAAACAGCTTCATTATGCTAAAGTTGTTTTAGGGCTTAGAAAATTCCTTTAAAAAATACGTGTATATTCAAATTTGTTCCACAGCTGCATCTCAGAATTTGTGAAGAGAAGATACAAATGTAACAGCAGAAACTTAAAACAGACAAAAGCTTTTATTTTAGGGACATAATACCAAGGGATATACAGAAAGTGAAGGTTATTTATGATGGAAACATAGATGGTTGTGGGTTAAGCAATGCAGACATCCCAACTCTCCCAGACGTTCCGGGAGTCTCCTGCGGGTTCTATCTAATATCTCGGTAACCAACTTTAAAAAAAAAAAAAAAATCGATTACAGGGGTATTACGGTGCGGCGGCATAATATGGGAACCGCACGCACTATCTAATGATGGAGCTCCTCCCCCTCAAGTTCTTAGTAGAACAGCGTGCTGCCAGTGAAAGGATACCCAGTAGGACCTTTGGACTTCAAGCTGCCCCCTCACCTGCTATGACAGGTAAAACAGCAGGGAGGGGTGCTCCAATCTTTGTGTATGCAAAGCAGGCATTGTAGGAGGCAGCTGTTTGTTGCTTGTGCAGGAGGGAGGTTTAGGGGAGGTAAGGAAGGAAGGGCGGTGGGAGAATTGGGGGAAGATATAAGGGGCTGGGAGACATGTGGGAACATATGAGGGGCTGGGGGAATTGGGAGGAGATATGCGAGGCTGGGATATATTGGAGAGAGATATGAGGGGCTGGGAGAATTGGGGGAACAGATGAGGGGCTGGGAGAATCGGGGCAAGATATGTGGGGTGGGAGATATTGGGGAAGATATGAGGGGGTGGTAGATATTGGGGGAAGATATGAGGTGGTTGGAGATATTGGGGGAGATATAAAGGGCTGGAAGAATTGGGAGAACATATGAGAGTCTGGGAGATTTGGGAGAACATATGAGGGGCTGGGAGATATTGGGGAAGATATGAGGAAGTGGGAGATATTGGGGGAAGATATGAGGGAGTGGGAGATATTGGGGAAGATATGAAGTGGTGGGAGATATTGGGGAGGTATAAGGGGCTGGGAGAATTGGGATAACATATGAGGGATTGGGGGTAGATATATGGGGCTAGGAAAATTCGGGGGAGATATTGGGGGAGATTTAGGGGGCTGGAAGAATTGGGGGAACATATGAGGGGCTGGGAGATATTGGGGAAGATATGAGGGGGTGGGAGATATTCGGGAAGATATGAGGAAGTGGGAGATATTGGGGGAAGATATGAGGGAGTGGGATATTTTGGGGGAAGATATGAGGTGGTAGAAGATATTAGGGGTATAAGGGTCTGGGAGAATTGGGGGAACATATGAGGGTCTGGGAGAATTGGGGGAACATATGAGGGGCTGGGAAATATATGCAGATGACTTTTAAGAAATAGAAAATGGTTGACTGGTATAAGCCACTACGCATCCACAGGTAATTGTCTTCAGTGGTGTAGGTTTTATTACTGTCAAGCTCTGTGATGTATTCATACACTTGTATGTTACTGTAAGTTTTATTGCTGTGGAGCGTTGTGATATACTCAGTTGATGCTTGTTGACAGGGGCAGCACCCCTGTCAACAAGCATCAATTGAGTATATTTTATGTCCTTTTATGTCCTTTTAATTATTAGTACTGCAGTCTACCCCCCTTACTGTGCCTTTCTATTGCTGCTACAGAGAGTGAATAAAAGAATGACCAGATTTATGTTTCTTTGCCCCAAATTTGATTATGGGACGTTGTGTGAATCACTCTCATTGGGAGTCTGACAGCCAGCTGTTGCCTATGTCTCCTTTTTGGACAGCAAATATGCTGTCCTAAAAAGCAGGCCCTGATGCCGCTTCCATTTTGATTTCATACCTGCTGCATTGTTTAAGCCTGTTGCTTCTAATGCACAGTTTGAAACGTGAAGAGACATCTGACAGATGCAAACAGCTCCAGGCTTTGAATACATCCCTGCTAGTGATGTCCTGAACAGTTCGCTGGCGAACATAGCTTGTTCACGTTCGCCACGGATGGCGAACATATGCGATGTTCGGTCCGCCCCCTATTCGTCATCATTGAGTAAACTTTGACCCTGTACCTCACAGTCAGCAGACACATTACAGCCAATCAGCAGCAGACCCTCCCTCCCAGACCCTCCCACCTCCTAGAAAGCATACAATTTAGATTAATTCTGAAGCTGCATTCTTTTTTTTTGTATATTTTTTTTGTGTGTGTTTGTGTTTATTATACATTATCCTCCATAGCCAGTATCCTGTTTTTATTTCACATTATCCTCCATAGCCAGTAACCTGTGTTTATTATCCCCCCATAGCAGGTAACCTGGGTTTATTATACATTATCCCCCCATAGCCAGTAACCTGTGTTTATTATACATTATCCCCCATAGCCAGTAACCTGTGTTTATTATACATTATCCCTCCCATAGCCAGTTACCTGTGTTTATTATACATTATCCCCCATAGCCAGTAACCTGTGTTTATTATACATTATCCTCCCATAGCCAGTAACCTGTGTTTATTATACATTATCCTCCCATAGCCAGTAACCTGTGCTTATTATACATTATCCTCCCATAGCCAGTAACCTGTGTTTATTATACATTATCCCTCCCATAGCCAGTAACCTGTGTTTATTATACATTATCCCCCCCATAGCCCGTAACCTGTGTTTATTATACATTATCCCCCATAGTCATTTATCGTTGGACCTAGGTAGCATGATGTCTTAGGCTGGCCCAGAGAGTGAGTGAGTGAGTGAATAATATAATATATATGTTCAGAAACATATTAGTAATATATGTAAATCGGGTTCATGCAAAGAGGGTGAAAAGGTATTAAAGAAAAACACACTTATTGCATCAAATTTACAAAGCCAAACTTTAAAAGCTTTCCTCATTTCTTTCTCGGGATGAGGAATATATCGGTTGTAGACTGAGGATTTCCATCTGCCCAATCTTTTAATAATATGCACTGGAGTGTCAGTGTTGAAGGAGACCGAAGCTGCCCCTATTCTAAATGAAAGACCCGAGACATGGATACAACCCAATCTTAGGAGTAGTGTTCTGATGTAGAAGATGAATTTAGCCGTAGTCAGAGGGATTCAGTGAGAGTAGTGGTGAAATGTGTGTGGCATGACTGAGTGTGGGTAAGTAAGAGTCAAGTATTTTAACTGGGCACTAGTTCTAGGTGGGATAAAGTGGTATAGCGGATGGATGAGTAGTTTGGTTCGTTTTAGAGGTTTGTAGAGAAAGTATATAGTGATCATGATTTTTAGCGATATCCAATATTTTTAAGGTGGTCTCAAACAAACATAAAATGCTATATAAAATTTGTGGAAATATCGAATTGTCGTGTACAGTAAATCAGAGAGGGCTCAGAATATCGAACCATCGATCGGTAATCTGGATGAAGTAGGGGGTCTATCTGTTTTATTAAATACGCGGTAATATGCTTTTAATGGGATAGGACATTAGGAAAGGTGTGTGATTGGGATAAGTGGTTGTGGCTGTATTTACCTTATCCTGGGACCGACCTGGCTCCTAAGCTTGAGCCGCGCGTGGCTGGATCACTCCTGCCTCTACACGAGCCGCATGTGGCTTGATCTCCTCTTCTGACTTAGCCGCGTGCACTGACTGGCACTAGGAGCACGGCTCGAGTCAAAAGTTGGGAGCCAAAAGTTGATTCAGGCTCCCATTGGCCCACGTCATTCCAGCACCCCCACACACGAACATTTTGGGGGCGTAGGCATGACGTGGGCCAATCACTGGTGTAACAGTAGTGTACATTAAAAACAAAAATAGAAATTTGACTGTGAAATAATAGCAGTCAGTTTCCTTCACACGTGTGCATTTCAGGGCCTGCCAGGGCACAGTGTCACACCAGTGCAACTCATATCTGGTGTAACAGTAGTGTACATTTAAAAAACAAATACAGGGGGCTTGTTGTCACCTTTCGGGGACCCTTGGTGTTGTACGTGGCTGGGTGGAGGAAGAGACCTTCAATGACATCAGTGAGGACAAGGAACGGGACATGGCTAGCTTGGTATCCAACCTTGTGCAAATGGGGAGTTTGCGGTTGTGCAAATGGACTGTTTGCGGTTGTTTGCGGTGCGTTAAACGGGGAGTTTGGTCTGTCACTGTGAAGCGGGCGTAACCCTTACACTACCTGATCGATACAACATCATACCTGATGTTTTAAAGCACGTTATTCCAAACAATTTAGGAATGTTAGGTGATTTATGCCCTTTATGGTTTAAAACCAGACTCTGCATCAACTATGTAATTTTCCATGGGAGTTTTGCCAATATGCCACAGTCCAGGTGTTAGTCCCCTTGAAACAACTTTTCCATCACTATTGTGGCCAGAAAGAGTCCCTGTGGGTTTTAAAATTCGGCTGCCTATTGAAGTCTATGGCGGTTCGCCCGGTTCGCCCGTTCGCAAACATTTGCGGAAGTTCGCGTTCGCCGTTCGCGAACGGAAAATTTTATGTTCGCGACATCACTAATCCCTGCACTTCCTCCTCTTCAGACTGTGATAAGCCTCCCGTGGCTCCATGCTTTGAGTTTTTCCCTAACTTTTTCCCCTGCAGTTTCATCCATGTATGAACTGAAAGCACTATTCCCCAGCCAGGTAGGTCTTTGCCTACTACTTTGCATATATAAATTGAACTAAACTGTTAGGCAGTGACCTAAAATAAAATTATCTTGCCTGCAGTTAAGTAATTGCAACCTTAATATATTATTGATAGAATGTGGGTATTAGCACTAGACATGTGCAATTCGTTTCGGTCCGAATAAGAATTCGGATGAATTTCTGGCAATTTGGACATTCGGGTACTTCCAAATGTCCAAATTGCCGACGTGCTGAATTGCCGAGGTCCCGAAGTTCCAAAATTACCGAAGTTCCGAAGTGCTGAAGTGCCGAAGTTCCGAAGTGCTGAAGTGCCGAAGTTCCGAAGTGTCAAAGTGCCGAAGTTCCGAAGCACAGTATTGCCTAAGTACTAATATACTTACCCAGCGAAAGAAGAAGAATGTTACATTGTATACAATTTTAAATAAAAAGTATACAAACATAGCCAATTGCAACATACATTCATATAAAATGTAAGTTACTTGGCCAGTCAATCTAATGACAGGAATGAATAAGTAGATAACTCCCTAATTCCCATGGTATTAGGGAGCTATCTACTAAAAGGCTGAAAGACCTGAATTGGTCTTTCAGCCAAATTTACTAACACTAAGTAAAGATTACTTAGTATTAGTAAATTATGCCCCTACTCGCGGTATAGCCTGTGGCTGCTCACTGTTAAAAAAGAAAAAAAAAAGGTCCCCCCTATTGCCCCCACCCCTGAGCAGCAGGTGGGGGCCCTAATGTAAAATAGTGGGGGGGGCCCTAAATACTAATAAGGGGGAGACTTAATGTCCTCCCCCTTGGCCCCCACCCCTGAGTGGTGGGTGGGGGCCCTACAGTAAAATAAGGGGGGGACCTAATGTCCTCCCCATGGCCCCCACCCCTGAGTGGTGGGTGGGGGCCCTAAATTATAATTAGGGGGGGACCTAATGTCCTCCCCCTTGCCCTCCCTGAACGGTGGGTGGGGGCCCTACAGTAAAATAAGGGGGGGACATAATGTCCTCCCCCCTGGCCCCACCCCTGAGCGGTGGGTGGGAGCCCTAAATTGGAATAAGGGGGGGACCTAATGTCCTCCCCCCTGGCCCCCACCCCTGAGCGGTGGGTGGGGGTCTAAATACTAATAAGGGGGGCACCTAATGTCCTCCCCCCCTGGCCCCCATCCCTGAGCGGCGGGGGTCATCTATAATGAGGGGGGGACCTTTAACTAAGTACCTGTAAAAAAAAAAAAACAACGTACCATTCGATGTTTTCTTTCTTCTAAAATCTTCTTTTTTCAGACCCAAAAAAGGGCGAATAAAAAACCATAATAACCGACGTAATTAAGAAAAAAAAAATCCATCTTCACCCATGGAGGGCTCCACGCAGTCTGAGCTCTGCAGGGCGGGGGAAGGCTTATAAAGCCTTGCCCCGCCCTGCAATTAGGCTCAGAGCACTCTGATTTGTGGGTTTAAGCCATCCAATCTGAGTGCTCTGACAGGTAAATGAAGAGACTGACAGGTAAGTCTCTACATTTACCTGTCACAGCACTCTGATTGGTTGGTTTGAAATCCACCAATCAGAGTGCTCTGACAGGTAAATGTAGAGACTTACCTGTCAGTCTCTTCATTTAACTGTCAGAGCACTCTAAGTAATTTTTACTTAGTATTAGTAAATTTGGCTGAAAGACCAATTTAGGTCTTTCAGCCTTTTGGTAAATAACTCTCTAATACCTTGGGAATTAAGGAGTTATCTACTAAGCGGCTGCAAGAGAAGTGCTGAAATTCCGAAATGCCAAAGTTCCGAAGTGTCAAACTGCCGAAGTGCCGAATTTCCGAAGTGTCAAAGTGCCGAAGTTCCAAAGTGCTGAAGTGCCGAAGTTGCCAAAGTTCCGAAGTGTTGAAGTGCCGAATTGCCGAAGTCCCGAATTTCGGAATGCCGAACCAAACCGAAAATTTTCCCCATGCACATGCCTAATTAGCACATTAACTTGGCAATGTCTAACAGGTTAGGGGCAAAGTTTACGGAGAGGGGTGGGATCAAATTCCAGGGGTGGAGCCTAGTGCACCACCATTTTAAAACTTCACCAGTTGCCTCTGGATATACTCATATCTCCCACTACTGTAGCTTTTATTGATCTGGAGCTCGGTGACACAATCCTATAAAACACAGTTTGTACATCACTCATTCTGCCTCCCACCTCCTTCCCTCTTCTCCTTACCTTTTTTCTGCTTGCTCAGATTTATGTTTGGCCATCTCTTCATCTCCCTTTGGCCATGTCCTGTTTCTGTTGATCCTTTCCCATCTTATTACATCTCCAAGGATGTGGAATTCCTATCACCCGATGCCCAAGACATATAGTTCCGGCCGCAGCGCAGGCAGTTTTAATCTGCCTTTAGCCCTGTGGGAGGCAAGCAGCAGGGCTGCTACAGGGAGCATGTGGCCTTGCATCCTGAGGGGTGGGCTGAGTGTCTGAAATCCTTTCAGGCTCGCCCTTACTTTGTAAGCAGTGGTCCTGCCTACTGCCCAGCCTCCATCTCCTCTTCATGCCAGAGGCTTTGTGCAGGGGCAGGACATATCACATGTCGGCTCCCTGACTGGCTGAGAGTCTCATCCCCCACACCCTTCTATGTGTCTCATCCCTCACACCCTTCCATGTGTCTCATTCCCTCCCCCCTCCCGAGCATATCTATGTGTCTAATTCCCCCCACCCCACGCCGGCAACAGACAGAAAAATCTTTCCCTTGCAGGCAAAGTGCCTGCAAGGGGACAGTGGCGTACATACCGGGGTCGCGGCTGCGACCGGGCCCGGCCCACCAGGGGGCCCGGCCGCCCTGCGACCCAGGTATGTACCCACAGGGCCAGCCTCTTCTCCTGGGGGGCCCAAGAGCCGGCCACCTCAGGGCCCCCCGAGGCTGGCCCTGCTGTCACCAGGCTGGCAGGCGCGCGAGGGAGCACTCTCCCCTGCGTGCTCCCTCTTCAGCTCCCTCGCGCACCGTACTAAAACCGGAGCCGGAAGATGACGTCATCTTCCGGCTCCGGTATCAGTACACGGCGCGCGAGGGAGCTGAAGAGGAAGCACGCAGGGGAGAGTGCTCCCTCGCGCGCCCGCAGGACCAGCCAGCCGGGTGACACCACTGGACCCCAGGGAATCCCCTCAGCTCTCCCACAGGTAAGGAGGCTGGGGAGGATTAAATAAAAAAAACAACAACAAAAAAACCGTGAGTGTATGTTAGTGAGTGTGTTAGTGTATGTTAGTTAGTGTGAGTGTGTTAGTATGAGTGTGTGTTAGTGTGTTAGTGTATGTTAGTTAGTGTGAGTGTGTGTGTTAGTGTGTGTGAGTGTATGTTAGTGAGTGTATGTTAGTGAGTGTATGTTAGTGAGTGTGTGTTAGTGAATGTGTGTTAGTGAGTGTGTGTTAGTGAATGTGTGTTAGTGAATGTGTGTTAGTGAGTGTGTGTTAGTGAGTGTGTGTTAGTGTGTGAGTGAGTGTGTGTTAGTGTGTGTGTGAGTGTATGTTAGTGAGTGTATGTTAGTGAGTGTATGTTAGTGAGTGTGTGTTAGTGTGAGTGTGTTAGTGTGAGTGTATGTTAGTGTGTGTGTGTGTGTGAGTGTGTTAGTGTATGTTAGTTAGTGTGAGTGTGTGTGTGTGAGTGTATGTTAGTGAGTGTGTGTTAGTGTGTGTGAGTGTGTGGGTGTGTGTGTTAGTGTGTGTGTGAGTGTATGTTAGTGAGTGTGTTAGTGTATGTTAGTGTGTGTGTGAGTGTATGTTAGTGAGTGTGTGTGTGTGTGTGTTAGTGTGTGTGAGTGTGTTAGTGTGAGTGTATGTTAGTGAGTGTGTGTGTTAGTGTTAGAGTGTGTGTGTGTGTTAGTGTTAGAGTGTGTGTGTGTTAGTGTTAGAGTGTGTGTGTGTTAGTGTGTGTGTGTGTTAGTGTTAGTGTGTGTGTGTGTTAGTATTAGTGTGTGTGTTAGAGTGTGCGTCTGTTAGTGAGTGTGTCTGTATGTTTGTCACTGAGTGTGTGTCTGTCAGTTAATGTGTGCGTGTGTGTCTTAAGCACTTACCTTTCTCCAGCGCCGGACTCCCTTGGCGCTGGGGATCTCTCCGCCCCGATACGCCTCTCGGCTCCGAATGCGCATGCGTGGCAAGAGCCACGCGCGCATTCAAACCGCCCATAGGAAAGCATTACTCAATGCTTTCCTATGAACGGTCAGCGTCTTCTCACTGTGATTTTCACAGTGAGAATCGCAGAAAATCCTCTAGCGGCTGTCAATGAGACAGCCTCTAGAGGCTGGATTAACCCTCAGTGAAACATAGCAGTTTCTCTGAAACTGCTATGTTTTCAGCTGCAGGGTTAAAACTAGAGAGACCTGGCACCCAGACCACTTCATTGAGCTGATGTGATCTGGGTGTCTGTAGTGGTCCTTTAAGTGTATGTGTTTATGCATGCACTGGCGTACATAACGTGGTCGCAGGGGTCGCAGCCCTGCGACCAGGTGCCCGCCGCCATGTGTTGCGGCCCCAGCCCGCGCAGAGTAAGCGCGCGCGGGGGGGCCCACGGATCAGTTTTCGCACCGGGGCCCCATGGGTTGTGTGTACGCCACTGCAAGGGGAAGATAGCTTTCCCCTCCCTCTCATCCAATGGGCGCTCCCTCCCGCCTCCCTCCATTGCAGGCATTTTTTCTATTTTATTTTATTTTTTTAAATCACTCCTTCCTAGGCCTCACTCCCTCTGCCTTTTCTCATACTTTGAGCTGACAATATGTCTAATCATAGGCATAAAAGAGATATGTGTAATCTGAGACATTCATAGCTATTTATCTAGATTACGTAAATTAAACTCTTTATTTAGACTGAAATGTTCCCTTAAACTTGTATTTTTTTTCCTTTTTGTTTTTCTCGAGAGGATGAATTAATGACCCAACCCATTGACCACAAGATAAGCTCAAATGCATTTCTAAAAAAATTAGCTCACCAGAAATAATAAGCAGACATGGTATTGCTACACCAGAGAACAAAACGTTTGTAACCATACCCCATCATGCTCCACCCTGTGTAAGTTCTAAACGCAATCAGACCCAGCAATCTGCCACTCTGTAAATAGTCTATGTACGTGCATTCTAAAAAGGCAGGCTTTTCATTATCTTGACACAATATTATTGTATGTTCTTGCTTTAACAATAAATTACATAAACATCCTATTAATACAAAGTAAAAATAAAAAATAAAAGTTATGCATGTCATTGTATTACATGCTCATTCACGTTCAAAACAATAGCTAAGTAAGGGGTTTTTATAATATCTCCGTTATGCATAAAATATAGAAATTTTAAAAATTAGATTTTCATTTCATATTAGGTCCTAGCTCTTGCTACAGGATAGCACTGTATACACCTTAACCTTACCCTAACCCCCCAGAAGTCTTTGCTCCTAAGAATTTGCTTAGATTGTCCTGTAGTTTGGTGTACTGTCCCTGCACATTCTGAAACCTGCCCAACAGTTTAAATGCAAAGGGACACAAAGGGACCATGCACAGAGCATTTCAGCAGCTCTCCGCACATGGACTGTCTAGAGGGGGCAGGCAGGCAGGCAGTCAGCCTGGCTTCCCTGTTTAGAGACAGACCCACCTCTTTCACTACTTTCTTGCTTGCCCATGTCTGTCCTAGAAGGTGGGCAGGAAAGATTGGCAAATACAAACACACACAATTTAGCCCTAAGCAACAGCAATGACTGTAGTGCACATCAGCCCCAATACATACAATAAAAAAAAAACAAAAAAAAAAACAAAAAAAACTTTACTTGCCCACTATATCCAATCCCTGTGCACATTTAAATAACTGGAGTTTTTTTAGTAGCACTCCAATGGCCATTAAAGTTTAGCCTCACCTGCCATGTCAAGGCAAAACTTCCTAGGTAAGTCCAACACTAACAATTCACACTGCATCTTAGTAGTGGGTACAAGCTGGGGCTGCAAAACATGGCGGCAGGCACCTGAGACCGCGGTATGTACGCCAGTGCATGCATAAACACATACACTTAAAGGACCACTACAGACACCCAGATCACATCAGCTCAATGAAGTGGTCTGGGTGCAAGGTCTCTCTAGTTTTAACCTTGCAGCTGAAAACATAGCAGTTTCATAGAAACTGCTATGTTTCACTAAGGGTTAATCCAGCCTCTAGTGGCTGTCTCATTGACAGCCGCTAGAGGAGCTTCTGCGATTCTCACTGTGAAAATCACAGTGGGAAGACGCTGAACGTCCTTAGGAAAGCATTGAGTAATGCTTTCCTATGGGCGGTTTGAAAGTGCGTGTGGCTCTTGCCATGCATGTGCATTCGGAGCTGAGAGGTGGATCGGGTCGGAGAGATCCTCAGCGCCAAGGGAGTCCGGCGCTGGAGAAAGGTAAGTGCTTAAGACACACACACACACACTCTCATGAACAGACGCATACACACTAGCTAACAGACACAGACATTTACTGACAGACACACACTCAGTGACAGACATACATACACACTCACTGACAGACAGACACACACTCACTCAGTTACAAAACACACACTCACTAACAGACGCACACAAACACACTCAGTAACAAGCACACACAGTAACACACTCACTGACACACTCTAACACTAACACACACACACTCTAACACTAACACACACACTGACACACACACACTGACACACACACACTCTAACACTAACACACACACACACTAACACACACTCTAACACACACACTCTAACACTAACACACACACTCTAACACACACACGCACTAACACACACACACTCTAACACTAACACACACACACTCTAACACACACTCTAACACACACACACTCTAACACACACACACTCTAACACTAACACATACACTCTAACACACACACACACTAACACACACTCTAACACTAACCCACACACTAACACACACACACACGAACACACACACACACACACACTAACACACACTCTAACACTAACACACACACTAACACTAACACACACGCACTCTAACACTAACACACACACTCTAACACACACTCTAACACTAACACACACACTCTAACACACACTAATACTAACACACACACTCTAACACTAACACACACACAAACTAAAACACACACACTAACACATACACACTCTAACACTAACACACACACTCTAACACACACACTCTAACACACACACACTCTAACACTAACACACACATTCTTACACACACACTAACACTAACACACACACTCTAACACACACACACACACACACACACTAACACACACACACAGTGTTTAAAAATTTGTAATCCCCCAGCCTCCTTACCTGTGGGAATGCTGAGTGGATTCCCTGGGGTCCAGTAGTGTCACCCGGCGGGCAGGCTGGCGCGCGTGCGAGGGAGCGCTCTCCCCTGAGTGCTTCCTATTCAGTGCCTTCGTGCGCCGCATACTGATACTGGAGCCGGAAGATGGTGTCATTTTCCGGCTCCGGTATCAGTGCGGTGCGCGAGGGAGCTGAAGAGGAAGCACTCAGGGGAGAGTGCTCCCTCGCGCTCGCGCCAGCCTGGTGCCACCAGGGCCAGCCTCGGGGGGCCCTGAGGTGGCCACCTCCTGGGCCCCCCAGGAGAAGAGGCTTGCCCAGTGGGTACATACCCCGGTATGTACACCACTGACACCGTATGATTTCATTCCGTGTGGAATCACCTTTAGCAGAAATAACTTAAAGTAATCATTTCCTGTATGACTTTACCAGTCTCTCATATTGTTGTAGAGCAATTTTGTCCCACTCTTCTTTACAATGTTGCTTCATTCATTGAGGTCAAGGTCTTGCCACAGCTTTTGAATTGGGTTGTGGTCTGGACTTTGGCTGGGCCATTGTAACACCTTGGTTTTGTGGTGGAATCTCGGTAAAAATAAATTTAGTAGGCCGAGATTACCACGTGGCCACGTTGCACGTGGCAAAGATACGATCAGTAGTGTACGGAGCATGTGCAAGAATACCGGATGTAGTATTCCCCTCCTCCATTGTGCTGGACAAGCCATGCGGTCAAGCAGGAAGTTAGTTCTTGTTCGTTTTGATTGGTTATGAGAACGTGTGGGTGGAGCTTAATATGGGAGGAGTTATGTGCCTATATAAGGAGCCTGCACTATTGTCCAGGGCTCAGAACTTGTTGTATTTTGGTGACATTAGTCCCTCTGAGTCCCGATCGGTGAACCGAATAAAGAATCTCTTCCTTCCTGAAGAAACCTGTGTCCATCTCTCTGTGCTTGGCTTCCGTCAGTTTCTCCGGTATCATTTGGTGCATTGGCCGGGAAGCTCATCGTTCAACGGTAGCTGAGAAGCAGAGGCGTGAGACGGTCTATCTTTGCCCACGTTCTCTACGGCTGCACTCCTGAACTTCTGCGTGGACCTCCCTTCGTCTCGGCGCCACTGGTCTGTTGTCCAGGAGATCATCGGCCTCTACGTAGTAAGTGCTGGGGTGTCCCCGTCGATGAGTGTGAACTCAGGTTCAGGAACGAGGAGGTAAGACGACCGCTGTTTTAGACGGCGGACCCACTAGGGGTATACCGATTGTGCGGTAGGCCCATAAGAGGTTATTTGGAATCTGCCCCCTCCAGTGGAGGGAAGGAGCGAAGGCGCACCGCTCAATTGAACGCTCTTTAGTAAGACCGTTTAATTTGGTTTGGAGTCGGGCGGGGTTCTGTGTAAATAGCCCTAGCCGGACACCGGTGTCTTGTCTAGACTAGCGTTCTAGGGTGTACATTTTGTTTGCTAGGTCGGAGGGACCGGGAGACTAAGCGGCGTCTGTGTAAATTCGGTCCGCTAGATCTCAACCTATCTTGGCTAAGTGGGAAGGCGTGTAAATTTGGAACCCACTAGACTTTTGATAGAGTAGATAGACTAAGAGGGTTCTGTTGTAAATTCCGCCCTCTAGTTCGCTATATGTGGTGCTTGGGCAGTGTGGCTAACCAAAACGGATGTAGATAGTTTTAGGTAGTCCATCAAGGTACTGGCCAATAGATTAGTTGGGAATTGTATATGTGTTAAAGATTGTTTAGTAGCGTGTATATCTTGTTAGATAGCGTTAGCTCTGCCGTCTAGCGAGAGTGTTAATAATGTGTAGCTGTATCATAGTGCACGGTACCATAACCCTGTATATTTACTGACACTGTATATGAATACTAATACTTGTCGTCTATTGCATGTCTAACACCATAACCACTATTAATTGTATTGTGACCTTAAATTGTACTTTGACCTATGCTAACCGTACTGTAACTGCTGTTTGTAAAGACGATGTTATTGGGGTATGTTATAGACGGGTAATTCATATATAGGGAATTATAGCGTGGGTGACTGTATAGTTTCGCCAAAGGGCATAGTATTAGTTACTTAGTGACTGGTGTAACAGCTGTGTGTGTACGGGAATTCCTTGAGTGTTTTTATTGTGTACGTTTCACTTGGTAACTGTACCACGTGGTGCTGTTGCCGAGGGAACGGGTGTGACTGTTGAATAGAGTGCGTGTATAGTATTCGTTGGAAACGACGCTCCATTGCTAAGTATGGGTGCGTCGGACTCGACGATTTTGGATCCCTTAGGATGTATGTTAAAGAATTTTAAAAAGGGATTTACAAAATGTGATTTTGGGGTTAAAATGTCTTCTGTACGTTTGATTACATTATGTACTAGGGAATGGCCTACTTTGGTTGCCGCATGGCCGCCACGTGGCAGTTTAGATCCAAATCTGGTACAGCGTGTACACGTAGCTGTTTCAGGTAGGCCTGAACTTTACGGACAGTTTCCATGCATTGATTGTTGGAGACAGGCCGTAAATGACTCGCCAAGATGGATCCGAGTATGCCACGAGGAGCAATGTCGCCTCATGGTGGCCAGGACTCGTTTGTCCACTAGGGCCATGGTTACGCCCATTTTGGACACGCCCCCTGAGTCCGAAATCCTTATGCCTCCCCCTTACTCCTCCTCAGGAAGAGGAAGAGGAAGTGATACAGGAAGCACTACACCCCTTTCCCAGTTGTCCCCATCTACTTCCTCTTCAAGTTCAGAATCCATCCCCCTCATTTCTAAACCTCCCCTTCCGGTACCAACCCCCGTTAAAACCACATATCCTGATTTGGCGCCATATCAAGCTTCCGGTCAGGCTTCCTCTAGCCCGGCCCGGAATATTTTATTCACCGACCTTCCCCACAATAACGCTTCCACATCCCCATGCCTTACTACCCCTCGACTGGAACCCCTAACCGATGCACCTCAACGAACCCCTATACTAACCCGACAACTGACTGGTACCCTAAAACCTAGACATTCTCAAATGCCACTTTGTTTGGCTCCCGGCGCAGCACACCTTAATGATGAAGGTCAAATGGTATATGCTGACTCAGTCTTCTTATACGTCCCGTTCACAACTACCGATCTCTTAAATTGGAAAACCCATAATTCCTCGTACACTGACAAACCACAAGCCATGACCGACCTGTTCACCTCAATAGTCCAGACGCATAATCCTACTTGGGCTGATTGCCAGCAATTACTAATGACATTGTTTAACAACGAAGAGAGGACTAGGATAAACCAAGCTGCCATTAAAGCGCTGGAAGAAGAAGCCTGTACATTAAACCAAGCTAATCCAGCAGCATGGGCCACAGCCCATTATCCTAACGCTGATCCCAAATGGGATGTTAATGGCACAGACATGGTTCATTTAAAAGCCTATAGAGACGCTATAATTGCTGGCATGAAAGCCGGAGGGAAGAAAGCTATAAACATGTCTAAGACGGCTGAGGTGTTACAGAAAAGTGATGAACCGCCCAGTGTCTTTTATGACCGATTATTGGAGGCATACCGCTTGTATACCCCCTTTAATCCGGAAGCCCCTGAGAATTCCCGAATGGTAAACTCTGCCTTTGTCAGCCAAGCCTACGGAGATATTAAGCGCAAGCTACAAAAGTTAGAAGGGTTCGTAGGAATGTCCATCACCCAACTAATGGAGGTAGCTAATAAGGTTTACATGAACAGGGAATCAGAGAGTAAGAAAGAGGAAGAGCGCAAGATGCGTAAAAAGGCGGATATGCTAGCGGTAGCGATCGCAGGCGGAGATAGACGGGGCCCGGATAGAGGCGATAGCAAGTGGAATAGGGAACCCCTGAGTAGAAATCAGTGCGCATACTGTAGAGAAGAAGGGCATTGGAGAAGCGAGTGTCCAAAAAGAGAGCAGTACGAGAGAGACCAACCCAGGGCAGGATATGGAAACTTTAGAGGTAGAGCGAGAGGTAGAGGAGGTCCCGGAGGGAGTAATGGTAATAACAGAGGTAGTGTTAGGGAAGACAGATATTATCCCGCAGCGCAGAGATCCCGCTATAGAGAAGACAGGGACTTTGTAGGATTGGCTGACACGGTCATGGATGACTATTGATACCGACCGGGCTCCATCCCCCTTGGCCGAGCGGAGCCTATGGTCGAAGTATCAATAGGGGGAAAAAGGAGTGCATTCATGATTGATACTGGTGCTGAACATTCGGTGGTGACTGATCTGGTTGCTCCTCCATCTGGAAGAACTATCACCGTAATAGGAGCAACTGGAAGAAGTGCTGCAAAACCGGTTCTTAAAAGTCGACAATGTACATTGGGAGGCCACGTAGTGAAACATCAATTCCTTTATATGCCTGAATGTCCAGTCCAATTGCTAGGACGTGATATGCTATCAAAACTACAAGCACAGATAACGTTCCTACCAAATGGGACAACATCCTTAAAGTTTAATGGACCTTCAGGTATTATGACATTATCAGTACCAAAGGAAGAAGAGTGGCGACTTTATACAGCGTTGACTAGCCAAAACCCTAAGAGTGATGAATCCTTATTCAACATACCAGGAGTTTGGGCAGAGAACAACCCACCAGGACTGGCCCGCAATATTCCACCCATTCGAATTGAACTAAAACTTGGCGTTTATCCAGTGAGCCTACGGCAATATCATATCCCGCAGAAGGCTAAGAAGAATATTCAATCTTATCTGGATAAGTTCATACGGTATGGTATCCTAAAATTCTGTACTTCCCCCTGGAACACCCCATTGCTGCCTGTTCAAAAGCCCGGTACAGATGAGTATCGCCCTGTGCAGGACTTGAGAGCAGTCAATGATGCGGTCGTAAGTATACACCCAGTTGTGCCCAATCCGTATAACCTGCTTGCTTTAATTCCGGGCGGGGCTACCTATGTTACAGTCTTAGACCTCAAAGATGCCTTATTTTGCCTCCGAATTGCTGCAGAAAGCCAATGTATCTTCGCTTTCCAATGGGAAAATGCTGTAACGGGCTCGAAACGCCAGATGACTTGGACAAGACTGCCCCAAGGGTTTAAAAATTTACCTACCATATTTGGTTCAGCTTTAAGTCAAGACTTACTGGATTTCAAGTCTATCCCAGGAGAGTGTGTACTATTACAATACAAGGGAAATATGTCAGCAAGCACCACACGATCTACTACACATTCTCTGGAAGGCAGGATACAAGGTGTCTAGGAAGAAGGCTCAGTTGTGTCTGCCAACTGTCAAATATCTGGGATTCCATATCTCTGAAGGTCAAAGAATAATGGGGCCAGAGAGAAAAGAAGCTGTGTGCCAAATACCAATACCCAAGAATTGAAGACAGGTGTGAGAATTCTTGGGGGCAGCAGGCTTCTGTAGGATATGGATTCCCAGTTATGCGATATTGGCGAAACCTCTGTATGCAGCTATCAAGGGTACAGAACACGATCCCTTCCTATGGACCCCAGAACAGCAAAAGGCATTTGAAGATGTGAAGAAGGCCTTGATGAGTGCCCCAGCATTAGGTCTACCTGATCACACACGACCATTCTACTTATATGTACACGAGCAAAAAAGAATGGCTGTGGGAGTATTGACACTGTACTTGGGATCATGGCAAAGACCTGTTCCCTATATGTCTAAGCAACTAGATGCAGTGGCCAGTGGTCTTCCACCTTGTCTAAGAGCCGTAGCTGCAGCCGCCCTGCTGGTAGCTGAAGCCGATAAACTCACTCTGGGTCAAGAACTTTATGTACGAGTCCCACATGCAGTACAGACGTTGTTGGATTACAAAGGCAATCATTGGTTCAGTAACAGCCGTATGACCAAGTATCAAGCAATGTTGTGTGAAAACCCAAGAGTGCATTTAGAGACTGTCAATACCTTAAATCCAGCTACCCTTTTGCCGCAACCTACTGAAAGTCAACACGATTGTTTGGAGGTGATGGATGAAGTATTCTCAAGTAGACCAGATCTTCGTGACTTTCCCATCCAGAACCCTGATGTCCAATATTATACAGACGGCAGTAGTTATGTGAAAGAAGGGATTCGCTATGCAGGATATGCAGTAACAACGATAGACAAGGTGATAGAAGCTCGGCCACTGTTAAAAGGAACATCAGCACAAAAGGCAGAATTGATAGCACTAACACGAGCGTTACAATTGGCTGAAGGTTTAGGAGTAAACATCTATATGGACTCCAAGTATGCGTTTTTAACCGCTCATGCTCACAGAGCTTTGTATAAAGAAAGAGGACTATTGAATTCAGAGGGCAAAGAAATCAAGTACGCAGCTGAAATACTATACTGAACTATTGGAAGCAGTATGGGAACCAAAAGAAGTTGGTATTATACATTGTCGAGCGCATCTGAGAGGCGATGGTGATGTAACCAAAGGAAATCGGATGGCAGATAATGCAGCTAAGCGTGCCGCTGAATCAGGAAGACAGGAATGTGTAGAACATATAGCTGCTCTTATACCGACTCCACTGTCTCAATGGACTCCAGTTTATACAGCTCAAGAAGAAGAGTGGTTAAAGACTGAACCTGGAAAATACCTGGAGAACAAATGGTATCAGTTAGAAGATGGGAGAATAGTTATTCCAGCATCACTAGCAGTAGAAATTGTCCAAAATTATCACAACGGGACACATTCTGGAAGAGACAGTACAGAAGAATCTCTCAGAAAACATTTCTACATACCAAGATTGTCCAACTTAACTCAAGCGATAACTCAATTGTACGAAGATGTGTAACATGTGCTAAAAATAATGCAAGGCAAGGACCAGTAAAGCCACCAGGAGTTCAGTATATGGGGGGACTCCCTATGTCCGATCTACAAATTGACTATACAGTTATGCCTAAATCTGGTGGACATCGCTACCTACTAGTAGTTGTGTGCACCTATTCAGGCTGGGTAGAAGCATGTCCTACTCGTACAGAGAAAGCAGGAGAAGTTGTGCGATTCCTGCTACGAGAAATAATACCCCAATATGGGCTACCCTGCTCTATAGGATCGGACAATGGTCCTGCCTTTGTTCATCAGTGTCTACAACAACTGACTCATATGCTTGGTATTAAGTGGAGACTTCATACGGCATATAGACCTCAGAGTTCTGGTAAAGTAGAAAGAATGAATAGAACTATTAAGAATCAGTTGGCAAAGGGGCGTGGCCTGGCGGCGAGACTGAGCGGTCGCATGTGCTGAGCGCTCCGCTCCGACGGAACCCACAAAAGGTGTAATTGGCAGTAAAACCACGACCGAAAAGGGAGCAACATACCAGCTTAACGACCATGTCCCAAGCTAAAAACAAGCGACAGGCAGACAAAGCCGAAAAGAGCGCTTTTTTCACCTCCCGGTTGCCGCAGGGGAAGCAAGCTGCACTGCAGGAAGAGGCACAAGATGGCGCCGAGGATACGGAGGACAGACAGCACCAGAGCCAAGGCAGTGAAACCCTCCTCACAAAAGACCTACTACAAACAATGCTGGAGGACATGTCAGCACGAATTGAGAACAGCCTCAAGGCTGCCATAGGTGCATTACACAAAGAAGTTATAGAGCTAGAGGTGAGGACAGAAGGGAATGAAACCAAGATGGTGGAATTGGCGGGAGCCCACAGAGGTATGGAGGAAGAGATTGCAGTGCTCCACAACAGGCTGCACGAGCATGAAATAAAAATCGCAGACATGGAAGACAGGGCCCGCCGCAATAATTTGCGCATCCGCGGCATAGGGGAGGAAATAGGGCAAACGGAGCTGGCTACACACCTATATGGCCTACTTAAAGTGCTAGCGCCTGATATCCCGCAAGACCAACTACTGATGGACCGCTACCACAGAACGGCGCGGCCTAGATTTCTACCACCAGACACCCCTCGAGATGTGCTTATAAAAATGCATTACTACCATGTGAAAGAGGCAGTACTTCAGACAAGCCGCACAAAGAAAATGCTCCCAAAGCCATATGATGGCGTGCTAGTGTTTTCAGACATCTCGACATACACACTAAAACGAAGGCGGGAATTCAAGGCAGTAACGGAACTGCTGCGGTCACATAAAATTCCATACCGCTGGGGCTACCCAGTGAAAGTATTGATAACTAGAGGAGGTAAAGTGACGACCATCAACTCGCCAGAAGAGGGCAACTGTCTGATGCAAAGATGGGGACTAAATGAGCAAGATCACCGCCGCAGTCCACACAGAACGACCAATACCCGCGGACGGGCACAAGACTAGACATCTATATGACGACTGCTGTAACAAAGACTGCTTCTTAACAATTATAGGGACTACCCCACAAGTTGGTCTTCAGAATGACCAGAGGAGTCAAGTTTAAGACTATCCATTGAGGGTATCGTATACAAGAACCACACAAATTATATGTTTGTTGTATGACTATATGCTACACCCCACCATACCACAACCGTACTGTATATCTTCATCTTCATGCACACAAAAAAAAAAAAAAAAAGTTGCAGAATATGGCGGGAACCACCCAGACACCATATGCCGAGACCAAGTATACAATACTTAGAGTGGGTTCACTAGGGGAGCACACCCCACCAGGAGGGAGCTACAGCTCCCACCCCCACAGGTACCGAGTAGTACCTTAGCCGAATAAGGCACACCTACTATATATGTTTATGTTCACATTGTTTTCTCTGTTACCCGTGTTTTCTCCCTGTTACCCTACCCCCCTAGGTCCTGAAGGGGCTAAACAAAGCAGACCCCGCCCCAAGAGCACACAAGAACCTTCTGAGTTGGCCCGCAAACAGGGGACACATATTTGGGAGCTGCAGCCCAAGTGGACCTATCACCCCCATACCCCCCGAGCGAGACATGCACACACCCTACCCTCTTTTAGGGGAAGGTCGCTCGACTTGATGCTGCTGGGGCGAGCGAACCCCCCGTGCTGGTACTCACCTATTGACATAAACTTCAATAAACAGATAGGGTATAAGCCCCCATGAAAATTTCCTCCCTAAACGTTAGAGGGTTAAATCTGCCGGTCAAACGACACCAGCTACATAGGGAACTCCAAAGACTAGATGCAGACATTGTTTGTCTCCAAGAGACGCATTACAAAACCGATCACTACATTCCGCCGTCCAGGACGGCTTTCCCGCGCCAATTCCACGCGACGTCCTCTACTAAATCTAAGGGGACGTCCATATTGATATCTGGGAAAGTAGCATTTACCTTGATCTCTACAGAGGTGGACGAAAACGGGAGGTATATAATTGTAAAATGCACTATTAATAATATGAAATACACAATAGCGAGTGTTTACTCCCCCAACTCAAAACAGTCAGTTCCTGAACCATGTACTCCAAAAATTGCAAACACTACAGGAAGGGATATCCGTAATCTGTGGGGACTTCAACCATGTCTGGGACCCGAAACTAGATACCAACATTTCAAGACATAGCCCGAGATATAGAATACTGAACAGGCAGTGCAAACAGATACAGAAACTCCTTAGTATACACCACTACTACGATACGTGGAGAATCACCAATACCTCGGAGAGAGCATACACGCATTTCTCGCAGGTTCATAATACATACTCGAGAATAGATGGGATTCTCATTCAGGGTCAGGGACTGAACCAAATATCAAGGTGCGACATAGGCCAGATTACCTGGACAGACCATGCACCGGTCACACTGACAGTCAGGGACCAATACGACTATAAACAGCGAAGCCCTTGGAGACTGAATGCTTCCTTGATCACAGACCCCACATTTAAAAGAGAAGTGGAGGAGGCACTAAACCAATACTTTCAGGAGAACACCACAGCAGGGATGCCCCAGAGCACGATATGGGCTGCCCACAAAGCAGTGATTAGGGGGATATTTATAAAGAGAGCGGCATTCCTACGAAAACAAGCCACGGCCCAAACCACCCAATGGAGGGAAGAACTCCACCAATTGAACACCCGCAACCAAATATCACCGACCCCTGAATTAAAAAGGCACATTGCCACCATCACACACAAGTTACACCAACAAGCACTAGAGCAAACGGCATATATGCTTCAGAGGCTAAAAGCGAGGCAATACACACAGGGGAACAAAGCTAGCAAACTCCTAGCTAGGAGGCTGCAAGAACAAAGGGCGAACCAAAAAATAGCCTACCTTATGACCCCATCGGGAGAAAAGAAAATGATCCCTAAAGATATCTGCAACGAATTTGCAGCATACTATGCCACCCTGTACAATTTGAACGCAAACAAATCCACATTTCAGCCCACACGGGAACACATCAATTCATACTTGGATAAGATAAAACTACCGACACTCGCACCACACCAGGCCGATGACCTCATTAAGCCCATAACCGGAGAGGAACTCCACTCAGTGATAAAAAAGCTGCCGAAGGGCAAAGCCCCAGGTCCGGATGGGCTGGACAACACATATTATATACAATTTCAACACATTCTGGTGCCCCAACTCGCACTCACATACACGGAGGCGACCAACACTCAGACCCTACCAAGAGACACGTTGCTAGCACATATCATTACATTGCCGAAACCAGGGAAACCACCCGTATACCCCCAAAACTTCAGACCCATATCCCTGCTCAATACAGACGCGAAGATTTTCGCCAAACTGTACGCAACTAGACTGAGCACCATCCTCCCAAAGCTAATTCACAACGACCAGGTCGGGTTTGTGTCAGGGAGACAGGGGGCAGAAAACACACGCAAAGTGCTGGACATACTACACAGCTTGCCCAAACTACACAAAGGGGGAGGTCTGATCATGTCCCTGGATGCGGAGAAAGCCTTTGACCGTCTGCACTGGACATTCCTGGAAATGGTCATGACCAAATTTGGCATGCCAGAAGGGTTCAGGTCAGCGGTCAAGGCACTGTTTAGCGCTCCAACAGCACAGGTACTTAACGCAGGCTTCCTGTCTGAACCCTTTAGCATTTCCAACGGGACGAGGCAGGGGTGCCCTCTTTCACCCCTGCTGTACGTCATGGCATTGGAACCATTAGCAGCAAGGATTAGACAGCACAAATCTATTCATGGGGTGACCATAGGGAAGAGAGAATATAAGGCTAATTTGTTTGCGGACGACGTACTGCTGACCCTGACCCAACCGCTGATATCCATGCCGAACCTTCTAAATGTAATAAGGGAATATGGGGATAGTTCGTACTACAAACTGAACGTGTCAAAGACCCAGGCCCTAGGAATAGGGATACCTAATGATATAATGCAAGTGCTGCAAGGAAAGTTTGAGCTAGACTGGAGGACAGACAATGTCACATTTCTGGGAATTAAATTGACTAAGTCGATGTGTGGCCTGTTCAAGGCAAACTACGAGACCCTATTCAAGGAATTAGAAACCAGACTGAATGGCTGGGGAGATAAATACCTCTCCTGGCTGGGGAGAATGGCAGCAGTTAAAATGTCTATCCTCCCCAGGCTACAGTACCTCTTCCGGACGCTGCAGATAGAAGTACCGTCCTCCTACTTACACAAGACTCAGACACTGATTTCAAAATTCATCTGGGCCAACAAGAAAGTGAGAGTAGCGGCAAGATTCCTCTACAGGCCAACCCAAGAAGGGGGACTGGCACTTCCCAACGTTGCATTTCCACCATAGGCGACACTACTGGCACCAGTGGTGGAAATGCAATCAAGAGGGCCCTCCCCGCAGTGGATAGATATAGAGGACCACTGGATACCACTGGTACTACACTTAGACAGTTACTTTGGGTGCCCAAGCAGATGAGGCCAATACAACCCAACATACTACAAACCACAAAAACATTGTTAAGGATGTGGGACAAGGTTAAAGACGCCCTAACGTCCCTGACACCATGGTCGCCAGCGGCGCCATTATCTAGTCTAACCGTGATCAATGACACCCTGGCACATAAAGAATGGGCCCAGTGGGGATGCACACACATAAAGGATCTAGTAAAAGTGAAGGACATATTGCCGTTTCCCACACTCCAGGACAGGTTCCGACTGCCTCCTAAACTCATATTCCCATACCTACAACTTAAATCTATGCTTGGATCCCAGTCACCCACTAAAGAGGACCCAAGTACACTTACAAAATTTGAACTAGCATGTTTGAACCCCAGACCCAGGAAAGGGACTATCTCACTATGTTACTCACTCCTAATGGACCCCACTCCGGCCCCTCCGGATAGGTTCAAGGCAGCATGGCAGGCAGACCTGGGGAAAGTGTTCGAGGACACACAATGGTCGAACGCACTCACTGCGTACAGAGGGAGGTCTTCCTGCGCGTCGCACTTAGAACTGATGAGGAAGGTATATTATAGGTGGTACATGGTACCGACAAGGCTGGCACACATATACCCAGGAACGCCAACCCAGTGCTGGCGTTGTGGGGTGGAGGAAGGAACAATGTACCATATTTGGTGGACGTGCAGGGAGATCAGACCGTATTGGGAGGAAGTGGGAGTCAGTATCAAGAAGACAGTAGACAGTAGCGTCACGATAACTCCAGAACTATGTCTCCTATTCATGAACATGGGCTCCAGACGAAACGGCGAAACAATCCTAACCTTCCATATCCTCGTAGCAGCACTGACACTAATAGCCAGGGAATGGAAGTCTACTGCGGCACCGACTATACCCTCCCTGAAGAGACAAATAGCTACTAACTTACGGTATGAAGTAGTGACCAGACAAGCACAAGGCAACAACCAGAGATTCAGGGAGGCCATAACTAAATGGGAAGCCCACGATAACGAAGGGCATTAGAGTGGACAGTCCACACACGCTTTATACAAAACGTGCGAATCAAAGACAGGAGAGGGATATAGAAAGGACATGGCAGGACACACACAGGACAGGATAGAAGTCACGGACTTAAGAGTCACACTGGTAGCCACCTTAGAAGGACCAACCAACAGGTTACAACCCAAAAGAGATCCCGACGGTAGCTGGAACTTGAACGGCAGAAGGACATGAAATGGGAAACTCGCTCCTCCCCCCCCCCATCTCACCATCTCCCCCTCACACCTGGTTATAACCCCTCCCCCCCGGAAGAAGAGTAGGGGAGAGCCCAATTAACAGCACATGACAACCGCAAAAGTAGGTACAGAACATGTAACACTCAAGTGTAGCTGGTCGGACGTAGGCACTGAGAGAGAGTAGATTCACACCGGAGGGGATATTAGACCCCGAATACAAGAAAGACACACGGGGACTAGCCAGGAATAAGAGTGTTTACAAGGGGATGTAATACTAAGCCTACTGTACCAACGAAAAGATGGAGAAGTGTGATTTGTGTTGAACATGCAATGTAACCCCCCACCCTATTCTCTTCTGTATCCCACGTTTTACTTTGCAAAAACAATAAAAATTGTCAAATTGAAAAAAAAAAGAATCAGTTGGCAAAAATGTGTCAGGAAACCCAACTCAAGTGGAATGTTCTTTTGCCTATAGCACTGTTGCATATTCGAAGTACACCTAGCAGAAGGATGGGTCTCTCTCCTTTTGAAATCATGTATGGGCGTCCACCTCCCGTACTTGGTAACTTAAGGGGGGATTTGAGTCAGTTGGGAGAAGGAATTACCTGGCAGCAGGTTGTAGAGTTGGGTAAAACTATGGAGGGGGTACAGAAATGGGTACAAGATAGATTACCTATGAATATTTATCCCCCTGTTCATAGTTACCATCCAGGAGATCAAGTGTGGATTAAAGAGTGGAATAATATACCGTTAGGGCCTAAGTGGAGGGGTCCTTATGTTGTTCTTTTGTCTACCCCTACAGCGATAAAAGTGGCCGAAGTGACTCCGTGGATTCATCACTCCAGGGTTAAACCAGCAGCAGTAGATTCTTGGCAAGCTACAACAGATCCAGAGAATCCCTGCAAGATCCGGTTAAAGCGCACGACTCAGTCGGAGTGACGAGGAAACCTTGTGGATTACAATTATTGCTGTTTCAGAGATTGGTAAGTGAGTGTTTAGACGGCCATAATAACGCCTGTCCACTCACCAACGCATTATTAAAAGTCAGGAAAGTCTCGAAGGGACCCCTGTGAAGACGAGCAGAACTCCATTCCCTGCAGCCCTTACATCCTGGAAGCTGAGGTGTCATCGCACGGACGAAGACTGAGGATGCAGCCGACGAAAGAAGTGTTGATAATGATGTTTATTTATATGTCCTTTTATATTCAGGAAGGTAGAGGTACCGACACTCCTAGCTGTGAGGTTTGCATTAAGACTACTAGAACAGGTAATCATATTTCCCAGACCCTAATTTGGCATTCACAGTATGAGTGTAAAGGTGATGTGTCTGGGTGTAGATACCTAAGTATAGAGTATAGTGTATGCCATTTAGGAGTAAGAGAACCTAGGTGCTTAAATCCGGAGTATCAACCCCGTACAATTTGGTTGACCCTCAGGAATGGAGATCCTCAGGGGACCCTAATAAATAAAACTGTGTTAGAAACCGTACATTCTTCGGGTGTTCTGCTATTTGATGCATGTAAAGCGATATCAAGTGGTAGAAAGCCGTGGAATGTATGTGGGGATCTTAGGTGGGAGAGAACGTATGGGTCTAACGATAAATATATTTGTCCCAGTAGTAAAAACAAGTATGTAAGTCCAAGATGCCCAGATAGGGAATATAATTATTGCCCATATTGGTCTTGTGTGGGGTGGGCAACTTGGGGACAGACAGCAGACCAGGATATGATTGTTACTAAGTTGCCTGCCAAACCATACTGTAAGTCTATGGAATGCAACCCAGTCCATATTCTTATAAATAATCCTGACCAATTCCTAGACAGATATGGTAACTTATTTGGGTTTCAAATATATGGGACGGGTTTGGACCCTGGGACAATATTGTTTATAGTGATAGAGACCGATACTGTAACATCCCAAACTCATCAGGTATTCCATTCTTTTTATGAAGAGATGAGTGTAGATAATAAGATTCCCCATAACGCTAAAAACCTGTTTATAGATTTAGCTGAGAGTATTGCTGGTAGTCTTAATGTAACCAACTGCTATGTGTGTGGAGGTACTAACATGGGAGACCAATGGCCTTGGGAAGCAAAGGAGGTAATGTCCGGTTCTGAGGCAGTTGAACAATTAATATCTACACAAGCCGATTATCAGATGAGTGTTAGAGGTAAATCTGAGTGGAGATTAAAAACCTCCATCATAGGTTATGTTTGCATAGCAAGGAAAGGAATGATGTTTAATACTTCTGTAGGAGAATTAACTTGTCTAGGGCAAAAAGCTTATGATGATGATACAAAGAATACAACTTGGTGGTCGGCTTCAAATGTCTCAGAACCATCTAACCCGTTTGCAAGATATGCCAATTTAAAGGACGTATGGTTTGATTTATCTATCACATCTAGTTGGAAAGCCCCAGCAAATTTGTACTGGATCTGTGGTAAGAAGGCCTATTCGGAGTTGCCACAGGACTGGGAAGGGGCATGTGTGTTGGGTATGCTCAAACCATCCTTCTTCTTGTTACCTATTGAAACAGGTGAGACTTTGGGAGTTAAAGTGTATGATGTGAATCATAGGAAGAAAAGGGGACCCATAGAGATAGGCGCCTGGGAAGATGATGAATGGCCTCCCCAGCGTATTATAGAATATTATGGGCCAGCCACTTGGGCAGAGGATGGTACTTTCGGGTATAGGACCCCAATATATATGCTCAACCACATTATAAGGTTACAGGCGGTGGTTGAGATCATTACTAATGAGACCTCACAAGCGCTCAATCTTCTAGCGAAGCATAATACCAGGATGAGGACAGCAGTTTACCAAAATAGATTAGCCTTGGATTACCTATTGGCAGTAGAGGGAGGTGTATGTGGGAAGTTTAACCTGAGCAATTGCTGTCTTCAAATAGATGACGAAGGGCAAGCAATAGCTGAGCTTACTAGCCATATGGTTAAACTAGCGCATGTGCCTACTCAGGTATGGAAAGGGTATAATCCAAGTAGTTGGTTTGGTAACTGGTATGAGCAGTTTGGAGGGCTTAAGGCATTGGTAGGCGGAGTCATACTGATTTTAATGTTGTGTCTACTCCTGCCATGTCTTATTCCTTTAGTAGTTAGGTCAGTGCAGAGCCTGATAGAAAATATAGCAGAGAGGAAGGCGGCTGCACAGATAATGGCCATATATAAATATGAGGCTCTAAATCAGGGAGAACCAATGCAGGAAGAGGAGTGTTGAGGGATTCACATCATAGAAAAGTCTGGTCTGGTTCATGGTAACCTGAGGTATATGCAAACCAAGGTTAAGTGATGCCTCCGTAATTGTGAAATATCAGAGGCATCAAAGGGGGGAATGTGGTGGAATCTCGGTAAAAATAAATTTAGTAGGCCGAGATTACCACGTGGCATGTGTACGTGCATATGCTGACGTATCGGTCAATTGGTTGCACGTGGCAAAGATACGATCAGTAGTGTATGGAGCATGTGCAAGAATACCGGATGTAGTATTCCCCTCCTCCATTGTGCTGGACAAGCCATGCGGTCAAGCAGGAAGTTAGTTCTTGTTCGTTTTGATTGGTTATGAGAACGTGTGGGTGGAGCTTAATATGGGAGGAGTTATGTGCATATATAAGGAGCCTGCACTATTGTCCGGGGCTCAGAACTTGTTGTATTTTGGTGACATTAGTCCCTCTGAGTCCCGATCGGTGAACCGAATAAAGAATCTCTTCCTTCCTGAAGAAACCTGTGTCCATCTCTCTGTGCTTGGCTTCCGTCAGTTTCTCCGGTATCATTTTGTGTTTTTGTTTTTTTTGCCAGCCATTCTGTTGCAGATTTGCTGGTGTGCTTGAGATTATTGTCCTGTTGCACGACCCAATACCTGCCAAGTTTTAGCTGTCAGACAAATTGCCTCACATTTGACTCTAGAATACTTTAGTATAATGTTCATGGTCGACTCAATGACTGCAAGGTTCTCAGGTCCTGTGGCTGCAAAACAAGCCCAAATTATCACCCCTCCACCACTGTGCTTGAAACCTGGCATGAGGTGTTTGGGCTGACATGCTGTGCTTGGTTTTCACCAAACTTGGCATTGTGCATTATGGCAAAACATCTTTACTTTGGTCTTGTCTGTCCAAAGCACATTGTTACAGAAGTCTAGATGCAAATTTGCAAACAGAGGCTTTCTCCTGGCAACCCTTCCACACAAAAAATACCTGTTCAGGTTTTTTCGAATTGTACGGTCATGAACTTTAACATTTTACATGCTAAGTAAGGCATGTAGAGTCTAAATCTAACTCTTGTGTTTTTGCAATTTCTTTGAGCATTGCACAGTCTGACCTCGGGGTTAATTTACTGGGAAAATGGTTCATAGTCAATATTTTGGGCATTCGGTGGGTTGTGTGTGACAGAGGCTTGAACCAGCAAAGACTGAGGTAATTGCAAACTATCCCTAGCTTCAGGAAAGGAAGCAAATATTAATGATTATACATGTTACTTCAGAGGGACGAACAATCCCACGACTTTTTCAAAGAAAGTACTAGCCTGTCTATTATGCAATGAGATAAATAATCTGACCTGCCTTGTCTGCCAATATGTTGAGTAGGTAGTCATGGTTGGATAGCTGCCTGAGAAAGTGAGGACCATATAAAAAAAAAAAAAGATGTGAAGAACCCATAGCTCTCTGGTTCTGCTTAAAGGACCACTCTAGGCACCCAGACCACTTCAGCTTAATGAAGTGGTCTGGGTGCCAGGTCCAGCTAGCTTTTACCCTTTTTTTTTTTATAAACATAGCAGTTTTGCTATGTTTATACTGAGGGTTAAGCCAGCCTCCAGAGCCTCTAGTGGCTGTCTCATTGACGCGGCTCCTGCCGCGCATGCGCATTTAGCCGATGACGTCGCAAGGAAGAAGAGGAGGAGGAGGAAAGCTCCCCGCCCGGCGCTGGAGAAAGAGGTAAGTTTAACCCCTTCCTCCCACCAGAGCCCGGCGGGGGTGGGTCCCGTGAGGGTGGGGGCACCCTCAGGGCACTCTAGTGCCAGGAAAACGAGTATGTTTTCCTGGCACTAGAGTGGTCCTTTAACATTCAACTTGAATCATGAAATTTACCAATATCGAAATTTTATACTTCAACTGGAGCTGGCTTGCGTTTCCTATTAAAAAAGGATTTCCATGCTGTGACCTGAGTGCATGGCCGGAAAAACAGAGATGTTTCCTATTTGTAGTTAATGCCAGTTGTTGCATTTATTAATATTTTATCATTTTAGAGTGATACAAACACATGTCTTTGAGTCACCTTCCTATTAACTAAAAGCACAGCCATTTTCTTGTCACTTGGAGCATTAGTCACACAATTTTACTAATCTTTACTAAAACAAACACAGTACATTTTGATGAGATGCATTGTGCTGTGGTGCCGAAAGGGTAAAAGTAGCATTTTGCACAGTCTAGCTCCCCCTCCCTTGCTTGGATCCCTGTATTCATTAAAGATTCCCTGTGAGGATTTGTGACAATCATGTACGAGCAAGCCCATTGTCATTAACATCTAACATTTGTTGTTAAATAGAATTTCGCCTACCATTACACGGTGCAACACAGCTTAAAGTATCACCTATGAACTAAAGAAAAAATACATCTGAAAATGACTTTGGAGCAAGATTCATAAATCATTTTCCTTCAAAACTCCTGACACAAGACAGATCCAAAGTATTGTCTCCATTAACCTTTAGGAGAGGTGATATGTCAATTAGCTGAATACTGGCATTTTTTAATGACATGTTGATTGGAATACCAAGACTCGCACAGTGACCCATGCTCTTGAGTATATTTCACTAAACAAACAGGATTTGTAGGTGAACAAGTCATGTTTTAAGGATCTCTTTGCTAAGGCAGAGCTATGTATCAGTTTTTACAAGAACAATGCCCATGGCTACAATTTCAGCAAAGATCAAAGGCATGTGTCTTTGTTTCTCTATTTCAGAGTTCACTTGAACGTGAAACATGCCTATAGTGAACTGCTTGTTTAGTTTTTAGGGTAAACCATTTTACTTAATACGACTGCCTCATTTTGCATAAAGTATTTCGGAGAATTAATTCTTCCATTTAAAAAAAAAGCAAGCACATTTATCACCTCCATTAATCCCTAATTATTTTCTGCTTGTATCTTAGTCTAATTCAGAGTAAGTGCGGGTTACAGTGAGGATTGACAAATCATGGTTTTATTTAAGAATGCATTTGAAAAAGTTCATTATTCCAGGTTGTTTGGTTAATGCCGAAAAAAAAAAAAAGGAATTATGAGCACTCTTGGAACATGCATTTCTCAGTAGTGGTGCTGCTATACTACTGCAACCCAGACCTGACTCATATTGTGTAGAGCACTCCTCCTCTCCACCTTAGGTGCCCTTTTGGTGGTGACCACAGAAAGGCATAGATTTCTGGAGAGCCTCTGGAAGCAGTTTAAGCAATAAGTATCACAGTTAGCATGTATGTCTCCCATGTTAAAATTAGTGTAGGACCCACCGATATTGAGGTGGGCTAAACACAATATGGCCATATAGTGTAACTGAATTCTCATATTTGTTTGCTAAGATAGGTGGTCTTAAGTAGCCTTGAAAAATGTAAAACTATTTGTTTTGTGTGTGTGTGCGCTGTTCCTTATTCTCCATTTTGTTTGGTTAAAGAGACACAATAGTCACCAATACAACTTCAGCTTAATTAAGTAGTTTTGGTATACAGAACATGCCACTGGTGTAGTCAGTTCACTGCAATTTAGGAGTTAAATCACTTTTGTTTATGTTTATGCAGCCCTTGACACACCTCCGCTGTGACTGACATAGCCTGCAGGAAAACAAAATTGTTTCATTTTCAATCAGATCTAACTTACTTTAAAAGTTTTTATTTTCTGTTCTGTAAATTGAACTTTAATTACATGCAGGAGGCTCCTGCAGGGTCTAGCAAGCTAATAACAGTGCAGGAGATAAAATATTCTAAATTAAACAGAATTTGCAATAAAGGAAGTGTAAACATTAGATGACACTTACAGGAAGTGTTTAGGAAGGCTGTGTTAGTCACATGCAAGGAGGTGTACCCAGAGCTGCATAAACAGTGTGATTTAACTCCTAAATGACAGAGAACTGAGCAGTGAGACTGCAGAGACATGTTCTATACACCAAAACTGCTTCATTACGCTAAATTTGTTTTGGTGCCTATAGTGTTCCTTTAATGCACCCTGAAGTACATATTTTAAAAGGTAACCAACATTCAAGCAGAGATTTGACAGGGGTGTTTTATTTTCAGAGTAGGACAGGTTAATTTATTCTTGCCTTTTGCTCCTAAGCATTTTTTCAATTTAGAGTAGGGTTAGGATTCAGTTTATGTGTTACCACTGTGACAAATGAGACAACTGGGTACCATGCACTCATAATATAATGTTCAGTCATCCCAAAACCAATGTCAAAGACAAAGAAATCAGCTCCAGACAGTTTGAATTATGGCTCTAGTACTGGACACTTAGAGAAATAATTAACTAAACATCAGCCATGCCTGAGGGTGGGGGGATTTCTGCTTTAAAGTTTAAACAATGGCCCTAGGCTTGAGCATAGTCCAAACTGCCTGACCAGGATCAGTTTGGACCCTGTAGAAATGTCCTGTTATTTGGAAGGCGGAAGGACCTACTGAACTCATTGATTTATGGAAGCTGAAGTGAATTCATCTTTCAAGGCCATAAACGTTTCTGCTCAGCCATCTTATCTAGCCTTTGTTAACCATATGCCTCATTATACAGAGAGCTGTAAATGAGACAGTCTGTTTAGTTCATATTAATCAGTTCTCTTACTTTCCATTCAAGGATATTACATTTCCCAAGGTTGTTTGGATAGTTACAATTTAGAACCATATAGACAAAGTCAACAGAGGAGCAGAAAATAACATTTGCTGTAAAGATTTTGACATAGTTTATAAAGTAACCGAGCAAGAAGACTTTAAGTAAAAATAATTATCAGATATTTAAAGGACCACTATAGTGCTTGGAAAACAAATTTGTTTTCCTGGCACTATAGTGTTAATAAGTCCCCCCCCCCCCCCCCCCTCATGGCCCCCCTCTCGCCGGGCTTGGTTTGTCAAAGATTAGCTATTCAATGATCACTCCAGGAGTAAAGGAATATGACTCCCACTATATTAAAACACAGACACATAGAATGGCACACTCATGGACAGACAAACATACAGATTGCCTGCCACCCTGACAGGCTCACATGCAAGAACAATCAAACTTAATGAGACTTCACACACAAGAAAAGCACAGACACACTGAGTCTCACGCACAAACACAAAAAGATAAACTGATAGCTCAAACACATACAGATTAATATACTGACAGGCTCACACACAAATTGACAGGTTCACATATACAAGCACACAGAGATTGAAAGACGTACAAACAAACTGCCTACTAAAATGACAGAAACACCAAGAAACATGCTAACAGGCACATGCACAAGCAAAGTCACTTCCGAAAAAATCAATACAATTATAAAATATTGTACAAAATATAGTTATTTACTTATAATGTACTGTTAATGGAGATAAAGGCAAGTAGGAATTGGAGATCAAATTCCGATTAAACATTTGCATATTAACATGTATGATATTTCATTAATTGATTAGATTGCTGCTATGGAATACAAGGTTTTTGGCAGTAATTTAAACTAGTAAAAATAAAAACTGCATACAAGCAATTATAATAATTGTACAACTCTACCCCTTTTCCAACTCCGCTATTTTGACTTAATTTGTTATAATTGGTCTGCAGTTCACGAGAATTCACTATTTAGTAAAAAAAAAAAAAGTAATTAAAATCCATAAAATGTGAAAATAGCTTTTGTAAATATAACTTGAGAGATTTTTCTAGATTTCTATTTAATTCACACCGTTCTGTCATTTAGTGTGACATATAGGTATTAAAATAACACAGATACAGATATACAATACAAATAAAACTTAAAACTTAAAACATAAAGCAATGAGCAATTCTAAATTCCATTTGAACCATTCCATTATAAATTATGTTTGCAATCATAAGTAAGTACATTTTGTAGCATAAAGACTCTTTAGCTTTTTTTTATATACTCAGGAATATTAACACTGGGTAAATACCATCTGTTTCATTGATGTCAAACTCAGTAATCACAGAACTGAGAAAAGTAGACACAAACACAAAGAATACATGCTTTGAAAAAGATTAACTAGATTTCATATCTTGTATACACATGAGTGAGCCAACTTTGCAATATCTGGGAGGGGAACGTGTTTGTTGCTCAAAGCAGAATTCATTTCAGTGAGGTTAAGCTGATAGCAGATTACCGCTGACTTTGGGGTAAGGCCAGGGCTGGTAAAGATGTTAATTACACTCTGGCTCAACTAGTGAAGAATCTCCCACAGGGATTGCAAACGTTCTTTAAAGAAAAGCTCCTATAGGTGTCAAAACCAACACCTTTAGCCCCTAGGATTTATTGTCAGTGAGCCCTTTAAATCTCGAATAGTAGCGGAATAAATCATCAGTTAGATGTAGAGTTACATGTTTATGATTTACATGACTGACTATACAAATCCCAAAACAACTAAAACAAAACTTAGTGCAATAAAATTTAATTATATATACACAGCGTTTTGCAATATTCTCAAGTTTAAACTCACTTTTTTTTCAGAGCTATATCAAGGCTCTGCCAATCTAACAATTCGACCAAAGGTGCATAAAGAAATATTAGAAAACATTTATTGACCATGTTCTGAAAAAAATGGCTTGCCCAAGACTAATGTACATGGAATAGCCTTCCAGCCGTAGTGGTAGAGGTTAACACAGCGAGGGAGTTTAAGCATGCGTGGGATAGGCGTAAGGCTATCCTGGATATAGAATAAGGTCAGGGACTAGTATTTAGAAAATTGGGCAGACTAGATGGTCCGAATGGTTCTTATCTGCCGTCACATTCTATGTTTCTGTGTTTCTAGGTATAGAAACAGATACTGTAACACATTTGACTTACACATGAGGATGCATTGCAAGGTCATTACAACATCAGCCAATGGTTTATACACTATGTTCGTTCAGGTGTAATTGCAAATACCATCTTTACACTTTTGGTGTATGGAATCCAGGTTCCTTTTGGTTGATGTTCCATATCACTATTCCCAGCTTGTGTCTGGATGTTTCAGAATGCATTCTATATAGCAAACGTTTTACATTTCAAAGATGTTTTCCTTAACTCTGTAGAAATGGATTGGGAGGCAATATAACCCTTTATAAAAATGCAAAAATAACTCATCTCCTTCCATCATATTGTGCCAAGGACTAAATCATATTAAATTAGTATTGAGCATTGATTCAAATCTACTTTGATAATGGCATCATATTTCTATCCCTCACTACTGTCCAATGTAACTTTAAAAAGTTGTTTTATTCCTAATAAAATGGTTATTACTTAATTATAAATCTGCTTATAGACTATTACCTGGAGGCTACATGGAGAACAGAAATGGTATTCAGTGATTTTTATGCACCCAAATGATACACTAAACAGATCACACAAATTGCTTTATTTAATTACATTTTTGTGATTATTAGTTATGCATATTTAATATATTCAAACCATAACCTTATCATTATACTCATGTGCCACCTAGTTGCTACCTTTGCAAACTCTCATCCTTCTAACCCAGCCCAGACTTTCTGTGGCTGTCCAATCACATACTTCCAAAAGCAGCTCAATGGGAGATCTTTGCAAGGCATGTGCTCTGGGCAATTACTGCCTCTTGCGTTTAGCTCCTCTGAGATAAACAAACCAGGAAGTAACAGGGTCGATTGTCTGATTGACAGCCAGGGTGGTGTAACAAGGTTAATTGATAAAAGTGTACATTTCTATTGAAAGCTGCACTTTTTGTAACATGAAAATAGAGGACAGACTCTTCACACACAAAGCTTTTCAGCAAACTAAAGTGCTTTAGGGATCTGGAATATCCCTTTAATAAAAAATAAAATTGTAGCTCTTTAAAATGTTACAAAAAAATACTCTGTGAGAATTACATTTTGCAGTTGTGGTTCATTTTTACCTAATAGATTACTAGCAGACATTAGAAAAAACAAGTTTTCTATTTTTTTTCCATTTTTCAAATTAGCAAATCTTCAAATATTTGAATTAAAATGTGTTTCTGATTATATTTTATTCCACTTCAATAATGCGTTTTGGTTAATTTTAGATAGAAACACTATAACAAATATCACAATTTTATGGTATGATGAGTGTATCTTAAAGAAATGTCTTGGTTTTCTTGAGAAAGTGCCCCTCAGTCATTCATTTCATTATATTTTAAGCACACATATGCAGAATTAATACCAGAGATTTATGGCCATTTGAGAAGGAATACATGCTAATCGTCAAGATTTCTAAGGTTACATGTATAATGTGGTCACATTTTGGGCTAAATCCAATAAGTTGAGGTCATCCATAAGTAGGCTCGAATGATATATCAACCAAGTGCCTTCCGTATCTGATATAATGGGAAGTAGGATAAACTTGAATGTTTTAATAATGTTTTTGTTTTTGTTTTTTTTAATTCTTTATTTTGGGTGTGCACAGAATAAACAAATAGCCGGTATGCGCCACAACAGCGACATCCAGTAGAATAGGTAAACATTGGTTTTACATGTCATGGCATTCGTTATATAGGCACATTTTTATAATATTACAGTAGATTAGGTTTATGTTTAGTTTTCAATATGTTAGCATAATGCACATGCCATGGAGAATTACAGGAGAGACAAAGGAGGAAAACATGGCTTGTGCAGAGAATGTACATATAAGAGTATTCTAATATTTGACTTGATAGTGTTACTTCTCACTTGTCTGCCTATGCAGTGATGAAATGGTTGCTTGTTACGCTATCTTTAAGATTCTGGTAGCTTAGATACATAGAGCAAAACATAAAAGCAGCGCTGTCGTTAAGGTTCTAAATTAGCGATTAAGAGAGAGGTACTTAGCTATACATACTCATAGACATAGTGAGAAATGATGTGGGTAACATGCTTTGTTGACGCTTAAGGTATAATGTGAAGGTTGCGTGGTGTGAGATCAGAACAGTAGACAGAAAAGAAAAAAAAAATTAACATTTGCTCGTCATTAAGCATTACTGTTTGCTTGTAAGGCACTGTGGCCCGGAGTTGTGAGTGTTCATGCTTTCTGCCCTCCATGGTTGTCAGACCTGGACACCTAGTTTAACAGGCTTAAACTGAGTGATGATGGGCCTGTCTGGAGGCTGTCTGGAGGCTTTGTGTAGAGAGTCACTATCAGCCGATGCCGTCTCTTGTGAAGCAGCGAGCATTTATTGGTGTGGTGTTGAAGGCTGCAGCAGCGGTGGGCAGTGTGAAGATATCCTTCCAGCCCCAGGCTGTTATGTAGGCCTGCATCTTGGCGCCACAAACTCTGCAACTACTGGAGCCTGAGTTTCTTCCCCTGACAGGGGCAATGGAGGGCCTGATGGGCTTTGGCCGCTTGCGGCGATAAAGCCTCCTTGCGTGTGGGCGATGCGTCCGGGTCTTCGCCCTTTTGGCCTTCAGCCCGGGTGGGCTCTGTGGTTTGGGGGGGTGTGGGTCGCCTGTCGGTGTACCCAAGGGTATACTTCCCTGTCCCCGCCGCCAGCTGCCTCTCTTACCTGCCGTCCGTGCAGGATTCTGTGTGATTTGCGCTGCTCTCATGCGGTCTCTGAGTTGCGCCCAGAAGCGGCTGAATATTGCGTTCAGGCGCTGTGCGGTGTCTTGTAGGATCATCGTTTGCTGTAGCTGATTCAGTGCAGGCAGCTTGTTGACGGTCGCCATCTTGGGAGAGCCGTGTGGGCGCCAGCACTGCTTTATCTTTTTTTCATGACTTCGTGTAGCTGGTGGCTCCGAACACACAGTGCGGACCGGGATGACCCCCACCGGTCCAGAGGGGGGGGGAGGGGTAGGAGGTGAGTAGCGTGGAGGTTCAATCCGCAGGGTCGCCCGCGAGGAGAGTGGCCGCCTCTCCCCTACAGGGCCTCGTGTAGGCCTCTTGGTGCTGGTGCCGATTCCCGGTAAGTAGCGGGTTAATGACTGGTATCAATCGGTTTGCCCGGGTGTCCCCGACTATGCTGTCCAGGTGCTGTGCGTGCAGTTTTATTGGGGTTTTTGCCCTGAATCGTGCCATTATGCTTAGGAGCTCTGTTTCAGCACGTCCATGCAGCCTGGAAGCCAAGCTCCGCCCCCTTAATAATGTTTTAATGCTAAAGTAGCATTTAAAATCAGATCACCATAAGAGCTTGTGTTGCAATGTGAGCAAAATGCTGTCACTCAGCATTCTACATGCGATTCCATCTTATTAGGTTATCCCCTAAAGTGAGAACTCTAAATTAATTTCAAATTCAAGGTAAAAATAGCCAATAACAGGAAACCATCTCTAAGTCAGTTGCCATATGAATCGTGCGCCTGCAGTCTCATTGTTCAATTATTTGCCATTTAGGCGTTTATGCAGCCCTAGCCTCACCTCCCCTGGCTGTGACTAACAGCCAACATGAAAATGTTTTTTCATTTTAAAATCAGATCTGACAGCACAGTGTGTTTACTTGAGATGATTTTATCTCCTGTCCTGTTAATTGAACTTTAATAATACACAGGGGGTTCCTGCAGGCTCTAGCAAGGTATTAACAGAGCAGGAGATAAGAAATTTGAAATTAAACAGACTGTGCAATAAAGGACGTTTAAACATTAGATCTCTTTACATGAAATGTGTAAGGAGACTGTGGGAGGTGTAGCTAGGACTGCATAAACAAAGTGGTTTAACTCCTAAATAGCAGATAGTGGAGCATTTTAACTGCAGGGGCACAATATATACACCAAAACCACTCCATTGGCATTATACCTGATCAAGGTAAGCCTTCAGTAATTGGCCTGTGGCTTTTCGTACCTTCTAGTACTTAGCAAGGATCTTTAGGAATCCTGAGAAATATACATGTAAAAGAAAACAGAGTAGCACATGAGAACATTGTTAATGTCTTATTCAATGGTGTCATTTCCAAAGACGTGACCATTCCTATTTAAGTTGGCTGACTTCAAAGACCACCACACAAACTGTCAGAGTCTTACGATGAGTAATGGAATGTCTGAGAATATAATTTATCCGAATGTATCATATCTATACTTGCATTATTAGTTAATTCACAACATCAGATCCTGCATTGGCACATGCTCAACTATGTCTGGAAAAGTCATCAAGATGATAACGTAACGTCAGTCGCACTTGAAAAAGATAAGCACTGCAAAGTGTTGTTCCAGTCACTGCATATTTTGATATTCAATGTCGATATTCACTCTTCCTAAGAATTATCTTGACATCAATAGATTACATAATCATCTGTGTTTTTTGATAAAGCCACACCCAGAGGAGGATGACTGGATGGTGAGAACAGAACAGTGATTCTTTCGTAATCTTGAAAAATAATTCATCTGGAATTTACTCTGGTACTTCCTGAATCTATTTAAATTTTTTTATACACAAAGAGGAATTCTATAAACCATTACAACTCGTTAGTTAGTGCATCCTGAAACAATCAGTGTCTTATTGAAAGGAACACTCCATTGCCAAATACAAAAAAAAATCAAAATCACCATTTAGTAGGTGTATCCCAAATGAAAACGTGTATGTATTTAATTATTGGGGGTATATCTACATATTTTTTTCTTTCACAAGCTCTTTCATAGCTGTACTAAAGAGAAGAATAAGTGCTTTATGCTCATTGTTAAAAGAGCAATGAAATAGGCTAGCATGAAAAAAAATAAGGGAGAACATTTGTCAGAGCACTGGGGTGTGTTTTAAGAGACAAAACATAAAAGAACCAGGAAAGAAGATAATAATGCATACAAAAATAAGCAAAAATAATAATCTGCTTGCTTTGTATGTTGGGTGACATTTTAGACCCACAGGCCAAAGGGTGCTGTGTTATGTAGCACTTAAAAGATTGCTATAACTGGTTCGCGTGATGGGACCTTTGCAGTATAATATGCCCTATTGGTCACCTCACCGTGGAGTAGGACCCTCCTCTGAATCTAGAAAAAAAAGGTTTTACTTACCTGAAATCCAGTATCAGGCAAAGCTTCCAGTGGCTGCTCTTCCGTGTCCTCTTCAACGACATTTACAAAAACAAAAATAAACAAAAACAATTGTGCAATGGAGAGAGGTGAAAGGGAATGCAGACTGGGCGGGAGGGGAAAGCTAGCTTCCCTTGAAAGTGCTCAGCATGCAAGGGCAATATTTTAATATCAGTTGGTAGCATATAATGCGTGCTGAGGTCAGATGTAAAATATGCACAGAATTTATATTGCCAGCCCGGAACACAATGTCATGGTGCTGGGGGTGCAACCTGTCCACAGCATACAATTACAAATATCTCAGTATGTGCAGTATTTCAAGCTAAAACACTGCAGATACATATTTCTATCACCATAGCCACTTCATATAACCGAAGTAGTAATGATTATTGGAGTAACCATCTAAGTCACCCCAACTCTCCTATGTTTTATGAAATATACGAACCATACTGTTCTTCCTGTGAGACATATTTTCCCATAATCTGTGGCATTGGGGAATTCCAAAGACTTAGGCTAGAGTATGGATAACACTGAGTTCCAGTTCCTGGCCAGGGCTTTCTTAGTGGCCAGATACAAATGACCTTTGTGATCACTTCCCTATTGGACACAGAAATCACACTGTGCATTCTTAGTCCCTCCTTCCAGGAATGCCCAGTCTTGAGGCCAGTGGCATGATGGAAACCACCCATGGCTTACACAGTATGGTACTCCACTCAGGAAGCCAGAAACATGTCAATCTGACATTGAATCCCATTTGTAATGCTGTTGTGCTGGTGCTGATAGCATAAAGCCACAGGTCAAGGTCCGTGAGATGGTGCTGGTCCATCTGTGCGATTCAGCAGCATTACTGTGACAAAAATATTCATGTTGTCAAGGTGGACAGGTTTATATATGTTCAGTGTGTTGTAGCGCTACTTCCAGACATCCGATCCACTCCCTTCTGCAATGTCCTAAACTCCTGTATCCCCATTTAAACCAATGGAGGGCCTAGTCTCAAACAGACTTGCTTTTGTGAGCAAATTATGAGAACTGTAAAGGGACCAGGGCTCGAGTCCTGCAGGAACGCGTGGGAACGGCGTTCCTGCACTTTTTTTAGAGCAGGAACGCCGTTCCCGTTTGTGGTCCTGCAGGCACTCAGGGAGCGGCAAAAAATGCCACCCCCAAATGCCCCTGTGACCCCCCTGTCATGGGAGGCCCAAGAGGTGGCCTAATGGCCACCTGAAGGACCCCCCCGGCCGACTCTTGTCTCTCTCTGTCAGACGCGCGAGGGAGCTGTGTTCTCCCTGCTCCCTCTCGCCGCGCGCCGTTTGCTGATGCTGGGAGCCGGAATATGACGTCGCATCAGCAGACAGCCCGCGCGGCGAAAGGGAGCAGGGAGAACACAGCTCCCTCGCCGCGTCTGACAGAGAGAGACAAGAGCCGGCCGCACTGAAGCCCCACTGGACCCCAGGGACAGGTCCACGCCAGCTCTCCAGGTAGGGAGGCTGGGTGGACATTTTTAATTTAAAAAAAATATATATATAAAATTATTTTTGTGTATATGTGTGTGTGTTGTGTGTCTGGGAGTGAGTATGTCTGTGAGTGTATGTTGATGTGTGTATGTGTATGTGTCTAGGAGTGTGTGTGTGTCTGTGAGTGTGTGTGTGTCTGGGAGTGAGTGAGTGTGTGTGTGTGTGTGTGTCTGGGAGTGAGTGTGTGTGTCTGTGAGTGTATCTATGTGTATTTGTGTGTGTCTGTGTCTGTGAGTGTATGTATGTGTGTGTGTGTGTATGTGTCTGGGAGTGTGTATGTATGTGTGTCTCTGTGAATTTGTGTGTGTCTGTGTTTGTGTCTGTGTGTGTCTTTGTGTGTCTGTGAGTGTACGTGTGTGTCTGTAAGTGTATGTGTGCACTTTAGTGTGTGTGTACGTGTTTATATATGCATACAAGTTTTTTGTTTTTTTGGTGGTGGGGTGGGGGTGGAACTCGAGTGAGTTCCCACACTTTTTTCCCCAGGACTTGACCCCTGAAAGGGACACTATAGTCACCAGAACAACTACAGCTTATTGAATTTGTTCTGGTTAGTAGAATCATTACCTTCAGGCTTTTTGCTGTAAGCACTGTCTTTTCAGAGAAAATGCAGTGTTTACATTACAGTCTAGTGATAACTTCACTGGCCACTCCTCAGATAGCTGTTAGACATCCTTCCTGGGTCATGGCTGCCTAAAATGCATCCAAACATTCAGTGTATCCTCCCTCTGCATGCAGACACTGCAGTTTCCTCATAGAGATTCATTGATTCAGTTCATCTCTATGAGGAGATGCTAATTGGCCAGGGCTGTGTTTGAATCATGCTGGCTCTGCCCCTTATCTGCCTCCTTGTCAGTCTCAGCCAATCCTATGGGGAAGCATTGTGATTGGATCAGGCCACCACTTCTGATGATGTCAGCAGACAGCTTGTTTTTTTTTTTTTAGGCAAACAGCATGCAGTTCTACAGCTTCAGGCTTGAATACAGTAAGATTTTGCTATATTTATGGAGGCATGAGGGGCACAGAGAGGCTAGATGGTGGTTTTAACACTATAGGGTCAGGAATACTTGTTTGTGTTCCTGACCCTATAGTAAGCCTTTAATTTAATTTGCGTAAACATTGGCTTGTCTGTGCCTCTTCAGAAGGAACTAAATGAAAAATCCCAGCATCATATGATATTAATAACACATTAAATAATTACCTTTGTTAGCCAACTTGTATACAAAACAGCTGTTCTGATTCTGTATTGTTATATGATTCATTTAGATCGTGGGGAAGATATTTTGAAATGTCACAATGTGTGCTGTATTCTGTGTGTAGCAATACATGGGATTCACCAACACCTTACGTGACAGTTGTGATTTATTGATAGTGCTGTTATCATTCAAAAAGCATTGGTCTTGTGGCACGCCAACATCCTGCTCAAACTCATCTTCTTTAACATTGACAAATAGAGCACAGAAAAAGCAACATAAAATGATTAAATATGCAAAAAGACTCTCTGCACATGAAGAAATCCTTAAGTAAAATTTTCATTAAATTGTATGTGTTTTAACTGAATTATAAGGCAGAAAAATATAATCTCCAAAATTACCAAATATTTTTAATCAGGTATTTTTTTCAGCTAACAATGTTAAAATCAGTTAACAGCTCACCAGAGCTCACTGATTGGTGTGCTGTCTTACTAATCCTTGAGTTTTATCAACAATTTTTCTTTATGGGATACAAATCTCTTTTTCGTGTTCTGCTACACAGAGCAAAGATACTGCTAAGTTTTTGTAGATAGGTAAGTTTTTGGTCATCATAACATTTAGGCAGTACAGTTATGGTACAAGCTGGATAAAGTTTGCTCTGATATCATAAATCTCTACAACATACCTCCCAACAGATTGAAGTATGTAATCAAGGGCAGGGCCAGAGTAGAGTGTGTTGGTGATGCCAACATTACGTGGATAGGGAGCCATGTTAACCAGTCCTCACAGAGTTGTCCATGTGTAGACAATTGCTGAAACAATCCAATATGGGCAAACGTTAGCCAGTGAAAGTAGGTGTAAAGGAACAATCCAAGCACCATAACCACTACAGCATGCTGTAATACTTAGTAGTAGTCAGGGCCGGACTGGCCCACCGGGACACCGGGAAATTTCCCGGTGGGCCGGCACACTAGGTGGCCGGTGCGCGGCCGCCTAGTTTGCACCAGCCCGGGCCGCAATTACAGGGTGACCGGCAGGAGGGGATGCGCTCCCCTCCTGCCGGTCACAGAATGTAGTGTGGCCGGGCTGGCAGACCGGGTTGGGGCAGTGGCACTGGGCCAGCCTCTTCTCCTGGGGGGCCAGCCTCTTCTCCTGGGGGCCCCCCGGCGGGCAGGCAGGCTGGCCGGTGCGCGAGGGAGCACTCTCCCCTGAGTGCTTCCTCTTCAGCTACCTCGCGCACCGCACTGATACCGGAGCCGGAAGATGACGTCATCTTCCGGCGCCGGTATCAGTACGCGGCGCGCGAGGGAGCTGAAGAGGAAGCACTCAGGGGAGAGTGCTCCCTCGCGCACCGGCCAGCCTGCCTGCCCGCCGGGTGACCGGCCCCCCTGGAGCCCAGGAGCACCACTGGACCCCAGGGAATCCCCTCAGCACTCCAAAAGGTAAGGAGGCTGGGGGGATTAAATAAAAAAAAAATGTGTTAGTGTGTGTGTGTGTGTGTGTGTGTTAGTGTTACTGTGTGTGTGTGTGTGTTAGTGTGAGTGTTAGTGTGTGTGTTAGTGTTACTGTGAGTGTTAATGTTACTGTGAGTGTTAGTGTGTGTGTGTGTGTGTTGGTGTTACTATGAGTGTTAGTGTGTGTGTGTTAGTGTTACTCTGAATGTTAGTATGTGTGTGTGTTACTGTGAGTGTTACTGTGAGTGTTACTGTGAGTGTTACTGTGAGTGTTAGTGTGTGTGTTACTGTGTGTGTTAGTGTTACTGTGAGTGTTACTATGAGTGTTAGTGTTAGTGTCAGTGAGTGTGTGTCTGCTAGTGAGTGTCAGTGAGTCTGTTACTGAGTGTGTTTGTGTTAGTGAGTCTGATGTCTGTTAGTGAGTGTGTGTTTGTCAGTGAGAGTGTATGTTTTGTAAGTGAGTGTGTATGTATGCCTGTCGCTGAGTGTGTCTCTGTTAGTAAATGTGTGTGTCTGTTAGCTAGTGTGTATGCGTCTGTTCGTGAGTGTGTGTGTGTGTGTCTTCAGCACTTACCTTTCTCCAGCGCCGGACTCCCTTGGCGCTGGGGATCCCTCCGCCGCTCAGCTCCGAATGCGCATGCACGGCAAGAGCCGTGCGCGCATTCAAACCGCCCATAGGAAAGCATTACTCAATGCTTTCCTATGGACGTTCAGTGTCTTAGAATCGCAGAAGCTCCTCTAGCGGCTGTCAGTGAGACAGCTGCTAGAGGCTGGATTAACCCTCAGTGAAACATAGCAGTTTCTCTGAAACTGCTATGCTTTTAGCTGCAGGGTTAAAACTAGAGGGACCTGACACCCAGACCACTTCATTGAGCTGATGTGATCTGGGTGTCTGTAGTGGTCCTTTAACCCCTTAAGGACATGTCATGATTCCCTTTTATTACAGAAGTTTGGTCCTTAAGGGGTTAAGTGTGTGTGCATCTGCATGCACTGGTGTACATACCGCGGTCGCAGGGGTCGCAACCCCTGCGACCAGGTGCCCGCCGCCATGTGTTGCGGCCCCGGCCTGCGCAGAGTAAGCATGCGGGGGGGGGCCCAGGGATCAATTTTCGCACCGGGGCCCCATAGGTCATGTGTATGCCACTGGGTAGGGGAGCATCTGTTCCCCTACCCGGTCTGACAGGAACCTGCAAGCTAGAACGCTCCTCCCGCGAGCAGGCAGGTTGGAGCGTTGCCGTGCGTTACCATGGCAACGCTCCGACCTGCCTGCCGTTCTGGCGGGAGAAGAGCGAAGTCAGCCTGCAGCCAGAGGAGCTGCAGGCTGAACAGCACGCACCACCACTGGACCACCAGGGATTGAAAAGTTCCCACTCTCCCCTGGGCCCTGACCAAAGGTAAAGGGGGAGGGGATTAAAAAAAGTTTTTTTTATATAAATATATCAATGCTATAACCCCCCCCATACACACACTACACTCCTCCCCCCCACCAACAGCACCCCTCCACACACACAGAACCCCCCCACACACAGAACACCTTCACACCTTCACACCTTCACGCACACAGAACTCCTTCATGCACGCAGAACCCCTCCACACATAAAAAGCACCCCTTCACGCACACAGCACCTCTTTACGCACGCAGCACCCCTTCACGCACACAGCACCCCTCCATGCACAAACAATTTCTTTCATGTTTGAGTGCTAGTTTTCATTTTTTTTCCCGCTTCCATATCTGCGCACTATGCTGGCGCGATGCATTACGGGGCTGGTATGGAATTTTTTTCCAGGGCTGCTTTTCATTCCCAGTCCGGCCCTGGTAGTAGTACACAGTGGTGTATCCTGGTTTTGTGCTGCCCTAGGCAGAACAAAACTCAGGCGCCACCCCCACCCAACCTTTCCCCCCGCCCCGCATTCTAAATACACACACACATTCACTGACAGATACGCATACACTGGCTAACAGAAACACACACTAGCTAACAGAAACGCACACACACACTAACAGACACACTCACACTCAGTAACAGACAAATACACTCACTAACAGATACACACTAACAGACACACACTCACTAACTAGCAGACACAAACTAGCAGACATACACACTCACAGGCAAACACACACTGACACACACAGTCAGACACACACACACACACTAACAGACACACACACTCACAGGCAAACACACACTAACAGACACACACACTAACAGCCACACACTAACAGACACAGATACACACTAACAAACACACTAACAGACAAACACTAACAGACACAGACACTAACAGACACAGACACACTAACAGACACACACTAACATACACACACTAACAGACACAGACACACACTAACAGACAAACACACTAACAGAGACACACTAACAGACACAGACACACACTAACAGACACACACACTAACAAACACACACTAACACACAAACACACTGACGCACATTAACAAAATTTTAAATGTATTTAAACACCCCTCCCCAAGCCTCCTTACCTTTGGGAATGCTGGGGGGGGGTGTCTCTTCCTCCCTGGTGGTCCAGTGGCTGCTGGGCGAGCGGCACTGGCTGGCGGGCGGGCGAGCGGCACTGGCGGGCGGCTGGCGAGGGAGCACTTCCTCTGAGCTGTCTGCTCAGTTCTCTCGCGCGCCTCAGAGTCTGCTCCGCCTCCCAGCCTCACTCTGTGGTGCGCGAGGGAGCTGAGCAGACAGCTCAGAGGAAGTGCTCCCTCGCCAGTGTACTAAGGTAAGAGAGATTTTACATTGCATTTGCACAACCCTTAATCATTATGTGCAGACTCTAAAAAACAGAAGAAATGATCCAACTGTGTACCTGTCATAGTACACACACCTTTAAATAAAATAACAAAGTACATTCAAGTCAATGTTTGAGTAAAATCAAATTATAAAAAAATCACAGCTTAGCAGATATAACCCCAATGACAACATTCATGCATTTAATTATGCATCTTTTTTCATTTTGGTATACATAAAAAGAGCTTGCAAACGCTTCGGATCACTTCCCCCTCCGAGACTTTCTGTGGCTGTCCAATCACAGACTCCCCAATGTGGCTCAATGAGAAGTCTTTGCAAGGCAGGTGCTCTGGGCAATTGTTTCATCTTGAGTTTAGTTCCACTGAGCTAACCAAACCAGGAAATAAAAGGTTCGGTTAGTTGTGTGATTGACAGCTAGGTTGGTGTAACAAACTGAATTTATAAAAGTATGAAGCTCTATTGAATTCTGCATTTTTTGTAAAATGACAAAGATGACAATCTTCACACATGAAGTACTTCAGCAAGCTAAAGTGCTTTAGGTCTTTGGAGTGATAATTTAAAGGGATAATATAGTCACCAGAACCACCAGAACTACAGCTTAATGTATATGAATATTTTCAGAGAAAAAGCAGCGTTTACATTGCTGACTAATTTTTTTTTTTTATTGATTTATTGATTTATTTATTTATTTAAAATTTTCATAAATTATTTTCACACATAATGCAAAACATATCATACAAAAAGACCATATGACAATCAATGTGGACACAATTTACATACAGGCATGGTTATGGCCCCCAAACTTATTAGGTAGCCGTATGTCCACGGCTCTTAACAAACATACACGCACTAAAACAGACAGTAATACAAACACTGCGGCTGCAGGACCCTTTACTAATTTGGTTTATAGTAATCCCAATGCTTTAGGTATACCTCTGCTCTTTTAGGCCTCCGTTTTAGAGGGTAGCAATCTTTTCTATTAGTTCTCTATAAATAGTTGTAAATCTATATCCCAAGTGATAATTATATAGTAGCATATTATTCTCCATCTCCAATTGAAAAAACAGTTGCTCTATAAATAATAATTTAGTTGGAATTATCACTTGCTTCCAGTGTCTAGCAATCAATATTTCTGCTGCCATTAGGCAGTGGGTTATCAGGATATCATATATTTTAACCCCTAACAAGCAATTTATATTTAGCAAAGCAATTTCAGTTTTTTGATCAACGTTCTACCAATAATATCCTTTATAGTTTTAAACACTAGATCCCAAAATTGGACCAGTCTAGGGCAACTCCACCATATGTGGTACATGGTTCCCTCCTGTTGAAAACATCTCCAGCAAACTGAGGAACTTGAAGGGGAGATCCTTGAAAGCCTTACTGGCACCACGTACAACCTACGCATAACTTTTATTTGTGTCTCAAGAATGTTAAGACAATGTATATGTTTTCCAAGTTTTAAAAGTATAGAGTCCCAATCCCTATAATTAACAGAAATGGCAAAATCGGATGATTTCAATATACAAGTTTTCAAGCTTAGTAATTCCAATGCGTTAGAAATAGGAAATTTATTACTTGTGCCATTAAATGTTTTCTTAAGTAGATTAATTATATCTTTATTCAACTTTAATAAATGTTCTATAAGAAACCCTTTTACTCGGAGGTATTTAAATATTTCTCGTTGAGAAAGATTCAATTTCTGCTTCAATATATCAAAAGACAATAAATGATAATTTTCGCATAATTCCCCTATTGTATAATTGCTTTGATTTGTGCAACTTCTTAAATCAATGTCAGGCATTATTGTCTCTAATATTCTAATCTTAGAACCTTCAAAAATCTTATTGTTAATTTTTAAATATTTCTTGATATCTTGCCATTCTTTCAAAGTTTGTGAAATTATTACGGATTTCTCAATATCATAGAAACATAGAAACATAGAAACATAGAATGTGACGGCAGATAAGAACCATTCGGCCCATCTAGTCTGCCCAGTTTTCTAAATACTTTCATTAGTCCCTGGCATTATCTTGTAGTTAGGATAGCCTTATGCCAAGTTAGGATAGCCTTATATCATTTATATATTTATTTCTTACTATATCATTCCACAATAGGAAAGCAAGGTTGTCTATGCCTACTCCACTTGCTTCCAGCTTATACCCCGACTGATCCTTCAAATCGCTAACTTGTAGTTTGTGGGCATGGATAATCATATTCGCCTTATAAGTGTTTCTAATCATATCATATAACGGTTCTTCCCTTCTTCATAAGAAATGCCATGGATATATAAAATTAAATATTGTACGTCTGTCTCACTACACATTCTTCCCATTGTGCCTAACCAATTAGGCTCTTTATGTCTCAGTGGCTAACCATTATGCATTATAATACTTCATAAACATAAGCTATAGTTTTCACAGAATGCATTGATCTTATAGTGCTTGTTTATTAACTCTATATATCCGAGCCTAATAACTATTAACCTAAATTGTGTAATTGTGTCAATAGATATTATAACAAATTCAATACTCAAGTGGTTTCCATTCTCTTACTCTGTTCTGCCCTATCATAGCATTTAGTGCCTAAAATAAACATGTAACATACAACCCACTTAAGAATACATTTCCTTTCTAACTATATTCCCTGGTTCCTCAATTATTTTCCTTTAAAGATATTTGGTGTCTATCAAGTATCTAGTATCATCCATCACCATACTGTATTATATTTCATATTGGACAACGTGTCCAAAATTCATTTGCTTCCCTTCTGAACAAACTTGAACTACACACAAATACTCTTATCTCCCACTGGTCTAAACAGTGCCAAATCATTATAAAATTGAAAATTGTGGGTGTCACATACAACCCATTCAACTCATAGTGTATTAGTGTTTAACTATAAATACCCGTAATACTTTGCCGTTCTCTGTAATATTACTCCACATACTCTAATTGCTGACTAATTACACCTCTAGTGACAGTCACTGATACGGCCACTACGGGTGCTTCCTGGGGGAGTGCCGCACAGTGTGCCGCACTGATGTTCAACATCTCCACACTCTGCATTGAGGTGCTGAATGTTCCCCAAAGAGATGCATTGATTCAGTGCATCTTTAGGAGGACATGCTGATTGGTGCAGCACAGTTTTACTGTGCATGAGCAAGAGCCTCCCAATGCTTTCCTATAGGAAAGCATTGGATTTGCTGAGATCATCAAGTTTGCTGTTCAGGGCCAGCCATGGCGAGCCCGGCATAAAAGATAAGCAAAATCCCCTTTACTCTCCATGGAGATGGGGGCCGGAGACCTAACAAGTGATTCCTGCACTATAGTGTCAGTAATTCATGTTTGTATTCCTGACACTATAATGTTCTTTTAAGGATCTCACCTGCCAATCAAGTTTTGGCATATAAGACTATTATATAACAATAGCAATAATCATATCAATAAGGTGCATTTGTGTTATCTAAACACTTTTGAAAAGAGCCTAAAAGTAAAATGCACAAGTTTATCAAGACATCTCTTTCTCAATGTGCACACCCACATACTTCAACCCCTAGTAACAACGCAGATGCCTTATAACCATGCAAATGCTCTCATGAATGTTCCCTCTGGGTGCTTTTGTACCAGTCTGCATATTGTGTTTGCAAACAGATTGATGTCCCCATGACAACCCATGCAGATAAGCACAAGGTCAATAATCAAAAATATATAATAAATGCAAACATTGCACAGACTTGCAAGTAAAGAATTAAAACTGCAGAATTCGAAAGTGCTGCCTTCCCTCTTTAGTTGCCATTGGACTGTGAAGATGAACCTTCCACCTAAACTTTGATACTTTTACTCCATCTTGTTGCCGATTAAGGTTGTTAATCTTGCTACCCTTTAGGTGGTCACTCAATCTTCCATTTGGGAAGGGAAGTATTTCCAAGGCTTTATTACATAATTAGCTGTATCGATATACAAGTTTTACTTCTCCATATTGGCCCCAAAATCAATTTTTTGTACTAATATGTGAGATGTGCATATTTAAAAGAATGTGTGGAGCAGACAGTGCTTCTGAAGATCATTATGTGGATTCCTAATTTGCTAGTAGGCCGTTTTCTTTAAGGACACATTTAAAAGTATATATTACATATTATCCACCAAACTCCAACTTTTGAATCTATTTCAAGAACCCATGTTATTAGCTAGCCGTATCACATACACAAAGTGCGTAAGTGGTAAACATGTTTTTATTAGACGCAGGGGAAAATGCATGTACTTTCCTTCTGCCCACAAAACATGAAGTGGGAGAAGTGGCGTCTGCCTTTAAGATTCTAGGTCCTCAAGACATCTGAAATTTTCATTTTTTTCCCAGCTGTCAGCAGGCTTTCTCATTGTGTGTTACCTTATGGGCTTCTCGTCGTACTTCAAATTAAGGAAAAAAAAATAAAATTCAGCCTTCCCTATATGTAACTTGATTGATAGCTGAGGTCACCCTGGAGTCAATCCTAATGTATTCTCAAAGGCAAGGTCTGGTGTAGGGCACTCCAACAGCACTAGCTTGTTACTCCTCTTCTGTGTGGTCCACCACCCTGGATTTTTACCACTAGTATCACAAATCATCTATATTTTTCTTGACATTCTTTATTTTTCAGTGCATTTTTGGTAAAACAGGCTTGTAGAGACATTTCAACTAAGGTATATACAATATTGAATGGTACAAGGAACTGCTTGAGATGTCAAAACTACTGCACTTATTTTTTTTAAGTAATGAAAAGAGAATAACAGGCTATGCTAGACATGTCTAGCTAGTACGTGGTACAGCAGTGAAACAATATCCGACTGATTAAGTTAGTAGTTAGCTAGACAAGGAGATTGGAAATTATCATAACTATAACCTGAAACCAGCCGAAGTGTGTCAGGGAAGCAGCAAAACGTGTGAGAGCATTCACTGAGTAGGTAAACTGACAACACAAGAGGAAAATATATGTTGTTCTTATAGAGCAAAATACCAGAGATACAATAACATTATACCTGTAGCATAATACAAATCATAACTTCAGCCTGATAAGATGTACTAGGCATGTCGTTAGATTACAAGGCTTGTAATCCACTGGGACAACCATCACCTTGTTGAAGACCAGTCAGAGGGGTCTGCATCCATGAAATGCTTTGTGGAAGCAATCCAACAGAAGGGACAGTCAGCCAATGCCCTGGATGGCATGTATATGCCACCCAGGCACAGACTATGTCAATGGGTGGTATTGGAGAACCGAGATAGGGCTCCCTCTATTCCCCAGCCAGTGCTCCGGTGCCATGACTTTGGCCAAGTTCTCCCTGACCAGGAAAATGCCAAAGTCCCTGACAGGCTTGATTAGGTATCTTCGAATATAGTTGGAGTGCTTCTGCTGGTAAGGCTGGAGCGTTTGGGTTGATCCACGGTTGACTCTTAGCCCAGGTGGGCTTAAATTTGGCTTGTCTGTTAACCGCTTGACAGCTGAGTTGCCTGCAAGGTTACCCTTAGGCCACACACCACGATGCCTCCTTTCCCTAGGCAGCATGTCAACATCCGGTTCCGCCTGGTTCCATCATTCCTCCAAAGCAGCCAGGAAGCGGTCAAAAACTGCATCTAGGAGTTCCAGGATATCAGGGTAGTGGTTTGTGAGGTTGGCTTGGTGTGCTTCCAGGCCTCGTGTCATCGTGGTAATAGTGTCTGCCATCTTGCATGCCAGTGCTGGTCCCTTTCTGGATCGCTGTGAGCTAGTTGTCCACTTCACAAAGGACGTTGATATGCAGCCCAGCGGGGACTGGGATATCCCCACGGGCCCACAGAAGAGTAAACGGGGCAGCAAGGGGACCAAGCGAGGATCCAAACCTATGTGGACTGGGAAAGCGGCCTCCTCTCCTGCTCAAAGTCCATACTAGGTTGTGCCGTATCCTCTGAGATGAATACGGCAGGCATGGTGTCCACTTGCTCAAAGGTATATAAATCAGCTCTGGAGGGAGGTAAGTCTCCGTTGGGCTTGATATTGGAGTGTAGGGAGACGGGAATCTTGATTTTTCAGAGAGCTAAGAGAGGGGCTTGCTTGGAACACAACCGCCCGTCTTGGAGCTCAAGCCATGCCCCCCCAAAGCATTGCTTACCTCTAACCCTCAATGCAAGGATCTACAATTGTGATTTAAGTGGTTATATCATAAACATGAAAACACAGAAATTATAATAAAACTGCAAATGTGTTGTCATAAAACATACCAAGAAAATTGGTGTGATAAATAAAAGTGATCAAAGTAATATAATTGCATTACAATACGATATGATTATAGAACAACATAAACATTCACTTTATAAGCACTGTTTCATAATATCAGTGCCTGCAGGCACATTGCACAATGGCCCTTTCTACTTTAGACAGGGTCCCACTAGGGAGGTACACTTAAATCAACCAAATCCATACTTACCAATTGTCTGAGATTTGTCAGGATAGTACTGATTTGGTGCTTTTCAGCTGTCATCCCTAAACTGCCTTTAAATTGCCCTCCTGTGTTTGTTCCCTATTGTTCAGCTTTTATGCATGTGCTGGCTAAGTGGGCCTGGCTAGAGTGACTCCACACATAAACACACATGAAGTGGAGACAAATTCTTTTTTGGCAAGTCTTTCCCTTTTTTACGCCCACCATTCATCCCCACTCATCGCACATTCATATAAGCAAATGTGCGGGAACATTTTATTTAGATAAAATATGCACTTGTCTGAAAAGGTCTATCACAATCTTTTGTTCTTGTACATCCAATCCATCTTGTTGCAAATACTTGTATATTTGTCCATTTTTTGTACAGCGCTTTGGAACATGTTGATACTTTAGGAATAATAATACTAATATGCATAAACAACCTCAATTTGATGCTAAGAATAATCTAAACCACATACATAAATGTAACTTAACCTACTTATTACGGGTAAAAAAGAACCCATACACATTTATGAATTTACATAATATTTAAATTATTAAAATCTGTTTTTCCTATTTAACCTTGTAAGTGTTGAATGACAGGATTTGAATTTTCTAATGTAATTTTTGGTTACTAGCATACATTAAAATGGTGGCTGCAAAAATAAACATGTTAGAAATGAATTTTAGGGAGCAGGCTCGAATAACTTTAACTGATGCTGATATATATTTTTCAAATTTGGTAAACCTGTAAAATTTATATTAGCTTTGCCTGAAATATACACATTTTAGATATTATTTCTAAGAGCAGGCCAAAGTTTAGAAAACACCTTTTTTAATTGGCCACTCTTGCTGTTAATCTTGAAAACAGCTGTAGCGGAGAGCCGATCTTGCACAGCTATTCTCCACTAGAGATTCCAGTGAGGCTCAGGAACAAGGTGATGTTAAGTCCATAGGCAAGGTTTCCAGCAGGTAATGTAATACAGCAGTATCCCCATCGCAATCCCAATAACTGGACGACACACAGTTTCAGGAGTAGACTGACAAGCTTTATTCCACAGTTCCTTATAAAGCCCTCTCCCATGCAAGGGAGGAGGTTCTAACACTTAAGACATTATCCAATCTCTAAGTAGTAACCTCCCACAGATCTCCTCCCCTCCTCTAGCATCATAATCCCCTTATTGTGTACACAGTTTTCCCCGAGTTTTGGATGTACCCTAAATACTTGGGGTACATCCACAAATCCAACATCCCCAGATAGCTCTATTCTGGGGGACCAACATACTTAAAAATTAGCCCATTCGGATGAATGGTTCGTGAGATATGGGGTTCCAAAGATTTGACCGACCGCATGGGTAAAGTATCCGAAAACAGTTCCATGCATTTTGGCCCTGCGGTCGGTCACAAACAAGGGAATGAAAACAGGCGAATTGCCTGTGTTATAGAGCCTGGAGAGGGTTTGAATGAATTCCCTTGTTTATGGGGCTCTTTCTACCGAACGGCGGGTCATTCGGTAGTTTCCATACGAATTTCTGGAAGTATGGAGGTCTCAGCGGTGTTTGCCTAGTCAAGTGTCCGATTTTAGTTCCAGACACTCGACGGCAAAACACCGCTGTTCGGTAGTTTAAGATGGCCGCCGCCACGTGTTTGTTTCCCGAATGGCGGCCACCCAGAGGACAAAGACCACACTGCACTGATTGCCAATTACCTGTTTGCAACATTGTTGCAAACGGTAATTGGAGGCACACTCATTCCTGGGTGGTCTGGTTGTTCGGTAGTTTCATTCCCTTGTTTTATTTGAATGATTCTACCGAACAACTAGAGGAATACAATTCTTTACATACATTTAACTGTCATTATACCCGGATACCATGCTTTCTATACATGTACATACACATTAAACCAGCCATATGACCAAATACACTTATTCTCATACATGTCGTGGGACAGCCCGGTACCAATCCGCTACACTGCTCCCCCTTGCCCACAAGCCGGCATACACAGTCTGATCCAACACGGATCGGCTTGGGGATGTCCGGGGGCTCACGGATCATTTCTCTAAGTCAGTTTGTCTTGACAACCCGTCAGCATTTCCATTCTGCTTACCCGGCCGGTACTGGATATTAAAGTCAAAAGGCTGTAGCGCCAAACTCCAGCGCAGCAGCCTGGCGTTGTCTCCAGCCACCCGGTTCAGCCAGACTAACGGGTTGTGATCCGTGAGCAAGGAAAAGGGCTGTCCATATAAATAGGGTTGTAGCTTCTTTAGGGCCCACACCACAGCCAGGCATTCCTTTTCGATGGCGGCGTAGCTTACTTCTCGAGGTAACAGTTTGCGACTGATGTAAGCCACTGGATGTTCCCCGCCATCGGCCCCGACTTGACTCAGTACTGCCCCCAATCCAAACATAGAAGCGTCTGTGTGAACAAGAAAACGTTTAGTTGGATTGGGAGCTGCCAAGACAGGGGCATTTATCAGTGCATTTTTCAATTGTTGGAATGCCTGCTCACACTCCGGGGTCCAGTTTACTTGGCGGGGAAGGTTCTTACGGGTCAGGTCAGTGAGGGGTTTGGCCAGGGCGCTATAATTGGGAACAAACTTCCGGTAATACCCTGCTGTCCCTAGAAACGCTAAAACCTGGGTCTTAGTCCTAGGGGTGGGCCACTGGGCTACAGCCTCTACTTTGGCGGGTTCGGGTTTTTGTTTACCGCACCCTACTCTATGTCCCAGGTATTGTACCTCAGCCATGCCGATACTACACTTGGCCGGCTTCAAGGTCAGACCTGCTTCCCTTATCCTATCTAGTACAGCTCCGATGTGAGCTAAGTGTTCCTGCCACGTATTGCTAAAAATAGCAATATCGTCCAGGTAGGCACATGTATAGTCCTGGAATCCATCTAGGAGTCGATCCACCATCCTTTGGAAGGTGGCTGGGGCGTTTTTCATCCCAAATGGCATGACCTTAAACTGGTACAAGCCAAATGGGGTGACAAAGGCCGACTTCGGGATGGCGTCTGGGGCCAGGGGGATTTGCCAATACCCTTTACACAAGTCAATAGTGGTGAGGTATTGGCCCCTGGCCATTCTGTCCAGTAACTCGTCTATCCGGGGCATCGGATAGGCGTCAGATACAGTCTTCTCGTTCAATCTCCTATAGTCCACGCAGAAGCGGGTCGTACCGTCTCGCTTTGGTACGAGGACTACAGGAGATGCCCAAGGACTGTCTGAGGGTTCAATCACCCCCAGTTGGAGCATTTCGTCGATCTCCTTACGCATGTTTGCCCGTACCGCTTCTGGAATGCGGTATGGCGTCTGGCGCATGGGTAGTTGCCCTGGGGTCTCGACCCGGTGAGTTGCCAGAGGCGTGTATCCAGGTACATTAGAGAACGTGTCGCGTTTCTCTTCCAATAGTTGCTGTACCTCGATCCGCTCCTGTGGGCTCAGCCGATCTCCCAGCGTAACCTCCCCTAAATCTCCCGACAGCTGCCCATCCCCCAGCAAATCGGGGAGGGGTAAGCTGTCAAACTCTTCCGTGTTAGGGGCACAGATGGCGGTTACCTCCTCAGTACGCTCGTGGTAGGGCTTCAGCATGTTCACATGGAGCATGCGTCGCCCCCCAGTCCCTGTGCAGGGGCCGATAATATAGGTGGTATCGCATCTTTGCTCCACCACCTTATATGGGCCCTGCCAGGCGGCCTGTAACTTATCATGTCGGACAGGTTTTAAAATTAGTACCTTCTGCCCGACCTGAAAGCTACGGTCCCTGGCTCCCCGATCATACCATGTACGCTGGCGGGTCTGGGCCTCCTGAAGGTTTTCCCGTACCGTCTTGGTCAACGCTTCTAGGCGGTCCCGAAAGGCCAACACATATGGTAGGATGGGAGTGCCATCTGTGCTCCGGTCTCCCTCCCAATGCTCTCTAATAAGATCCAATGGGCCTCGGACCCTCCTTCCAAACAATAATTCAAATGGGGAGAACCCTGTGGATTCCTGCGGCACCTCCCGGTATGCAAATAGGAGGTGCGGCAGGAATCGTTCCCAGTCCTTGTGGGTCTCTGCGAAGGTTCGGAGCATCTGCTTCAAGGTACCATTGAATCGTTCGCAGAGCCCGTTCGTCTGGGGGTGGTAAGGGGCGCTGATAATAGGCTTAATGCCACAGATCTTCCAGAGGTGTTGGGTGAATTCTGCGGTAAACTGGGTACCCTGATCCGAGATAATCTCCCTGGGTAATCCCATCCTGGAGAATATCCGCATGAGGGCATCCGCGACCGTCTCAGCGTGGATGTTGGTCAGAGCCACTGCTTCTGGATACCTGGTGGCATAATCTACGACCGTTAAAATATACCGTTTTCCTGACGGGCTAACTTTATTGAGGGGGCCTATCAGATCCACCGCTATTCGGCTAAAAGGTTCCTCTATTATGGGTAAGGGGTGAAGTTTAGCCTTCCTGCGATCCCCCCTTTTTCCCACTCTCTGGCAGGTATCGCAAGTCGTGCAATATCTGCGTACTTCCTGGCTAATCCCTGGCCAGAAGAAACTCTGGGTTAGTCTGTACCTGGTGCGACTAACCCCTAGATGTCCGGATAGCGGAATATCATGCGCTATCCGGAGTAATTCAGCCCGGTACCGCTGTGGTACCACTAATTGTCTCCTCGCTATCGGGTCTAACCCCGTAATCTGTTTGGTTGTTTCCCTGTATAAAAGTTGTTTATCCCAGATAAACTTCTCTCCCTCCGCCCCGGGGGAACCCGTGCCAACCTTGTCCCTATACACCTGAAGCGTGGGGTCTGTTGCGACTTCAGCTACAAATTCATTAGGTGGAGCCCAGGGGACACATTCTAGAGGGGGGGTAGGGTTGCTTACCTGGACCTCCGGCAGTGTGTTGTGGTCCTGGGTGCGGGCCTGTTGTCGGGTGACTACAGGGTTGACCTCTCCTGTGGTGGGTGACTGGGGCTCAAAAGCAGAAGTGAGCCTCCCCAGATCGTTCCCCAATAAAACCTCCGCCGGTAAATGTGGCATCAACCCCACCTCCACTTCCCCTGCCCCCGCTCCCCAATGTAAATGTACCCTTGCTGTAGGTAGCCGGTACACTGCTCCTCCAGCTACCCGGACGGCAACAGTTTTGTTCAGTTTTGCCTGATCTGAAATCAGGTGGCTCTGTACCAAAGTGATGGTGGCTCCCGAATCTCGTAATCCCCGGACTGCTGTACCATTCAGATATACCGTCTGTCGATGGTGCCGTAGATTATCCACATTGGCCTGGACCGGATCTGCCTCGTGCAGTACCTCCCATTGTTCCACAGTAGTAATGGGGACTGCGGAACCATATGGGGTGGTGACTAGGTCCTGGTAGTGGTGGGCTGCGGCCGCCCTGGGTGGAGGTGGGCCTGGACGAATCCAGGTGGAACGGTCCCGTAGCTGTGGGCATTCCCTTTTATAATGTCCCCACTTCTGGCAGTGATGACAGGGGCCAGCGGTGGGTTGTCGGAACCGGGGCTGTGCAGCGGGTGGTGGAGGTGGTGGTAGCGGTCTCGGTGGAGCTGGGGTGTAGTTGTTTCCCCCGAATGTTTTAAAGGTTGCTTTTGGAGCTGCAGGTTTTTGTGACCTGCGTGCATCCAGGTAGTCATCCGCTTTCCTAGCCGCCTCGGTAAGGGAAGTAGGGTTTCTGTCCCTTACCCATTCCTGGACCTCATTGGTTACTCCCTCATAGAACTGCTCCATCAGCAACATTTGTATTACATCCTCCATAGAACGTGCCTTGCTAGCTTGCACCCACCCGAGCGCTGCCCCCTGTAATCGGCATGCCCACTCTGCGTGCGAGTCCTTCTCTGTTTTCTTTAGATCCCGGAACCTCCGCCGGTATGCCTCGGGTGTTATAGCATACCTGGCGAGTATAATTTCTTTCACTTTACTGTAATTCCTTATTTCGTCATTAGGTACAGTCCGATATGCCTCTGCTGCCCTCCCGGTTAACCTTCCGGCCAAAATAGGTACCCAGTCCTCTGCGTTAATTTTATGCAGTGCACACAGTCTTTCAAAGTCTTGCAGGAAAGCGTCTATATCTTCCTCTGCCTCCACATATGTTTTAAAAGCCTGGTATGGTATTTTAGGCTTACCTTCCTGTGGCACATTAATTGCAGAGCTTTGTTCTGGTGCCTGTGTCCTTAGGATGAATTCTTGTACCTCGGCCATTGTCCTGGTAACAATTTCTGTTGGGGGGTTTTCCCCATAAAAGGATAGCCTGAACTGAACCTGCCTCTGGAATTCCGATCCTTGTGGTGTTCCTCCCGGCTCCCTCTGTGCCGGAACTGAATCGCCCTCCATTCTGTACTCTGCCATGAGTTCTGTAACAAGTACTGCTTTCTTCTTATTGCTGGCTTGTATACCCCTTGCCTCTAGGAGGTCCTTTAGCGTGGAGCGTTTTAGCGCAGAAAAATCAATCTCCATCCGTACTCCATTTACGCTTGTTCCTCTGTGAGTTTGGATCCCAGCGCTGCCAACCAATGTAGCGGAGAGCCGATCTTGCACAGCTATTCTCCACTAGAGATTCCAGTGAGGCTCAGGAACAAGGTGATGTTAAGTCCATAGGCAAGGTTTCCAGCAGGTAATGTAATACAGCAGTATCCCCATCGCAATCCCAATAACTGGACGACACACAGTTTCAGGAGTAGACTGACAAGCTTTATTCCACAGTTCCTTATAAAGCCCTCTCCCATGCAAGGGAGGAGGTTCTAACACTTAAGACATTATCCAATCTCTAAGTAGTAACCTCCCACAGATCTCCTCCCCTCCTCTAGCATCATAATCCCCTTATTGTGTACACAGTTTTCCCCGAGTTTTGGATGTACCCTAAATACTTGGGGTACATCCACAAATCCAACATCCCCAGATAGCTCTATTCTGGGGGACCAACATACTTAAAAATTAGCCCATTCGGATGAATGGTTCGTGAGATATGGGGTTCCAAAGATTTGACCGACCGCATGGGTAAAGTATCCGAAAACAGTTCCATGCATTTTGGCCCTGCGGTCGGTCACAAACAAGGGAATGAAAACAGGCGAATTGCCTGTGTTATAGAGCCTGGAGAGGGTTTGAATGAATTCCCTTGTTTATGGGGCTCTTTCTACCGAACGGCGGGTCATTCGGTAGTTTCCATACGAATTTCTGGAAGTATGGAGGTCTCAGCGGTGTTTGCCTAGTCAAGTGTCCGATTTTAGTTCCAGACACTCGACGGCAAAACACCGCTGTTCGGTAGTTTAAGATGGCCGCCGCCACGTGTTTGTTTCCCGAATGGCGGCCACCCAGAGGACAAAGACCACACTGCACTGATTGCCAATTACCTGTTTGCAACATTGTTGCAAACGGTAATTGGAGGCACACTCATTCCTGGGTGGTCTGGTTGTTCGGTAGTTTCATTCCCTTGTTTTATTTGAATGATTCTACCGAACAACTAGAGGAATACAATTCTTTACATACATTTAACTGTCATTATACCCGGATACCATGCTTTCTATACATGTACATACACATTAAACCAGCCATATGACCAAATACACTTATTCTCATACATGTCGTGGGACAGCCCGGTACCAATCCGCTACAACAGCATTATATGAAACCTCATTTTATTAGGTGTTTTAACCACTATTGTTTCGAAATTTGCTTTTGTTTCGATTACTTTCTCCTGATTTCTTGAAAATTTGCTCCAAGAAAGACATGTTTTACAGCATGTGTAATTATGAGAAAAACTTCAAATTCATATATGTATATATTTTTTCCAGCAAATTAGATTCATTTGTAACATTTAATATCTGGTACAATAGAAAGCAACACTACAGGTATATTGTTGCAGGAAAAACTTTGGTAACTAGAAAAAAATTTATGTAAAAGGAGTCATTCATTTTATTGGCATGGCTCACAGGCTGACGTAAAAGGATAACTCACCTCTTCTAGAAATTTATTTTTCCGGCAGAAGTGCAGAATTTGCACAATGCTGAGAAAAAAATTAAGCAAACAATAATTGACTCCCCAGTGGAAGGACACCTCAATTAAAGTTAACATTATAAGTTGTGATTAGATGAAAAAATGGTGGATGCAAATACTTCACCCTGACTTGCCAAAATAAATAATTTTGATGCTCATTCTCTATGGCACTATATTTGCCTATCCCAAATAACTACAAGACATGTTACTGTGTGATTTTGCACAATTTGTTGTTCTTCTTCATTCTAAGACTCATAAAGGATAACTGAAGACTTACACTATGGATTAAAAATAATTTATTACGGTCAGATTTTCTCCCTTCTGTAATGCAAAACAGATGATGATGCATTTTGGAAGGAGCCGCTTTGCAGCTAGAGTAGGGGTAAGATGGGGAAATTCCAAAATCTATAAAAGTTCTATAAATGTGGCTGTTAAGAATATGTAAGACTCTGTAAAGAGAAGAGAGGAATACTATGGAGTGGGTTAAGTCCACACCTAGATTCCTGAGGGGTTACAGAGATATCAAGGGGCATGAACCCCAAACATTAAGAGAGAGAAAAGACTAAAGTGGAACAGTTGCACAACTACAGCCGAAGCAGTAGGGTGTCTATTCCACAGGATGATATCTCTAAATATAAGGTAAAAATAATTAATTGTGGGATATACCCTTTATTAAGCCGCTTGCGGACAAAACAGACATACAGTGATGGTGAAACACTCGTGTAAACTAGAAGTGAATTAAAAACTAGGTGGATGCGGTATTGGATATTACCCAGTAGCAGTAAAGTTAGTAGAGAGGGATATCTGAGATATAGTATTAAGTAGATGCGGTGTACCATATGTTCTATATTTGATCAGATATTTCTACCCCCTCATCCATACATGCACGTAGGGTTTAGTAGATATCCTGGCTTTTTAGACTTAGAATGACAGTTCCTATTTTTGACTCTGTTTAGAGATACATATAATTAAGAACGGACCCACAGAGTCTCTGTGTGGACGTGTCCGTCCAGAAATGCTACTCTAAATATACAGCAGTATGGTAGTGCGTACGGAACTGTTCAGTCGATGGGGACAAGAGTCAGAATCCATTAGTTTATATATATCTCTAATGGGTACACAATAGAAGCCTTGGTATCGGGTTAAGTCAGGTTTAGAGTATCACAGAGGCAGACGTCATGTATTGTCTAGTAGCCTCCGGATGGTAGAGGAGTAACCTGGTCCCCACTAGCCTTTATAGTTGTTCAGATCGGAACACAGATTGTGAACCCTGCTGAACAGCTGATGCTACAGGGTATGCCTGGGCAGCTTATATGGAGCACATCTATATACAGTCTCCTCCAAGGAGGTCAGCAATAATATTTGGCAAATAGAGTATATATACATATGTACAGTAGTAGAAGAAATGTAACACAGCCGGTCCAGTGCTTATGTGCACTTAGTTAACCTGCTGCTTCGAGGCAGCCTGCCGCTAAATTGTGCAAAAAAGCATTCCAGCTAGCTAAAATATCCTCACCCTCCGGTCTGACTCATGGGTATATTAGATTCCACTAAACTGCTGCTTCGAGGCAGCCTAGCGTTGAATAGTCCCCACTGTCTGACTGACTAAGGAGATATGAACTGCCTCAAAGGTCGTCTAAATATATATATAAAGGCATAAACTGCAAAGCCCCCTAGTACCATGCACTGCCAGGACTGGATATTGCTGTTGCTGATTGAGAGATTACTTATCGCTCTGGTCGAAGTCCAGTCACCCAGTCCAAAACATTAGCAGGCTTCCCCCATTATTAAGTAAGCCAAAAGCATCCCCCAGTATTAAAAACAAAATACGGCAAAAACGCTCGACGCGCGTTTCGGCGTGCTCACACGCCTTTCTCAAGAGCTACTGGCACAGCTGAGGGGAAGTGAGTATATACCGAGGCAGAACCCGCCCTCCTACCCGCGTCTTCCAATTAGCATGGTTGCAGGCGGACCGGGGGCGGGGTTACGTCTCGATATGCGTACTCGTTACTCAAAGGTTCATTCATTAGGGAATCGAAAGTCTCTAACCTATCAGTTGCGTTTGCGGTCACCATGGTGACATGCGTCGCTTTGTGATGTGCGCGCGCAGTGTCTAATAGCTGCACATAGTCCTAGGTTTTAGAGACTCGGTTCCAACCTTCAGTCACCACTAGATTTGTCCTAAGGAGATAGCGAGATAGCTGAACTGACTCTCGATCTTTCTGGGGGAATTAGTTCAAAGAGTCGATCCGCTTGTTTTTAGGGGAATATATATATTGTGGTTATCCCGATCTAAATAAAAAAGTTAGATCGCTATATCTATTCCAGATAGAATTCATTCCCGATAGGATTCCGCTTACCAGGGCAGTCACTCTAGTGGAATGCTGATGTGTGTAGATGTACCTTACTCACTATTACTAGTGAGTTTACTGAAGTTCAAAAAATGAAAAATAGAAGATAACTTTACATATTATTATATCAGTCATTTACATACGTTAACTGGTATGGTAGATTTGGCCAGAATTTACTAGAATCATTTTTCAGTAATGGACCCAAGTGTACGTAGATCTATCTATCTACTTGTCATTATCTTAGTATTTTGAACCTGTGCCAGATATAGGGTATATATAGTATGAAATTATTATATACAAATCAAAAGGTTATTATAGTTACACATTGACAATATATACAGGTGAGGGTTTATTCTTAAACAGAGTGGTTCCCCTCATTTTCTATTATTTTTATTCATGTTGACTGGACAGGTGGTGTTTTACATATATGTGTTGCATGATCAGAGAGGTCACAGAGCTGGAGGTAGATGGATCTTGTGTAGATGGTTATATATAAGGGGAGAATGAAAAGCCTTCATTCAAGCCTTTTGGGCTCAGAGTCTTGAGTTTATAGATCCACCTACACTCCTTTTGGCGTAAGAGCTTGTCAAAATCGCCTCGTCTCTGATCGCGTTTTACCCATTCCAATCCGCAAAACCTAATCCCACTCGAGACACCTTCATGAAAATTCTTCAGATGTCTGGAGATTGGGGTTTCCATGCGGTTTTTTGGGGACCTTACGTGCTCTTTTATCCGTTCCTTGAAAGGTCTGAAGGTTTTACCCACGTATAGCATACTGCAACTACAAACTAGAAGGTATACCAAACCAGCTGTGTTGCAGTTGAAAAAATGGGTAATCTCAAACTCTTGTTGTCCGTCACTATCCTGGATTTTCTTTGAATCGCGTAAGATATACTTGCACGCGACACATCTGCCGCACCCGAAAGAGCCACATGGGGGATTGCGTCCTAACCATGTTGTTTTACTCTGTTTTATTGAAAAATGGCTTGGTACTAGCATATCGCGGAGGTTTTTGCCTCTACGCGCTGTGATGGTTGCTTTAGAGCTGAGGACGTCTTTCAAGTGGACATCCTTCAAAAGGATGGGCCAGAATTTCTCAATAGAGTTCTTCACTGTGTTCCAACCTGTGTCGAAAGTACCAATCATACGAATGAGTGTATTAGATGGTGTATGTTTCGGTTGGTCTAGGATAAGGTCCTCTCTATCCATTTCCAGGGCTCGTCTATATGCCTTTTTCAGACATTTATTTGGGTAGCCTTTCTCGCGGAATTGTTGCCTTAGTAGGGCTGCTTTTATTTTAAAATCCGATAGGTCTGTACAATTTCTGCGTACCCTTAGATATTGCCCAACTGGTATGCCCTGCTTCAGAGGCCTCGGGTGATAGCTGTCCCATCTCAAGAGTGCATTAGATGCAGTTGGCTTCTTATAGAGAGTTGTTTTTAGAGAGCCATTAGTATTAATAGAGATGGTTATGTCCAGGAAGTTTAGTGATTGCCCCCCAAATTCTGCTGTGAATTTAAGGTTCTCCTCGTTGATATTCAGGAGGGAGACGAACTCATTAAATTCATCCTCTGTGCCCAGCCAGACCACAAAGACATCGTCTATATACCTGAGCCATGTGTGTATTTTAGGTATGTATGTTAGGAGGATATCTGATTTCATGATTTGCGACTCCCACCAGCCCAGATGGAGATTGGCGTAGGAGGGTGCACACGCCGTGCCCATCGCTGTCCCCCTTATTTGATGGAAGAATTTATCATGAAACAAAAAGTAATTATGGGACAAGATAAACCTTAATAGTTTCAATACAAATCTTGTGTGTAGGGTATGGATTGGGCCTCTCTGATCTAGAAAGTATTTTGTGTGCTCGATGCCTCGTTCGTGGGGAATTGAAGAGTACAATGCCTCAACGTCAAGGCTACATAGTCTTGCTGAGTTGGGTAGTTGTAAAATCGAGAATAGTGATAATGCCTGTTTTGTGTCCCTGATATACGAGGGGAGTTGTTCCACAAAAGGTCTTAGTATTTTCTCGATATATAAGCTACCATTCTGTGTTAAGTTGTCAACTCCGGAAACGATAGGACGGCCCGGTGGATATTGAGTGTTTTTATGGATTTTGGGCAGGCAGTAGAAGGTTGCTATCCTGGGACAACGGTTCAGAATGAATCCATATTCGTCCCCGGATAGCAACCCCCCACTGCGGCCCTCATCCAGTATCTCTTTGTATTTAGACAGAAAGAGGTTTGTAGGGTCAGTTTTCAGCAGGTTATATGTGTCATCATTTCCCAACACTTTCTGCACCATGTTTTCATAATCAGATGTATTCATGACCACCACATTACCTCCCTTGTCCGCTGGTTTAATAACCAGCTGGTCATTTTCTTTCAGTGACTTCAGAGCTGTATACTCAGTTCTGGAGAGATTATCATTGGGGAAGGATTCAAAATTACTGCTATCTATACCTTCGATTTCACTCTTCACTGCTTCTAAGAATAGATCCAGGTTCCTGAAGCTAGAGAAGTTTGGAGTGAATCGGCTCTTTGGTTTCAATTTGGTATAGTCGGTATGTAAATGGACATCATTTTCGTCCAAAAGAGATACTAGTGTGTTCACCAGTGCTAGGTCTTTACAAGATAGACCGTAGGCTCTTGCTTTTTTCTCTTCGTTGATGATGTGATATTTGTGTAAAGCTAATTTACGTACGAATAAATGTAGATCCTTGATCCAAGTGAATTTGTCGAAAACGGGCGTTGGTACAAATGACAGTCCCCTCTCCAGAACCCTAATGTGATGTATATTCAGCTCAGATGTAGACAAATTTATCACATGTTGTTTTTGTAATGGGGTTGGTGGGGTCTTTACGTTTCTGATTAGTAGCGTCTCCTGCGTGTCCTCCCTCTTCCCCTCCCTCCTCCCCCCCTGCTCTGGTTCCTGAATTGATAGCGTGTTTGGTAGTTGGGGGTGTCCTCTTGTTGGCCCAACTCTAAAAAATTAACGCCTTTCTTCAGGATGCCTCGGGGGTTATTGGGGTTGGGGGTTGAGGTGGTTTGTTGTGAATCTACAGATGTCTGTTGTGTATTAGAGTCTGTATCGGAAGAGTCATAGTCTGACGTCAGATTATTCTCAGAGTTGGTTCTCAGACGTCGATTTGGAAATCTGTACACATTACCCGATTGGTAGTCGTTAAGGTCCCTCATGAATTTATGGTGTTTTCTGGTTTTGATGGATTCTTGATATCTATCAAGATTGTTCTTAAGTTTACTTTCTAGAGTTACAAAATTTAGTTCACTTTTGAACTGATTAAGCTTGTCAATTTCTTCGTCTAGTTTCTGATTCACATTGCCTAATTTCTCTTTTTCAAAGGTACAGATTATCTCCATGAATTTCATAGAGCACGTTCCGGCTGCTAGTTCCCACTGTTTAGTGAACTCAGGGTTCTCATTGTAGGTTGTTGGAATATTGCGTACTCTAAGACCCCTAGGGATCATTTCTTTTTTTATGTAATTATCTAGTGAAGAAATCTCCCAACATGTTTTTATTTGTTGTTTGTATAGCTTGGTAACTGAATTAAATGAGTGATAGATATCAGTCGATGTCTGGCCTCTTTCAAGGTTTTCATTAGAGAACACATTATCCGCATCCTTACACCAAATATTGAAGTCCTGTTTGTTTGACAAGAAACCTGCCATTGTATTAGTAAATTTGTTGATTTTTGATTTTGTAACCCAGGTACTGAAACCTAAAAAACAATGTAAAGAGAAGAGAGGAATACTATGGAGTGGGTTAAGTCCACACCTAGATTCCTGAGGGGTTACAGAGATATCAAGGGGCATGAACCCCAAACATTAAGAGAGAGAAAAGACTAAAGTGGAACAGTTGCACAACTACAGCCGAAGCAGTAGGGTGTCTATTCCACAGGATGATATCTCTAAATATAAGGTAAAAATAATTAATTGTGGGATATACCCTTTATTAAGCCGCTTGCGGACAAAACAGACATACAGTGATGGTGAAACACTCGTGTAAACTAGAAGTGAATTAAAAACTAGGTGGATGCGGTATTGGATATTACCCAGTAGCAGTAAAGTTAGTAGAGAGGGATATCTGAGATATAGTATTAAGTAGATGCGGTGTACCATATGTTCTATATTTGATCAGATATTTCTACCCCCTCATCCATACATGCACGTAGGGTTTAGTAGATATCCTGGCTTTTTAGACTTAGAATGACAGTTCCTATTTTTGACTCTGTTTAGAGATACATATAATTAAGAACGGACCCACAGAGTCTCTGTGTGGACGTGTCCGTCCAGAAATGCTACTCTAAATATACAGCAGTATGGTAGTGCGTACGGAACTGTTCAGTCGATGGGGACAAGAGTCAGAATCCATTAGTTTATATATATCTCTAATGGGTACACAATAGAAGCCTTGGTATCGGGTTAAGTCAGGTTTAGAGTATCACAGAGGCAGACGTCATGTATTGTCTAGTAGCCTCCGGATGGTAGAGGAGTAACCTGGTCCCCACTAGCCTTTATAGTTGTTCAGATCGGAACACAGATTGTGAACCCTGCTGAACAGCTGATGCTACAGGGTATGCCTGGGCAGCTTATATGGAGCACATCTATATACAGTCTCCTCCAAGGAGGTCAGCAATAATATTTGGCAAATAGAGTATATATACATATGTACAGTAGTAGAAGAAATGTAACACAGCCGGTCCAGTGCTTATGTGCACTTAGTTAACCTGCTGCTTCGAGGCAGCCTGCCGCTAAATTGTGCAAAAAAGCATTCCAGCTAGCTAAAATATCCTCACCCTCCGGTCTGACTCATGGGTATATTAGATTCCACTAAACTGCTGCTTCGAGGCAGCCTAGCGTTGAATAGTCCCCACTGTCTGACTGACTAAGGAGATATGAACTGCCTCAAAGGTCGTCTAAATATATATATAAAGGCATAAACTGCAAAGCCCCCTAGTACCATGCACTGCCAGGACTGGATATTGCTGTTGCTGATTGAGAGATTACTTATCGCTCTGGTCGAAGTCCAGTCACCCAGTCCAAAACATTAGCAGGCTTCCCCCATTATTAAGTAAGCCAAAAGCATCCCCCAGTATTAAAAACAAAATACGGCAAAAACGCTCGACGCGCGTTTCGGCGTGCTCACACGCCTTTCTCAAGAGCTACTGGCACAGCTGAGGGGAAGTGAGTATATACCGAGGCAGAACCCGCCCTCCTACCCGCGTCTTCCAATTAGCATGGTTGCAGGCGGACCGGGGGCGGGGTTACGTCTCGATATGCGTACTCGTTACTCAAAGGTTCATTCATTAGGGAATCGAAAGTCTCTAACCTATCAGTTGCGTTTGCGGTCACCATGGTGACATGCGTCGCTTTGTGATGTGCGCGCGCAGTGTCTAATAGCTGCACATAGTCCTAGGTTTTAGAGACTCGGTTCCAACCTTCAGTCACCACTAGATTTGTCCTAAGGAGATAGCGAGATAGCTGAACTGACTCTCGATCTTTCTGGGGGAATTAGTTCAAAGAGTCGATCCGCTTGTTTTTAGGGGAATATATATATTGTGGTTATCCCGATCTAAATAAAAAAGTTAGATCGCTATATCTATTCCAGATAGAATTCATTCCCGATAGGATTCCGCTTACCAGGGCAGTCACTCTAGTGGAATGCTGATGTGTGTAGATGTACCTTACTCACTATTACTAGTGAGTTTACTGAAGTTCAAAAAATGAAAAATAGAAGATAACTTTACATATTATTATATCAGTCATTTACATACGTTAACTGGTATGGTAGATTTGGCCAGAATTTACTAGAATCATTTTTCAGTAATGGACCCAAGTGTACGTAGATCTATCTATCTACTTGTCATTATCTTAGTATTTTGAACCTGTGCCAGATATAGGGTATATATAGTATGAAATTATTATATACAAATCAAAAGGTTATTATAGTTACACATTGACAATATATACAGGTGAGGGTTTATTCTTAAACAGAATGGTTCCCCTCATTTTCTATTATTTTTATTCATGTTGACTGGACAGGTGGTGTTTTACATATATGTGTTGCATGATCAGAGAGGTCACAGAGCTGGAGGTAGATGGATCTTGTGTAGATGGTTATATATAAGGGGAGAATGAAAAGCCTTCATTCAAGCCTTTTGGGCTCAGAGTCTTGAGTTTATAGATCCACCTACACTCCTTTTGGCGTAAGAGCTTGTCAAAATCGCCTCGTCTCTGATCGCGTTTTACCCATTCCAATCCGCAAAACCTAATCCCACTCGAGACACCTTCATGAAAATTCTTCAGATGTCTGGAGATTGGGGTTTCCATGCGGTTTTTTGGGGACCTTACGTGCTCTTTTATCCGTTCCTTGAAAGGTCTGAAGGTTTTACCCACGTATAGCATACTGCAACTACAAACTAGAAGGTATACCAAACCAGCTGTGTTGCAGTTGAAAAAATGGGTAATCTCAAACTCTTGTTGTCCGTCACTATCCTGGATTTTCTTTGAATCGCGTAAGATATACTTGCACGCGACACATCTGCCGCACCCGAAAGAGCCACATGGGGGATTGCGTCCTAACCATGTTGTTTTACTCTGTTTTATTGAAAAATGGCTTGGTACTAGCATATCGCGGAGGTTTTTGCCTCTACGCGCTGTGATGGTTGCTTTAGAGCTGAGGACGTCTTTCAAGTGGACATCCTTCAAAAGGATGGGCCAGAATTTCTCAATAGAGTTCTTCACTGTGTTCCAACCTGTGTCGAAAGTACCAATCATACGAATGAGTGTATTAGATGGTGTATGTTTCGGTTGGTCTAGGATAAGGTCCTCTCTATCCATTTCCAGGGCTCGTCTATATGCCTTTTTCAGACATTTATTTGGGTAGCCTTTCTCGCGGAATTGTTGCCTTAGTAGGGCTGCTTTTATTTTAAAATCCGATAGGTCTGTACAATTTCTGCGTACCCTTAGATATTGCCCAACTGGTATGCCCTGCTTCAGAGGCCTCGGGTGATAGCTGTCCCATCTCAAGAGTGCATTAGATGCAGTTGGCTTCTTATAGAGAGTTGTTTTTAGAGAGCCATTAGTATTAATAGAGATGGTTATGTCCAGGAAGTTTAGTGATTGCCCCCCAAATTCTGCTGTGAATTTAAGGTTCTCCTCGTTGATATTCAGGAGGGAGACGAACTCATTAAATTCATCCTCTGTGCCCAGCCAGACCACAAAGACATCGTCTATATACCTGAGCCATGTGTGTATTTTAGGTATGTATGTTAGGAGGATATCTGATTTCATGATTTGCGACTCCCACCAGCCCAGATGGAGATTGGCGTAGGAGGGTGCACACGCCGTGCCCATCGCTGTCCCCCTTATTTGATGGAAGAATTTATCATGAAACAAAAAGTAATTATGGGACAAGATAAACCTTAATAGTTTCAATACAAATCTTGTGTGTAGGGTATGGATTGGGCCTCTCTGATCTAGAAAGTATTTTGTGTGCTCGATGCCTCGTTCGTGGGGAATTGAAGAGTACAATGCCTCAACGTCAAGGCTACATAGTCTTGCTGAGTTGGGTAGTTGTAAAATCGAGAATAGTGATAATGCCTGTTTTGTGTCCCTGATATACGAGGGGAGTTGTTCCACAAAAGGTCTTAGTATTTTCTCGATATATAAGCTACCATTCTGTGTTAAGTTGTCAACTCCGGAAACGATAGGACGGCCCGGTGGATATTGAGTGTTTTTATGGATTTTGGGCAGGCAGTAGAAGGTTGCTATCCTGGGACAACGGTTCAGAATGAATCCATATTCGTCCCCGGATAGCAACCCCCCACTGCGGCCCTCATCCAGTATCTCTTTGTATTTAGACAGAAAGAGGTTTGTAGGGTCAGTTTTCAGCAGGTTATATGTGTCATCATTTCCCAACACTTTCTGCACCATGTTTTCATAATCAGATGTATTCATGACCACCACATTACCTCCCTTGTCCGCTGGTTTAATAACCAGCTGGTCATTTTCTTTCAGTGACTTCAGAGCTGTATACTCAGTTCTGGAGAGATTATCATTGGGGAAGGATTCAAAATTACTGCTATCTATACCTTCGATTTCACTCTTCACTGCTTCTAAGAATAGATCCAGGTTCCTGAAGCTAGAGAAGTTTGGAGTGAATCGGCTCTTTGGTTTCAATTTGGTATAGTCGGTATGTAAATGGACATCATTTTCGTCCAAAAGAGATACTAGTGTGTTCACCAGTGCTAGGTCTTTACAAGATAGACCGTAGGCTCTTGCTTTTTTCTCTTCGTTGATGATGTGATATTTGTGTAAAGCTAATTTACGTACGAATAAATGTAGATCCTTGATCCAAGTGAATTTGTCGAAAACGGGCGTTGGTACAAATGACAGTCCCCTCTCCAGAACCCTAATGTGATGTATATTCAGCTCAAATGTAGACAAATTTATCACATGTTGTTTTTGTAATGGGGTTGGTGGGGTCTTTACGTTTCTGATTAGTAGCGTCTCCTGCGTGTCCTCCCTCTTCCCCTCCCTCCTCCCCCCCTGCTCTGGTTCCTGAATTGATAGCGTGTTTGGTAGTTGGGGGTGTCCTCTTGTTGGCCCAACTCTAAAAAATTAACGCCTTTCTTCAGGATGCCTCGGGGGTTATTGGGGTTGGGGGTTGAGGTGGTTTGTTGTGAATCTACAGATGTCTGTTGTGTATTAGAGTCTGTATCGGAAGAGTCATAGTCTGACGTCAGATTATTCTCAGAGTTGGTTCTCAGACGTCGATTTGGAAATCTGTACACATTACCCGATTGGTAGTCGTTAAGGTCCCTCATGAATTTATGGTGTTTTCTGGTTTTGATGGATTCTTGATATCTATCAAGATTGTTCTTAAGTTTACTTTCTAGAGTTACAAAATTTAGTTCACTTTTGAACTGATTAAGCTTGTCAATTTCTTCGTCTAGTTTCTGATTCACATTGCCTAATTTCTCTTTTTCAAAGGTACAGATTATCTCCATGAATTTCATAGAGCACGTTCCGGCTGCTAGTTCCCACTGTTTAGTGAACTCAGGGTTCTCATTGTAGGTTGTTGGAATATTGCGTACTCTAAGACCCCTAGGGATCATTTCTTTTTTTATGTAATTATCTAGTGAAGAAATCTCCCAACATGTTTTTATTTGTTGTTTGTATAGCTTGGTAACTGAATTAAATGAGTGATAGATATCAGTCGATGTCTGGCCTCTTTCAAGGTTTTCATTAGAGAACACATTATCCGCATCCTTACACCAAATATTGAAGTCCTGTTTGTTTGACAAGAAACCTGCCATTGTATTAGTAAATTTGTTGATTTTTGATTTTGTAACCCAGGTACTGAAACCTAAAAAACAATGTAAAGAGAAGAGAGGAATACTATGGAGTGGGTTAAGTCCACACCTAGATTCCTGAGGGGTTACAGAGATATCAAGGGGCATGAACCCCAAACATTAAGAGAGAGAAAAGACTAAAGTGGAACAGTTGCACAACTACAGCCGAAGCAGTAGGGTGTCTATTCCACAGGATGATATCTCTAAATATAAGGTAAAAATAATTAATTGTGGGATATACCCTTTATTAAGCCGCTTGCGGACAAAACAGACATACAGTGATGGTGAAACACTCGTGTAAACTAGAAGTGAATTAAAAACTAGGTGGATGCGGTATTGGATATTACCCAGTAGCAGTAAAGTTAGTAGAGAGGGATATCTGAGATATAGTATTAAGTAGATGCGGTGTACCATATGTTCTATATTTGATCAGATATTTCTACCCCCTCATCCATACATGCACGTAGGGTTTAGTAGATATCCTGGCTTTTTAGACTTAGAATGACAGTTCCTATTTTTGACTCTGTTTAGAGATACATATAATTAAGAACGGACCCACAGAGTCTCTGTGTGGACGTGTCCGTCCAGAAATGCTACTCTAAATATACAGCAGTATGGTAGTGCGTACGGAACTGTTCAGTCGATGGGGACAAGAGTCAGAATCCATTAGTTTATATATATCTCTAATGGGTACACAATAGAAGCCTTGGTATCGGGTTAAGTCAGGTTTAGAGTATCACAGAGGCAGACGTCATGTATTGTCTAGTAGCCTCCGGATGGTAGAGGAGTAACCTGGTCCCCACTAGCCTTTATAGTTGTTCAGATCGGAACACAGATTGTGAACCCTGCTGAACAGCTGATGCTACAGGGTATGCCTGGGCAGCTTATATGGAGCACATCTATATACAGTCTCCTCCAAGGAGGTCAGCAATAATATTTGGCAAATAGAGTATATATACATATGTACAGTAGTAGAAGAAATGTAACACAGCCGGTCCAGTGCTTATGTGCACTTAGTTAACCTGCTGCTTCGAGGCAGCCTGCCGCTAAATTGTGCAAAAAAGCATTCCAGCTAGCTAAAATATCCTCACCCTCCGGTCTGACTCATGGGTATATTAGATTCCACTAAACTGCTGCTTCGAGGCAGCCTAGCGTTGAATAGTCCCCACTGTCTGACTGACTAAGGAGATATGAACTGCCTCAAAGGTCGTCTAAATATATATATAAAGGCATAAACTGCAAAGCCCCCTAGTACCATGCACTGCCAGGACTGGATATTGCTGTTGCTGATTGAGAGATTACTTATCGCTCTGGTCGAAGTCCAGTCACCCAGTCCAAAACATTAGCAGGCTTCCCCCATTATTAAGTAAGCCAAAAGCATCCCCCAGTATTAAAAACAAAATACGGCAAAAACGCTCGACGCGCGTTTCGGCGTGCTCACACGCCTTTCTCAAGAGCTACTGGCACAGCTGAGGGGAAGTGAGTATATACCGAGGCAGAACCCGCCCTCCTACCCGCGTCTTCCAATTAGCATGGTTGCAGGCGGACCGGGGGCGGGGTTACGTCTCGATATGCGTACTCGTTACTCAAAGGTTCATTCATTAGGGAATCGAAAGTCTCTAACCTATCAGTTGCGTTTGCGGTCACCATGGTGACATGCGTCGCTTTGTGATGTGCGCGCGCAGTGTCTAATAGCTGCACATAGTCCTAGGTTTTAGAGACTCGGTTCCAACCTTCAGTCACCACTAGATTTGTCCTAAGGAGATAGCGAGATAGCTGAACTGACTCTCGATCTTTCTGGGGGAATTAGTTCAAAGAGTCGATCCGCTTGTTTTTAGGGGAATATATATATTGTGGTTATCCCGATCTAAATAAAAAAGTTAGATCGCTATATCTATTCCAGATAGAATTCATTCCCGATAGGATTCCGCTTACCAGGGCAGTCACTCTAGTGGAATGCTGATGTGTGTAGATGTACCTTACTCACTATTACTAGTGAGTTTACTGAAGTTCAAAAAATGAAAAATAGAAGATAACTTTACATATTATTATATCAGTCATTTACATACGTTAACTGGTATGGTAGATTTGGCCAGAATTTACTAGAATCATTTTTCAGTAATGGACCCAAGTGTACGTAGATCTATCTATCTACTTGTCATTATCTTAGTATTTTGAACCTGTGCCAGATATAGGGTATATATAGTATGAAATTATTATATACAAATCAAAAGGTTATTATAGTTACACATTGACAATATATACAGGTGAGGGTTTATTCTTAAACAGAATGGTTCCCCTCATTTTCTATTATTTTTATTCATGTTGACTGGACAGGTGGTGTTTTACATATATGTGTTGCATGATCAGAGAGGTCACAGAGCTGGAGGTAGATGGATCTTGTGTAGATGGTTATATATAAGGGGAGAATGAAAAGCCTTCATTCAAGCCTTTTGGGCTCAGAGTCTTGAGTTTATAGATCCACCTACACTCCTTTTGGCGTAAGAGCTTGTCAAAATCGCCTCGTCTCTGATCGCGTTTTACCCATTCCAATCCGCAAAACCTAATCCCACTCGAGACACCTTCATGAAAATTCTTCAGATGTCTGGAGATTGGGGTTTCCATGCGGTTTTTTGGGGACCTTACGTGCTCTTTTATCCGTTCCTTGAAAGGTCTGAAGGTTTTACCCACGTATAGCATACTGCAACTACAAACTAGAAGGTATACCAAACCAGCTGTGTTGCAGTTGAAAAAATGGGTAATCTCAAACTCTTGTTGTCCGTCACTATCCTGGATTTTCTTTGAATCGCGTAAGATATACTTGCACGCGACACATCTGCCGCACCCGAAAGAGCCACATGGGGGATTGCGTCCTAACCATGTTGTTTTACTCTGTTTTATTGAAAAATGGCTTGGTACTAGCATATCGCGGAGGTTTTTGCCTCTACGCGCTGTGATGGTTGCTTTAGAGCTGAGGACGTCTTTCAAGTGGACATCCTTCAAAAGGATGGGCCAGAATTTCTCAATAGAGTTCTTCACTGTGTTCCAACCTGTGTCGAAAGTACCAATCATACGAATGAGTGTATTAGATGGTGTATGTTTCGGTTGGTCTAGGATAAGGTCCTCTCTATCCATTTCCAGGGCTCGTCTATATGCCTTTTTCAGACATTTATTTGGGTAGCCTTTCTCGCGGAATTGTTGCCTTAGTAGGGCTGCTTTTATTTTAAAATCCGATAGGTCTGTACAATTTCTGCGTACCCTTAGATATTGCCCAACTGGTATGCCCTGCTTCAGAGGCCTCGGGTGATAGCTGTCCCATCTCAAGAGTGCATTAGATGCAGTTGGCTTCTTATAGAGAGTTGTTTTTAGAGAGCCATTAGTATTAATAGAGATGGTTATGTCCAGGAAGTTTAGTGATTGCCCCCCAAATTCTGCTGTGAATTTAAGGTTCTCCTCGTTGATATTCAGGAGGGAGACGAACTCATTAAATTCATCCTCTGTGCCCAGCCAGACCACAAAGACATCGTCTATATACCTGAGCCATGTGTGTATTTTAGGTATGTATGTTAGGAGGATATCTGATTTCATGATTTGCGACTCCCACCAGCCCAGATGGAGATTGGCGTAGGAGGGTGCACACGCCGTGCCCATCGCTGTCCCCCTTATTTGATGGAAGAATTTATCATGAAACAAAAAGTAATTATGGGACAAGATAAACCTTAATAGTTTCAATACAAATCTTGTGTGTAGGGTATGGATTGGGCCTCTCTGATCTAGAAAGTATTTTGTGTGCTCGATGCCTCGTTCGTGGGGAATTGAAGAGTACAATGCCTCAACGTCAAGGCTACATAGTCTTGCTGAGTTGGGTAGTTGTAAAATCGAGAATAGTGATAATGCCTGTTTTGTGTCCCTGATATACGAGGGGAGTTGTTCCACAAAAGGTCTTAGTATTTTCTCGATATATAAGCTACCATTCTGTGTTAAGTTGTCAACTCCGGAAACGATAGGACGGCCCGGTGGATATTGAGTGTTTTTATGGATTTTGGGCAGGCAGTAGAAGGTTGCTATCCTGGGACAACGGTTCAGAATGAATCCATATTCGTCCCCGGATAGCAACCCCCCACTGCGGCCCTCATCCAGTATCTCTTTGTATTTAGACAGAAAGAGGTTTGTAGGGTCAGTTTTCAGCAGGTTATATGTGTCATCATTTCCCAACACTTTCTGCACCATGTTTTCATAATCAGATGTATTCATGACCACCACATTACCTCCCTTGTCCGCTGGTTTAATAACCAGCTGGTCATTTTCTTTCAGTGACTTCAGAGCTGTATACTCAGTTCTGGAGAGATTATCATTGGGGAAGGATTCAAAATTACTGCTATCTATACCTTCGATTTCACTCTTCACTGCTTCTAAGAATAGATCCAGGTTCCTGAAGCTAGAGAAGTTTGGAGTGAATCGGCTCTTTGGTTTCAATTTGGTATAGTCGGTATGTAAATGGACATCATTTTCGTCCAAAAGAGATACTAGTGTGTTCACCAGTGCTAGGTCTTTACAAGATAGACCGTAGGCTCTTGCTTTTTTCTCTTCGTTGATGATGTGATATTTGTGTAAAGCTAATTTACGTACGAATAAATGTAGATCCTTGATCCAAGTGAATTTGTCGAAAACGGGCGTTGGTACAAATGACAGTCCCCTCTCCAGAACCCTAATGTGATGTATATTCAGCTCAAATGTAGACAAATTTATCACATGTTGTTTTTGTAATGGGGTTGGTGGGGTCTTTACGTTTCTGATTAGTAGCGTCTCCTGCGTGTCCTCCCTCTTCCCCTCCCTCCTCCCCCCCTGCTCTGGTTCCTGAATTGATAGCGTGTTTGGTAGTTGGGGGTGTCCTCTTGTTGGCCCAACTCTAAAAAATTAACGCCTTTCTTCAGGATGCCTCGGGGGTTATTGGGGTTGGGGGTTGAGGTGGTTTGTTGTGAATCTACAGATGTCTGTTGTGTATTAGAGTCTGTATCGGAAGAGTCATAGTCTGACGTCAGATTATTCTCAGAGTTGGTTCTCAGACGTCGATTTGGAAATCTGTACACATTACCCGATTGGTAGTCGTTAAGGTCCCTCATGAATTTATGGTGTTTTCTGGTTTTGATGGATTCTTGATATCTATCAAGATTGTTCTTAAGTTTACTTTCTAGAGTTACAAAATTTAGTTCACTTTTGAACTGATTAAGCTTGTCAATTTCTTCGTCTAGTTTCTGATTCACATTGCCTAATTGCCAATATATATATTCCCCTAAAAACAAGCGGATCGACTCTTTGAACTAATTCCCCCAGAAAGATCGAGAGTCAGTTCAGCTATCTCGCTATCTCCTTAGGACAAATCTAGTGGTGACTGAAGGTTGGAACCGAGTCTCTAAAACCTAGGACTATGTGCAGCTATTAGACACTGCGCGCGCACATCACAAAGCGACGCATGTCACCATGGTGACCGCAAACGCAACTGATAGGTTAGAGACTTTCGATTCCCTAATGAATGAACCTTTGAGTAACGAGTACGCATATCGAGACGTAACCCCGCCCCCGGTCCGCCTGCAACCATGCTAATTGGAAGACGCGGGTAGGAGGGCGGGTTCTGCCTCGGTATATACTCACTTCCCCTCAGCTGTGCCAGTAGCTCTTGAGAAAGGCGTGTGAGCACGCCGAAACGCGCGTCGAGCGTTTTTGCCGTATTTTGTTTTTAATACTGGGGGATGCTTTTGGCTTACTTAATAATGGGGGAAGCCTGCTAATGTTTTGGACTGGGTGACTGGACTTCGACCAGAGCGATAAGTAATCTCTCAATCAGCAACAGCAATATCCAGTCCTGGCAGTGCATGGTACTAGGGGGCTTTGCAGTTTATGCCTTTATATATATATTTAGACGACCTTTGAGGCAGTTCATATCTCCTTAGTCAGTCAGACAGTGGGGACTATTCAACGCTAGGCTGCCTCGAAGCAGCAGTTTAGTGGAATCTAATATACCCATGAGTCAGACCGGAGGGTGAGGATATTTTAGCTAGCTGGAATGCTTTTTTGCACAATTTAGCGGCAGGCTGCCTCGAAGCAGCAGGTTAACTAAGTGCACATAAGCACTGGACCGGCTGTGTTACATTTCTTCTACTACTGTACATATGTATATATACTCTATTTGCCAAATATTATTGCTGACCTCCTTGGAGGAGACTGTATATAGATGTGCTCCATATAAGCTGCCCAGGCATACCCTGTAGCATCAGCTGTTCAGCAGGGTTCACAATCTGTGTTCCGATCTGAACAACTATAAAGGCTAGTGGGGACCAGGTTACTCCTCTACCATCCGGAGGCTACTAGACAATACATGACGTCTGCCTCTGTGATACTCTAAACCTGACTTAACCCGATACCAAGGCTTCTATTGTGTACCCATTAGAGATATATATAAACTAATGGATTCTGACTCTTGTCCCCATCGACTGAACAGTTCCGTACGCACTACCATACTGCTGTATATTTAGAGTAGCATTTCTGGACGGACACGTCCACACAGAGACTCTGTGGGTCCGTTCTTAATTATATGTATCTCTAAACAGAGTCAAAAATAGGAACTGTCATTCTAAGTCTAAAAAGCCAGGATATCTACTAAACCCTACGTGCATGTATGGATGAGGGGGTAGAAATATCTGATCAAATATAGAACATATGGTACACCGCATCTACTTAATACTATATCTCAGATATCCCTCTCTACTAACTTTACTGCTACTGGGTAATATCCAATACCGCATCCACCTAGTTTTTAATTCACTTCTAGTTTACACGAGTGTTTCACCATCACTGTATGTCTGTTTTGTCCGCAAGCGGCTTAATAAAGGGTATATCCCACAATTAATTATTTTTACCTTATATTTAGAGATATCATCCTGTGGAATAGACACCCTACTGCTTCGGCTGTAGTTGTGCAACTGTTCCACTTTAGTCTTTTCTCTCTCTTAATGTTTGGGGTTCATGCCCCTTGATATCTCTGTAACCCCTCAGGAATCTAGGTGTGGACTTAACCCACTCCATAGTATTCCTCTCTTCTCTTTACATTGTTTTTTAGGTTTCAGTACCTGGGTTACAAAATCAAAAATCAACAAATTTACTAATACAATGGCAGGTTTCTTGTCAAACAAACAGGACTTCAATATTTGGTGTAAGGATGCGGATAATGTGTTCTCTAATGAAAACCTTGAAAGAGGCCAGACATCGACTGATATCTATCACTCATTTAATTCAGTTACCAAGCTATACAAACAACAAATAAAAACATGTTGGGAGATTTCTTCACTAGATAATTACATAAAAAAAGAAATGATCCCTAGGGGTCTTAGAGTACGCAATATTCCAACAACCTACAATGAGAACCCTGAGTTCACTAAACAGTGGGAACTAGCAGCCGGAACGTGCTCTATGAAATTCATGGAGATAATCTGTACCTTTGAAAAAGAGAAATTAGGCAATGTGAATCAGAAACTAGACGAAGAAATTGACAAGCTTAATCAGTTCAAAAGTGAACTAAATTTTGTAACTCTAGAAAGTAAACTTAAGAACAATCTTGATAGATATCAAGAATCCATCAAAACCAGAAAACACCATAAATTCATGAGGGACCTTAACGACTACCAATCGGGTAATGTGTACAGATTTCCAAATCGACGTCTGAGAACCAACTCTGAGAATAATCTGACGTCAGACTATGACTCTTCCGATACAGACTCTAATACACAACAGACATCTGTAGATTCACAACAAACCACCTCAACCCCCAACCCCAATAACCCCCGAGGCATCCTGAAGAAAGGCGTTAATTTTTTAGAGTTGGGCCAACAAGAGGACACCCCCAACTACCAAACACGCTATCAATTCAGGAACCAGAGCAGGGGGGGAGGAGGGAGGGGAAGAGGGAGGACACGCAGGAGACGCTACTAATCAGAAACGTAAAGACCCCACCAACCCCATTACAAAAACAACATGTGATAAATTTGTCTACATTTGAGCTGAATATACATCACATTAGGGTTCTGGAGAGGGGACTGTCATTTGTACCAACGCCCGTTTTCGACAAATTCACTTGGATCAAGGATCTACATTTATTCGTACGTAAATTAGCTTTACACAAATATCACATCATCAACGAAGAGAAAAAAGCAAGAGCCTACGGTCTATCTTGTAAAGACCTAGCACTGGTGAACACACTAGTATCTCTTTTGGACGAAAATGATGTCCATTTACATACCGACTATACCAAATTGAAACCAAAGAGCCGATTCACTCCAAACTTCTCTAGCTTCAGGAACCTGGATCTATTCTTAGAAGCAGTGAAGAGTGAAATCGAAGGTATAGATAGCAGTAATTTTGAATCCTTCCCCAATGATAATCTCTCCAGAACTGAGTATACAGCTCTGAAGTCACTGAAAGAAAATGACCAGCTGGTTATTAAACCAGCGGACAAGGGAGGTAATGTGGTGGTCATGAATACATCTGATTATGAAAACATGGTGCAGAAAGTGTTGGGAAATGATGACACATATAACCTGCTGAAAACTGACCCTACAAACCTCTTTCTGTCTAAATACAAAGAGATACTGGATGAGGGCCGCAGTGGGGGGTTGCTATCCGGGGACGAATATGGATTCATTCTGAACCGTTGTCCCAGGATAGCAACCTTCTACTGCCTGCCCAAAATCCATAAAAACACTCAATATCCACCGGGCCGTCCTATCGTTTCCGGAGTTGACAACTTAACACAGAATGGTAGCTTATATATCGAGAAAATACTAAGACCTTTTGTGGAACAACTCCCCTCGTATATCAGGGACACAAAACAGGCATTATCACTATTCTCGATTTTACAACTACCCAACTCAGCAAGACTATGTAGCCTTGACGTTGAGGCATTGTACTCTTCAATTCCCCACGAACGAGGCATCGAGCACACAAAATACTTTCTAGATCAGAGAGGCCCAATCCATACCCTACACACAAGATTTGTATTGAAACTATTAAGGTTTATCTTGTCCCATAATTACTTTTTGTTTCATGATAAATTCTTCCATCAAATAAGGGGGACAGCGATGGGCACGGCGTGTGCACCCTCCTACGCCAATCTCCATCTGGGCTGGTGGGAGTCGCAAATCATGAAATCAGATATCCTCCTAACATACATACCTAAAATACACACATGGCTCAGGTATATAGACGATGTCTTTGTGGTCTGGCTGGGCACAGAGGATGAATTTAATGAGTTCGTCTCCCTCCTGAATATCAACGAGGAGAACCTTAAATTCACAGCAGAATTTGGGGGGCAATCACTAAACTTCCTGGACATAACCATCTCTATTAATACTAATGGCTCTCTAAAAACAACTCTCTATAAGAAGCCAACTGCATCTAATGCACTCTTGAGATGGGACAGCTATCACCCGAGGCCTCTGAAGCAGGGCATACCAGTTGGGCAATATCTAAGGGTACGCAGAAATTGTACAGACCTATCGGATTTTAAAATAAAAGCAGCCCTACTAAGGCAACAATTCCGCGAGAAAGGCTACCCAAATAAATGTCTGAAAAAGGCATATAGACGAGCCCTGGAAATGGATAGAGAGGACCTTATCCTAGACCAACCGAAACATACACCATCTAATACACTCATTCGTATGATTGGTACTTTCGACACAGGTTGGAACACAGTGAAGAACTCTATTGAGAAATTCTGGCCCATCCTTTTGAAGGATGTCCACTTGAAAGACGTCCTCAGCTCTAAAGCAACCATCACAGCGCGTAGAGGCAAAAACCTCCGCGATATGCTAGTACCAAGCCATTTTTCAATAAAACAGAGTAAAACAACATGGTTAGGACGCAATCCCCCATGTGGCTCTTTCGGGTGCGGCAGATGTGTCGCGTGCAAGTATATCTTACGCGATTCAAAGAAAATCCAGGATAGTGACGGACAACAAGAGTTTGAGATTACCCATTTTTTCAACTGCAACACAGCTGGTTTGGTATACCTTCTAGTTTGTAGTTGCAGTATGCTATACGTGGGTAAAACCTTCAGACCTTTCAAGGAACGGATAAAAGAGCACGTAAGGTCCCCAAAAAACCGCATGGAAACCCCAATCTCCAGACATCTGAAGAATTTTCATGAAGGTGTCTCGAGTGGGATTAGGTTTTGCGGATTGGAATGGGTAAAACGCGATCAGAGACGAGGCGATTTTGACAAGCTCTTACGCCAAAAGGAGTGTAGGTGGATCTATAAACTCAAGACTCTGAGCCCAAAAGGCTTGAATGAAGGCTTTTCATTCTCCCCTTATATATAACCATCTACACAAGATCCATCTACCTCCAGCTCTGTGACCTCTCTGATCATGCAACACATATATGTAAAACACCACCTGTCCAGTCAACATGAATAAAAATAATAGAAAATGAGGGGAACCATTCTGTTTAAGAATAAACCCTCACCTGTATATATTGTCAATGTGTAACTATAATAACCTTTTGATTTGTATATAATAATTTCATACTATATATACCCTATATCTGGCACAGGTTCAAAATACTAAGATAATGACAAGTAGATAGATAGATCTACGTACACTTGGGTCCATTACTGAAAAATGATTCTAGTAAATTCTGGCCAAATCTACCATACCAGTTAACGTATGTAAATGACTGATATAATAATATGTAAAGTTATCTTCTATTTTTCATTTTTTGAACTTCAGTAAACTCACTAGTAATAGTGAGTAAGGTACATCTACACACATCAGCATTCCACTAGAGTGACTGCCCTGGTAAGCGGAATCCTATCGGGAATGAATTCTATCTGGAATAGATATAGCGATCTAACTTTTTTATTTAGATCGGGATAACCACAATATATATATTCCCCTAAAAACAAGCGGATCGACTCTTTGAACTAATTCCCCCAGAAAGATCGAGAGTCAGTTCAGCTATCTCGCTATCTCCTTAGGACAAATCTAGTGGTGACTGAAGGTTGGAACCGAGTCTCTAAAACCTAGGACTATGTGCAGCTATTAGACACTGCGCGCGCACATCACAAAGCGACGCATGTCACCATGGTGACCGCAAACGCAACTGATAGGTTAGAGACTTTCGATTCCCTAATGAATGAACCTTTGAGTAACGAGTACGCATATCGAGACGTAACCCCGCCCCCGGTCCGCCTGCAACCATGCTAATTGGAAGACGCGGGTAGGAGGGCGGGTTCTGCCTCGGTATATACTCACTTCCCCTCAGCTGTGCCAGTAGCTCTTGAGAAAGGCGTGTGAGCACGCCGAAACGCGCGTCGAGCGTTTTTGCCGTATTTTGTTTTTAATACTGGGGGATGCTTTTGGCTTACTTAATAATGGGGGAAGCCTGCTAATGTTTTGGACTGGGTGACTGGACTTCGACCAGAGCGATAAGTAATCTCTCAATCAGCAACAGCAATATCCAGTCCTGGCAGTGCATGGTACTAGGGGGCTTTGCAGTTTATGCCTTTATATATATATTTAGACGACCTTTGAGGCAGTTCATATCTCCTTAGTCAGTCAGACAGTGGGGACTATTCAACGCTAGGCTGCCTCGAAGCAGCAGTTTAGTGGAATCTAATATACCCATGAGTCAGACCGGAGGGTGAGGATATTTTAGCTAGCTGGAATGCTTTTTTGCACAATTTAGCGGCAGGCTGCCTCGAAGCAGCAGGTTAACTAAGTGCACATAAGCACTGGACCGGCTGTGTTACATTTCTTCTACTACTGTACATATGTATATATACTCTATTTGCCAAATATTATTGCTGACCTCCTTGGAGGAGACTGTATATAGATGTGCTCCATATAAGCTGCCCAGGCATACCCTGTAGCATCAGCTGTTCAGCAGGGTTCACAATCTGTGTTCCGATCTGAACAACTATAAAGGCTAGTGGGGACCAGGTTACTCCTCTACCATCCGGAGGCTACTAGACAATACATGACGTCTGCCTCTGTGATACTCTAAACCTGACTTAACCCGATACCAAGGCTTCTATTGTGTACCCATTAGAGATATATATAAACTAATGGATTCTGACTCTTGTCCCCATCGACTGAACAGTTCCGTACGCACTACCATACTGCTGTATATTTAGAGTAGCATTTCTGGACGGACACGTCCACACAGAGACTCTGTGGGTCCGTTCTTAATTATATGTATCTCTAAACAGAGTCAAAAATAGGAACTGTCATTCTAAGTCTAAAAAGCCAGGATATCTACTAAACCCTACGTGCATGTATGGATGAGGGGGTAGAAATATCTGATCAAATATAGAACATATGGTACACCGCATCTACTTAATACTATATCTCAGATATCCCTCTCTACTAACTTTACTGCTACTGGGTAATATCCAATACCGCATCCACCTAGTTTTTAATTCACTTCTAGTTTACACGAGTGTTTCACCATCACTGTATGTCTGTTTTGTCCGCAAGCGGCTTAATAAAGGGTATATCCCACAATTAATTATTTTTACCTTATATTTAGAGATATCATCCTGTGGAATAGACACCCTACTGCTTCGGCTGTAGTTGTGCAACTGTTCCACTTTAGTCTTTTCTCCCCCATATGTAAGACTCTATCATTCAGGAGCCAGAGTAAATCCCTTCAATACAGCTCTTACTTGACTTGGCTACAGTCCGCTTCTTCTAATTCTCTAACTCTGATCAAGACTTGGAAAACAGTACAGGAAAACGATAATAAACCATTTCCACTTAGAGGGTGTGAAAAGGCGCATGAAGGAGGGAAGAGGAAAAAATGAAGGAAATCCACTAAGAGTCCAAAATGTAAACGTATGTGTCCGTTGAGTGCCAGAGCAGGAAACTAAAGATGTTTTATTGCAATTATTTTGTTTTTAATTATTTCACTACTGAAAGGACAAGAATAATCAAGCCTGTTAGGTCAGGATATAATCATAATTGTCTAGGTTGAAGAAAGACTAAAGTCTATCAAGTTCAACCTTGAAATCCGTTCTTTTATGCTGTTCATTCAAAAGAAAGCAGAAAGCCCAATTGTAGCCATTTTAAATTATGCCGATTTTAACTACCTATTTACATACATCAACTATATCCTTGAATATTCAGTTTTTGCAAAAAAGCATCCAAGCTTTCTTAAAAAGATATTTATATAATCTGATAACACAACCTCTTTAGGCAGAGAATTCCATCTCTTTATTGTTCTTTGTATAACGAACCCTTTCCTCTGCTGTAAAGGACAACACCTTTATTCTAATCTCAATGGATGACCTCTTGTCTGTTGTATATTTGTACTAATGAACAGGTTGGCACATAGCGGTTTCAACTGACCCTCTATAGATTTGAATACTGCTATCATATCCCCTTTGAGATAGTTTTTTTCTAAATAAATCAAATACAATTTTTTCTAGCCTTTCTTCATAATTGACAGTTTCTATCACCGTTACTAACTTTGCAGTTTGCTTCTGCACTTTTTTTAGTTCTGTAATATACGTCATTAAAACGTCAAAAAAAAGGGGTCTTACCATTGATTTATAGAGAAGGCAACATTATATTTTGATCACATGAATCAATACACGTTATAATATATTAAAGCACCTTACTAGCTTTTGCAATGGCAGACCAGCTTTGCATACTGTAAATTACTGTAAACATGGCTGTCATAATTGAACTTTTTATACAGTACACAGGTAAATGCATTATTTCAACTTGGTGTTCTTTTAGCTTTTATAATTGCCTGGTATTTAATTTCTGTAAAACAACATAATTGGCTTACTGTTTCAGGAAACCTATTTAATTTAATATATTATATATATATATATATTTATATATATATATATATATATATATTATATTGCTTGTATTAAATGATTTAGTATGGTCATATTCATATTTTAATTTTTTTATTTCTTTTTTTCAGAATGTTTTAATGCCGGGACAGTCGAGGAACTATGATAATATCTTATACACACATTTTGAAACACATACTCAGGAAATGTTCCCCTCTTTCATCTCTTGGCATACTGCTTGTAAGTTCTGTTGCTTCTGTGTCTCCATGGTCCCAAATATATTGTTACAAATCTGTCTGCCAAAATGAGCAGAATTTTCTTTAATTTTGTGCATTTTAAGCCAAGTCTATATAATACTCTTCCTGTTCTAGAAGAGAACAATATTCTAAATCGGGGTGGGCAACCTTCAGCACTCCCGATGTTGTAGACTCTAACTCCACTGATGTCTTGCCAGGACCACGGCTGTATTAGCATTGTGGGGGATGTAGTCCTCAACATTTGGGGTGCTGAAGAATGCCAAACCCTGTTCTAAATGACCATGCTGCCTTAGAAGAAGACAACATTGTATAGCTCCACGTGCTCATTCCGCAATGTCATGCGTTTACAATCCATTTCAGCAATCAAATAATAAGCAGTCATAACATTTTTAAAAAAAAATTGCTATCATTAGAACTTAATGATCGCAATAATAAGTAATAGCTATAAAAATACTTTATTGTTACAGGGTATTTAAGGGTGTGTTTCGCTTCTTTGACTCACTTGCCTGAGGTCATAAGCCCTACAACAAGTCTCAAGTGAGCAGCAATTCTATGCTTTGACTTGCCCAGAAGATCCAAATGCTCTTTGTTCTTCAACACATCTTGTAAGATGGAATTACAACTGACAACTTTAAGTACTGCTAATGTCTGAAATTGACATGATGATGAATTTCAAATAGGTTGCAAGTTACCCAGATGCTCTATCACTAAGGAAAATTATTTTACATTTCTGTATTTTAATAGTCTGGCTGTTTTTGCTGGTTGACATCACTGAAGTTAGGGATTGTACTGCAATTGACTTTTTTTTATTCTTTCCCATTATTCAGACAAATTCAAACGTTCTGTTCACACTTTGAAAGCCGACTAATTTTAATGTGCACACATTGTAGCTCTATTTATTGGTGTAAATTGCTATATGATATGCAAGTAAGAGATGCAAAAATTGCAGGCAAGAAAAAAATATTTTAAAGTTGGGCAAAATAGTAGTTATTACTAGAATTAGGCATAGAAGGAAAACTTGGTTTCGACCATACCATTAATCGCAAAAATGACATTTTGTTTAGTTTGGCCGACACTCGTTCATAGGACGAGTGTCAGTTTGGCCAAATGCTGTTCATGGAAAATCATTCGGGAAACATTAGGACAAACCAAAAAAGGGCATGAATGCGGGCCAGTCAGTGTACTGCTAAATATCCACGTAATATAAATATGGAGTATGTAAATATTATGTATATATTTTGCAGTACACTAATAGCTGCATTTTCTAGACATTGGGTTCACTAATCAAGTGAGAAAAAGTAACCAATAGGGGAAAAAAGAGGAGAATTATATATATTTATATATTATATATATTCATTAAATATATATAAATAAATAGACAACTTTTTTTTTTGTCATTCTTTCTTTATTCACAATCCAAAAATAGGAGATGCACTATTGAAGAGATGAATAAATAACAAGATAAGACAGAACTAAGCCCACTACTCCTGGTGAGGAAGCCTGCAGTAAAAACTAAGGGTACGTAGGAGTAGAGAGACTATTTACCTCTTGAGTCAAAGTAATTTGAGATGCTTGCTACACCGTAAACTAAGGAGCAAGAGGCTACCATCCACTATACTGGGATTAAGAAAGCAACTCAGAGACGAAATATGTGGGTAAATGAGGGAGGGAGAGTTAGGGGCACATAGTCCCCCATGCCAACAGGAGGTGATTGAGTGGAACGTGTCTCTAGGGAAACTTGTCCTCTATCAGAAGATACAATGGAATTAAACTAAAAACAAATAAATGAACTGTACTTTCAAATAGAATTAAGAAGCAATCAACCACCTCCCCCCCCCCCCCCCCCATCAATTAATCTCTTTTTTTTTTTGTCAATCTTTCTTTTATTGAGGCATTTATAAGACGGGGTACAGAATAAAGAGTAGGGAATGCACATTTTTGTACAGGTTGGGAGTAGGGTAACACAATATTGCAGTATCAGCCTCATTTTATATTAATAAGGTGTAGCATAGTTATACTAACAAGTTGAACGATCAGTAGTAAAAGTAACGAAGCATCGTAACCACAGGTTTAATACATCTGAACATTTTAGTCGTGAAGCACGTGTTTGCAGCAGCTTTTCAGTCTAGCACAGATAGGGTGACTGGGAAATTAAGGCGTAACTGTGGGCCAACATGGCGTGTTCGTGGGCTTAATGTGCTTGTCATTAACAGGCTATGTTTCGAGGGTCAGTTTACATGAGTGTAATAAAATAATAGAATAACATACCCCACCTATACCCGTGGTGCTAGGCCTAACAACAATAAAACAACCTTAAAACTTAAAGCATAACTGCACGTGGTATTCTGTCTCCCGGCCCACGAGCTTTGTGTGGCTGTAAATTTATGCCCTTGGGCAGCATGGTGCATCGGGCTGAGCTGGTGTCAGGCGGGGGGTGGGACTGTAGACCGTCTACTCGTGTGTGTAGCGGGTAGCTACCTGTAACGTGTGTAGGCACTCTTATGTTGCGCAAAAGTAAAGAAAACAACAATATATATTCTCCTAAGCGGGGCTGCTTCAGTTTATATATTAAAAGTAAGTTGCTTTATCCAAGTAGCTATGTAAAGCCAGTTAGTAGGGTTTGAATACGTAGGCTATGCCCAGTGCTGAAAACATGTAGATTAACATGCGTGAGAGTCACAGGTAAGGCTCGGCATTGAGACTAGTAGTACACTCTAGATATAAGATTATAGGTAACGAACTAAATCATACTAAAAATGCTTGAAATAAGGTTGCTATACTAAACAGATGCACAGGTATTGCATGACTGGTTGACTAGTTGTCACCCTGGGACACGCGAGCATCGCTGGGTCAGGGAGTTCTGCAGTCCTGGGGATCCCCAAGGGGGACTAGGTCAACATTTAGTCCATGGAAATCCTGCTTCTATATAGTACCAGGGGTGTCCGCTTATAAGGGTCTTGCATTGCCGGACAGTAGCGGTGCCGTAAACCTTGTGAGTCAGTCCTGATGGAGTGCACAGCTCCTGGCCTGGTCGCTGGTCACGGTCCACTTCCTCAGCCGATCCCTTCACGCGGCTTTGTGGAGGTTGATGCTTGAAGGGTCCGTAGGGTGCAGGTGTATTGCGAGGATGTGAAGACCTCCGCCTGACCCCACGCCTCATGTGGGGTCTGCATCTTGGTGCCACAAACTCGGGTGCTCGTGGAGGCCGAGTTTTTCCCTGCATGGGCGCCACGGAGAGCCCCGGTGGTTCGGTGCCGCCAGCGGCGGTCGGGCCTCCGGCGATGTGGCCGATGCCATGGAGGTAACCTCCTTTTGACCCTCGGTCCGGGTGATAGGTCGGTGGTCGTTGCTGGGGTAGGAGGGTGTGTAGTGCCCGGAATAGGCCCGCTCTCCCTCTGCTTCCCTGTTTCCCCTGACGGGCCTTCGTGTAATAAGAAGGGTCTTGTGAGGAGTTGCTCCCACCTGTCCCAGAATTGCTGAAATGCCAGGTCCAGGCTTGTGGGCTGCGGGCTCGTGGGCGCTGGTCTTGTGAGGGGGGCTGCGTCCGCCATGTTGCCAGTTACGGAGCATCCGGAGCCCAGGCTTGAGTGGGCAGCTGCAGTCCGATAGGTTGTGTGTGTCAGCTTGTCAGGGACCGGGATAACCCCCGCCGGTCCATAGGGGGGGGGGAACGGGAACTCAAACTCTGCCTTGCTGTACTTGTGGACGGCGGGAGAACGGCCGTCTCCCCCACCGCCGCCATGCTTGTAGGCTGCAACATCAGGGAGCACTGACCCTACTCACAGGTCTCGGTCTCCCCTATCGATTGGGTTCCACCGTGAGTCTGATCGCGGCCTCCGCTTGTCAATAATCGGCTGTAGGTCAGGTTAGCTACGGGAGCAGCAGCGACATGCGTCTGCTCCATTCTGCGGTCAGGCCCCGCCCCCTTAATCTCTTTTTTTTGGTGCCACAGGTAGAACTACTCATAATGAATCAAATAAGCATGTTTACCCATCTTACATGCTAGGCACTTCATATACATGGAATTCGGACAAATAGCCAATAGCCCCATATTTGTCCATATCAAAATTCACATGAGGAATTACTGCATACATTATCAATTTGTTTTGTGTGAAGTTTTCTGTTGAAGAATGTTTGCCGTGAGTGCTGACGACAGACATATAGTTGCACAAATTCAACATTAGGCATCCTGGAACAGAGTTCTGGGCTGACGAAGTAATGTGTGCTGGGGGTGCAACTAGCTCCTGGCACAAAAATCTCTGTATGCGCAGCGTTTCCAGCTACCACCATGACCACTTCTAAAAGAATAAGTTGTGGTGATTCTAGTAACCCTGTAACAATGACAGATATTCAATTGAAAGACTAGGTGAAAAATGCATATTTGTTTTAATGCCCTTGTACAAGGGTGGAAGCGGTGGAACTGGCCATGGGTTGCTTCGATGGGGGCCCCCGCTGATTTCAGGTATAAAACAGCGGGCTGTGGCGGAGTAGTGTCCTTGCCAATCATGGTGGGAGACGGGTTGACAGGAAAAGTGATAGTGTGAATATTGGTCAGGTCTCAATCTCCCCTGTCTCTTATGGTAAACTGTAAAGTTGTCAATGTGGACGTGCCCCACTGAGCTAAAAAAAATGACGGCTGGTGGTGAGCATTAAAAGGTAAAAAAGGAATTTTGTGGCCAGGAGGGGGGGCTTGGGGGGTAGGGGGGTGGTGATGACAGCCTTGTGGGTGGTTGTAAGTATATGTGGTTGGTCAATTAGATTGGCAAGGACGGTTTAATTAAGTTATATACTGTATGACACAATGTGTTTGTCATGTGTTAATTTATTAATCTGTTTGTTATATTTATGGAATTTATAATAAACTTGAATGTGTTATGCAGTATTTATAAGGTAATAAATGCCGTGGCCTGTTTCATCCAACATTGGTGTCTTTTTTTATTGGGGGATTTATGGGTAGGTGATGGTATGCCCAAATTCATCCAGTTCCCACTACGTACATACCCTTTTTGTCCATCAGTAAATTAATGTTTTTGTTTGTTTTATACCCCTCCCGAGATTGGACTCTGGATCCACCTCTACTGTTAATTTTGTCTAACATGGGCGATAATGATAGGTTTAGAGTGCTGCGGGCCGGGGCTAACTTTTGATGAAGTGCCAGTAGACAAATGGCCAAATAAGTTATATGATTAGCTCTAATTGTTATGTTGATTAGAGTGCCCATTTAATGACACATATTGCCATTTTTCAAAAGTATAAATTATGGTTAAAACTGATCAGATGTGTTTATAGGCTGTAAATAGATACTTTTATCAAACTCATTTGAAAAAACTACTGTGACCAACTTTTTACAGGCTAGCATAGAAAAATTTAATAAGAATCATGTATAATGATTTGTCCAAAGAGATCTGGCTAATGACCTAATGGATATGGACTTATTAAGAAGAAATAGCTTGGAGCTGTTAATAGTGAGCATCATAGCAGTAACCAATATTAATGAGGCAGAGAAATCCTTTGCATTCCTTTGGCACAGAACGTCAACCTCCTTTATAAAGTCACCCCCAGCCATACTCAGTACTTCGTCTGTTTCAAACACTTTTTGCTTCAAACTATACTGACAGTTTTTTTTAAAGTAAGTTCCAAAGTGCCAAGTCTTGGTGCAAAGGCTTAGTAAAGGATGACACTCTCAGAGTAGATTATAATGATTCTGAAAAGCTAAATAATATCCAACTCATGCATGTTTTAGTTCGATTTTTTTTTTTAATTAAGCAACTTTAAAAGAAAAAAAAAATGGTTACAAAACTCATAGTGTAAAGCTTTTCTTATTATCATATATTGAAGGGCAGAAAGCCAACTAAAATAGTCAAAACAACTTTCAGATTTCATTATATTGTGCAATAAAGCTTATTGTAAAATTGCTAGGAGACCTTTGATCATTAATTGTATAACAACTTAACCGATCAAAGTTGAAACCCATTCAACAAAAACTCCCGCCATAAATGAGGATAAGCCTATTTTTAAATATAAAATAAAATGTATATAATAATACAACCTAGACTGCATTTGGTTTGGGCCAATTTGCAGTTCATTGAAATTTTGGCTGATCGGTAGTTTAGCTAAATTGCGTATCTGTGAAGCACCATATGGGCGTATAACTTAGCAAATGACTAGCGCAATGGACGGGCATGTTGATTCGCTTCAGGATTCGCTAGTTCTACCAATGACACCAAAAAAGAGTCGATTGATGGGAAAAAAGAATATTGATGGTTATGGTCAGCCATTAAATTTGATTTTATTCACAGATCAAGTGAGAAGTGACCAAAAGAAGGAGCAGTAAAAATAAATCTCTATTTATATATAAAATATCTAATGAATAGATGTATAATAAATAAATAAAGATTTTTGTAATGCAAAACTACACAAGAGGTAGAGCAGCGCCAGTGGCGTACTAATAGGGGATGGGGGTGGTCCGCCCTAGGTGCCACTGGTTATGGGGGTGCCATTCACCCTCTTAGCGAAAACCGCATCTGGGCAGCAGGAGGAAGAATGAGGAGGTGTATTAAGGTGAACAATGCCGTGCTGTGCACATGCTCCGGCCTCAAGATGTTCTGAGCGCTCTGACACTCTGTGCGGGCGGCGCTGTGGCAGAATCTGGAAAACTCAGGAACCGCCACGGGTTTCAAAACCTCAGAGCAAAGCGAGACCTCAGCTCCGGAGTCAGCACCGCTAACAAAATCAGACCTCCAACGGCTGCTTAAAGAGGCAGCAGCCGACATAAAACACCACATGGCAGCAGAACTGGAGAAACAGCTCCAGGGCATTAAGGCAGACATAACAGAACTGGGAGAGCGGACAGGCAAGTGGAGCAAAGGGTGGATGACATTATGGACACAGTAACCAGCCAGGCAGATACCATTTCAACCCTGCAATCACGCATAGAAACACTGGAAAACGGATTGGAAGACCTCAGCAATAGATCCAGAAGAAATAACATCAGGATCAGAGGCCTTCCAGAAACAATCACCGGAGAGATCCTACACTCCACACTGCAAGAGGTATTTCTGACCCTCCTACCTGACAAAACCCCACAAGAGCTGAACATGGACAGAGCCCACATAGCCCTGAAGCCCCCCAGCCACGACCACACAGCCCCCAGAGACGTGATAGTGAGGCATCACTACTACTCCATTAAGGAAGCGCTCATGGAGGCAACCAGAAAAAGCCCGCCAAAACTAGACACCGCCACGCTGGCATTCTACCAGGACTTGTCACTCACCACACTAGACAAGCGTCGAGAGCTGAAACCTCTCACAACGGCACTAACCCAGGCAGGTATTGCCTACAGATGGGGTCATCCCTTCAAACTCCTCGTCCGCAGAGATAACATGACCCATATCCTCACAGACCCCACCAAACAGCAAGCATTTGCCTCCAAACTGGGCCTGCATATAACGACAACGAGACCAGAAACCACCACCACACGGAGAAGACCCCCACCACTACAACCACTGTGGGGAAAACCACTACCGCAACGAAACCGCCAAGCAGGGAATAGCCCACAGACAATGCCGGGCGCCAGAACGAGAGTGACATGACTCCACCGCACCAACCCTGAACCCAGACATCCCAGGAGCAGACCGGCAAGGCTCATCGACAAGACGGACTAAACGAAGCGCCTAAAAAAAAAAAGAAAAAGAAAAGAAAAAGCAGAGACTGCGCCTATAGAACGAAACATAATATATCCTTTATATCTTTTATACAATGAGAAAATGTTCACATGCGTTAATAATGTTTATTTGTTTACTTGTATGCACGTTACCTGCAAGAGTTAAATAATTGTCTACTGCACATATCAGAATTTTGGAAACACACCCACAACCAAGGGAACTAGACAGCGGGGGGACGGGGAGCAGGGGGAACGCCAAACCAGCTCGGCTGGCAGAACCAGGGGGAGACGGGAGGGGGGAGGAAGCAAGCGGGGACGAACTGGGAGTAATGGGACAACCCACACTGCACCACCTGCCCTCCAGACAACCAGCCACAAACCACACCACCGGAACAGCTAGGAGGGCAAGGGCGGGAGGGTAACCAACGAACAAGCACCAGGGAAACGGGACGGCCGGGACCGCCCTGACCCCGACATTGACACCAGGCAACCCCAGCCCAAGGGACCATATAGATAACTCTCCCCCAGACGGGCGCCACAACCCACGGGAACCACCAACCCCCCTCAGACGGAACAGTAGCCAGCTGACCCATTGACATCACCCCCACCCCCAACGCACAATCGCCCAGTGGAAATTACCACACACCTGGAACGGGACGCACCTCAGGACTAACCCTCAACATGCCCCACGTTAACACCAGGGCATCAGGGTCCCACGTACGGGACACACCCAAAACACTGTTAGATTCCAACCTGGCACAGACAATAAGCCCAGGAAGTTGTAAATATGTTCACTGTTATTTTTATTTGTATCCACAGTTCACCCCCGAAGAGTACCATGGCGGGACACGAGACCCTAAAACCACATCCAAATTGGGAAGACACCTGACGCAAAAACCCCAAGCCCTCTTCCACAACACAAGGGGCTGGACCAATGGGCAATCGGCACCGATCACACCCGCAACCGCACCGCAGTACCCCTCACACCACAATGCCAGCTAAGGTACATGCATATCAATTAACTGCAAGGGGCTAAACCATCCCTCAAAACGCCACCAGGTCATGCGCTGGGCCAACAGGTCAGGGGCAGACGTGGTCTTTCTTCAAGAAACACACTACGTTAACTCGCGCCCGTTCCCTCTCCTAAGCCGACACTACCGAACCTGCCATCTAGCCAACTCAAACACAGGCAAACACAACGGGGTGGCAATTTTACTGAGAAAAAACTGCCCCATACACCTCAAAGACATCCACAAAGATCCACAAGGACGATACATAACAGCAACAGGCACAATAGGGCCCACGAAAATAGCATTAACCTCCATATACGCACCGACGGTCCCAGACCCACAATTTTGGCAGATGATACAAGCTCACCTTGGCCAACATCCTGGCCACCAAAAAATAATAGGGGGGGACTTCAACGCCACAATCTCCCCACCCATTGACAGATAACGATACCCCCCCACACTCAACCAACCACCCATCCCTCCAGATCGGATCAAATGCTGACCAACTTCATAACCCAAACGGGTCTCATAGACATATGGAGAACTCAACACCCAACAGAGCGCGACTACACGTTCTATTCACACCCCCACCACACCTACTCCCGCATTGACCTCTTCCTCATCTCACCATCCCTACTCCCCCACGTCACAAACACCGCAATAGGCAACATCACTTGGTCAGACCACGCAGACATCACACTACAACTCCAACCACCACAAATCTCAAGACCTTGGACCTGGAGGCTCAACCCCATACTACTCCACGACCCCCAAATAATCACCCAACTGAAGACAGAACTCACCCAATACTTCAACACCAACAAAGACTCGGTGCATTCACACGCGGTACTATGGGCAGCCCACAAAACAGTGCTCAGAGGATCCCTTATCAGCATAGCCACGGCACACAAAAAGAAACACATAGCCCACATAACATCCCTACTAGACCACATCAGACAACTCGAAGCACAACACAAACTAACCCCCACACAAGACCTCACAACGCAACTGCACCACCAGCGCCAGGCCCTTAAACAGGCCATGGCGAAAGACGCAACTAAAGCTTTACAATGGACAAAACAAATGTTCTATGAAAAATCAAACAAAGCAGACACGCTACTGGCCCGAAGGCTACGCAAACGCCAGCAAGCCAAGCAAATCACCACCATTCATACCCCCACAGGCCAACCAACCGAAATCCCCAGCAAAATCGCCGAGATCTTCCAAAAGTATTTCACTGACCTATACGACCATTCCCCACAACACCGCCAAGAAGACAGCCCCCTACAGGACAAAATACAAACCCTCCTAACAAAGGCCCACTTACCAACACTTACGACGGAGGCCCAATCACACCTCTTGACAGAAATCATGGAAGAGGAGGTGAGGAGTGTCATAGGCACTACGAAACCCAATAAAAGCCCAGGCCCAGACAGATACTCGGGCATCTACTAAAAAACATTCACAGACGACCTGCTACCCTACATGACAAAGCTATATAACTCGCTCATGACTGGCGACCCGATGCCCGAGGACATGCTGGAGGCAAACATTTGCCTACTACCCAAACCCGGAAAACCGCACACGGAACCAGGCCACTACAGACCCATCTCCCTACTGAATGTAGATATTAAAATCTTTACCAAAATCCTCGCCAACAGACTGCTCCCCTACATCCCAGCGACAATCCATCCCGACCAAGTCAGGTTCGTCCCAGCAAGACAAGCAAGCAACAACACCAGACGGACCCTAGACCTCATATGGGTAGCCAACCACAGTAACATCCCCACCCTCCTACTATCCCTTGATACCGAGAAGGCATTTGACAGATTACTATGGCCCTTCCTATTCGCCACCTTAGAGAAACTCCAATTCCCCACGCCATTCACAACAGCCCTCAAAACGATATACTCCACCCCAAAAGCAAAACTACTCATCCCAAACGCGCAGCCCCCCCACTTCCCTATACGCAACGGAACAAGACAGGGATGTCCACTGTCCCCGATCCTCTTCGCCCTCTCACTGGAACCACTACTACACCTCATACGCAACACCGCCACGATCACAGGCATCACAGTACGCTCCCAAACCTACAAGGTGGCCGCATACGCCGATGACCTGCTCCTAACACTAACTGAACCCCTCACCTCCCTCCCACCACTCCTACAACTGGTGGAAGAATACTCAGCGGCCTCAGGATACAAACTAAACCTGGACAAGACAGAGGCACTTATCATAAACATCGACCAAGACACAAAGAAGACACTGCAAGAAACATACACCTTTCGCTATAACACATCCCACATCCCATACCTGGGCATGCAGCTACCAGCAGCACCACACCGCACTTACTCCCTAAACTATACCCCAATGATACAGAAAGCAACAGACGACCTTAAAAGATGGCAAGACCTATCACTGTCATGGCTAGGACGCATAGCATCAGTAAAAATGAACCTCCTACCCCGCTTCCTCTACCTATTCCAAACCCTCCCCATCCCACTCCCCACAGCAGACACGAAATATATCCAAAAATTAATTGACAACTTTATCTGGGCCAAAAAAAGACCTAGAATTAAAAGGACCACCATGTACATCTCCAACAGGACAGGAGGACTGGGACTACCCCACTTCCAAAACTACTACTACGCCGCACAACTCACACAAACCCAAAACTGGCACACCCCACAGGGGATCAAACGATGGGCGGACCTAGAACATGACCTATTTGGACACGACCTCCCATCCCTCTACATATGGGTACCAAAGAAATCACACCCCCTACCACCACCACTGCCCCCATCAATCACTAACTCAATAGAAATATGGAACAAAACCACCAGGAAATTCCCCATAATAAGCAACCCGACCCCACTGACGCCGATACTACGCAACAGAGCATTCCCCCCAGGGTTAACACCCAAAGACTTTGCGCACTATGAACAAAACGACCTGTTCAGACTGCACCACTTCTACACAGGAACTCGAATAACCCCATACAACGAACTTCCTAACACGCAGGCAACATATAACACCCATGACTTCTTCCGCTACCTACAATTGCGAAGCTTCCTAGAACAACCCGACAACGCCAAAGCAGCCACCACCACACTCACACGGTTTGAGAGAATATGCATACGCAACCCACTTCACAAAGGTCAAATCACGGAAAATTACACACTCCTTATCACAAACCAACCCACGGGGGCACTGGCCTATGTGGCGGCTTGGGAGAGGGACCTAGGGCCCCCGGACGACCCCACCGACTGGCAAGACATCTGGGAGGCAACAGCCTCAATATCCATATGCGTCAACCATAAGGAGCAGGCATATAAAACACTGCTCCGATGGTACCTAACCCCGGTACGGCTGTACCACATGGGTAAGGCAGACGCGGACCTATGCTGGAAAAACTGCGGACAGAGGGGCACATATATACACGCATGGTGGCATTGCCCTAAACTGGCCCCACTGTGGGCAGAAGTGGCCTCCCTAGTCTCAACACTCCTCCAGACCACCATACCACTAGACCCCTGGACATGGCTCCTTTCCAGACCACGAGAAGATCTGACCAGAGCCCAAAACAAAATGACAAACAGGATTGCCCTAGCGACTAGACGGGCAATAGCCGAAGTATGGGGAACACCAAACACCCCCACATTACAAACAATCATACGCAAAACCAAAGAAGCAATACACATGGACAGGATCTCAGCCATAATTCACGAGACCTCCAAGCACTTCCACAAAATATGGGACCCCTGGCTATCTGAACCCCACCTACAATAAGGGCACATGGACAGCCGCCACCTCACCAACTAGGCCCACCACACTAACAAAGTGTCAGGATCGGGACAGGGATCCAACACGCAGAATACAAACAGGAGCTAGGTACGTATACCGGACCTTAGAATGGCCGGACTAACGTAAGGAGTAAGCAAAGAAAGGTCAGAGACAAGCCGAGGTCGAGGGAACGAGAGAGCAGGTAAGCGAGAGACAAGCCGAGTCAAAAGGATAAGAGAGGTAAGCAGGGTAGAAAAATACAAGCCCAAAACCAAAAAGACAAATAGCAATAAGAGCACTGAGTGACCAGACTAGCTAGAACCACGACAGGGCAATGAACCATTAGACATAACCCTATTTTATACCTTGGCTCTTTAATTGATGATCCCGCCCCCGACGAGTCCTGATTCGCTGCTCGGGACTTGATTGACAGGTCGGAACGGATTGTCGTCATGACGTCGGCTACAGAGCGCCGCGTCATAAAAGGAGGCGGATCAATCGCGGCCGGCGTGTAAACGACCGGGAGGACTGCGAGGATCGGGTGAGTCAGCCCCCTTGAGAGGACGGACGTCTAAGTGTCTCACCTCCTCCGAGGTAGAGACAACAGGTACCCTGACACAAAGCAACCACAACACCAAAACACTGATACTCAACGTACGCAGCACTATCCCAACCCGATATATAGGACAACCAACAGACACCCAAAACCGAACCCCGCCATGGTACTCAACTCCTGTACATATGTTCTCAACCCCCCCAACCGACCACCCGGACCCATGGGAACCCACCATTAAGCAACGACAATAACGAAATAGCTAGACAGAGGGTAACCCACCCTACCACAACAACCGTTACCGAGAAACACCGCAAACCTCAAGCAGCCACCAATACAGGTGTAAGCAAATAAATAGCACGACAGGAAAAGAGACCAAAATCGAGGTCCCTGAACCCCACACGACCGCACAGCAATCACTAAGCCAACAGACCACACCGCACAACAACAGCGCCCTCAAGAAACCTTAAGACACAAAGATATATATGTGGAAACTACAACACACCTGTACTATTTTGGCTGTACCACCCCTACCCTATTTCTTTTCTGTATCCTAATGTTTTTTACAGTAATGAAAAACAACAAATAAAGAATGTTTAAAAAAATAAATAAATAATGAGGGGGGGACCTACTGTATGATGTTGTATCGATCAGGTAGTGTAAGGGTTACGCCCGCTTCACAGTGACAGACCAAACTCCCCGTTTAACGCACCGCAAACAACCGCAAACAGTCCATTTGCACAACCGCAAACTCCCCATTTGCACAAGGTTGGATACCAAGCTAGCCATGTCCCGTTCCTTGTCCTCACTGATGTCATTTAAGGTCTCATCCTCCACCCAGCCACGTACAACACCAAGGGTCCCCGAAAGGTGACAACAAGCCCCCTGGGACGCCTGCTGTGTTTGGTCTTCCACCTCCTCAAAGCCACCTTCCTCCTCTGACTCCTCTTCTTCAGACTCCTCTCTCTGCGTTGCCTCTCTCCGCGTTATTATAAGGTGTGTTAAGTAGTACTATTCTTATCAATTTAATCCCTGTTACGAGTAGAGGACTTTTTCCTTGTTTCGCCAAACCCCCTCAAAGATGGAAAAATCGGTATGAGTGGAAGAAACAAGGTGGTGGTGCCAGCCCCACCGAGGGCTTGTACCCAGGTATGCTAATAAACTGAAAAAATAAAAAATCTCCCAAGAAGGAGATCTAAAACTGGCATAGGAAAAGGTTAGACAGCTATAATAAAGTGATACCTACAAATCCTAATGAGCATAGGTGTATAATAGAGGGAGAAAGGGAAAGCAGAGTAATGCTTCCTAATACCGTGGTAAGTACCCTTTGTTAAAATAAATTGAGTAATGGAAAAAAGTCTTTATTGTATCATTTATAAATAACAAAGGGATACTATACTCATTCCCCTATAGTGGCTAATTGTGTAATAATGGTAATACTATTACCTATTATATAATATTGCCAGGGGTAAGGAAATTCCCTCTAAATAGATGGGTATAGGCAGAGAGTATGGAGACCGGAGTGATGCTGTCATAAAAAGTGTCAATAAGGTGATATAAAGTTAAATGTATCACAGACACACAGCCACCCTTTCTCTGAGCTAGTTTGCAGAAATGCTGGATAGGTAGAAGAGCTATAAAGACTCAGAGAGGTCTAAGAAGAATCCTTTAAACTAGCCCTAATCTCCTTAAACACCTTCAAGGGTGTTCTAAGCTAAAGCTCAATCTAAACGTTTAGATGACTGCCTAATTTCCCATCATAGATGCTGGCTAGGAATAACACTGTGCAAGACAAAGAGTGTGTCTAAGTGCCCATAGTGCAGTAAAGTGTCCCTAGTAAAGTGAAAAAGAGAATAACGAGCTGGCGCCCAAGAGAATAATGAGCTGGCACCCTATCAGGGGACGTGTATATGGCATTGATTTTAGGAACCAGGAGATGGAAAAAGATGCTTGGTTGGTCCTCCTACTTCAAATTTGGGGCATTGCGCGTGCAATCTTATGTGCCACCAGATAGGAGTGGTGTGTTAAGTAGTACTATTCATATCAGTTTAATCCCTGTTATGTGCCTTTTTTTTTGGTTTGGTTTTTGAAGCCACAGTGCAGCACCAGAGGCCCGAAGAATTAGGCATGTACACATGCCTGAAAAATTAGGTATTGTTGCAGCCGCTGCTGTAGCAGCGGCCAGAAAAATTTATGTTTGTTTCCCAGGCAGAAAGTGCCCTAAAACATTGCGGCTTGAACCCTAGTTGGTGGCGGATAAGTCACGCAAGTCAACCGGCATTCAGAGCTAAAATACAGCAGCGTGTGGACCATTTTTAGCCCAAGGCAGCTCATCTCATCAGGCCTTTTTTAGTCGAATGTATCGCCCACTGTCAGTCCCTTCGGAATCCATCCCTCATTCATCTTAATAAAGGTGAGGTAATCTAGACTTTTTTGACCTAGGCGACTTCTCTTCTCAGTGACAATACCTCCTGCTGCACTAAAGGTCCTTTCTGACAGGACACTTGAAGCGGGGCAGGCCAGAAGTTCTATCGCAAATTGGGATAGCTCAGGCCACAGGTCAAGCCTGCACACCCAGTAGTGAAGGGGTTCATCGCTCCTCAGAGTGTCGATATCTGCAGTTAAGGCGAGGTAGTCTGCTACCAGTTGGTCGAGTCGTTCTCTGAGGATGGATCCCGAAGGGCTGTGGCGATGCGTAGGACTTAAAAAGCTCCGCATGTCCTCCATCAACAACACGTCTGTAAAGCGTCCTGTCCTTGCCGGCATGGTCGTGGGAGGAGGAGGATTACTTTCACCTCTTCCCTTCTTAGATTCCCGTTGTGCTGTGACATCACCCTTATACGCTGTGTAAAGCATACTTTTTAATTTATTTTGCAAATGCTGCATCCTTTACGACTTGTTGTAATTTGGTAACATTTCAGCCACTTTCTGCTTATACCGGGGGTCTAGTAGCGTGGACACCCAGAACAGGTCGTTCTCCTTCAGCCTTTTTATACGAGGGTCCCTCAACAGGCACGACAGCATGAAAGACCCCATTTGCACAAGGTTGGATACCGAGCTACTCATTTCCCGTTCCTCCTTCTCAGTGATCTCAATGAAGGTATGTTCTTCCCCCCAGCCACGTACAACACCACGGGTACCAGATAGGTGACAACGAGCACCCTGGGATGCCTGTTGTGGTTGGTCTTCCTCCTCCTCCTCAAAGCCACATCCCTCCTCTGACTCCTCTTCCTCACAATCCTCTTCCAGCGTTGCCGCAGGTCCAGCAAGCGATGCTGATAAGGCTGTTTCTGGTGGTGATGGTGACCACAACTCTTCCTCTTCCTCTTCACGCTCATCTACAGCCTGATCCAGCACTCTTTGCAGGGCACGCTCCAGGAAGAAAACAAATGGTATGATGTCGCTGATGGTGCCTTCGGTGTGACTGACTAGGTTTGTCACCTCCTCAAAAGGACGCATGAGCCTACAGGCATTGCGCATGAGCGTCCAGTAACGTGGCAAAAAAAATCCCAGCTCCCCAGAGGCTGTCCTAGCACCCCGGTCATACAAATATTCATTAACGGCTTTTTCTTGTTGGAGCAGGCGGTCGAACATTAGGAGTGTTGAATTCCAACTTGTCGGGCTGTCGCAAATCAAGCGCCTCACTGGGATGTTGTTTCGCCATTGGATATCTGCAAAGTGCGCCATGGCCGTGTAGGAACGCCTGAAATGGCCACACACCTTCCTGGCCTGCTTCAGGATGTCCTGTAAGCCTGTGTACTTATGCACAAAGCATTGTACGATCAGATTACACACATGTGCCATGCACGGCACATGTGTCAACTTGCCCAACTTCAATGCCGCCAACAAATTTGTTCCGTTGTCACAAACCACTTTGCCGATCTCCAGTTGCTGCGGAGTCAGCCATTTTTCCACCTGTGCTTTCAGGGCGGACAGGAGTGCTTGTCCGGTGTGACTCTCTGCTTTCAAGCAAGTCAAACCCAAGACGGCGTGACACTGCCGTATCCGGGATGTGGAATAGTACCTGCGGAGCTGGGGGTGTGCCGTTGATGTGGAGCAAGACGCAGCAGCAGAAGAGGACTCAGCCGAGGAGGTTATGGAAGAGGATGGAGTAGGAGGAGTAGAGGAGGTGGCAGCAGGCCTGCCTGCAAGTCGTGGCGGTGTCACCAACTCCTCTGCAGAGCCACGCATTCCATGCTTGGCAGCCGTCAGCAGGTTTACCCAATGCGCAGTGTAGGTGATATACCTGCCCTGACCATGCTTTGCAGACCAGGTATCAGTGGTCAGATGGACCCTTGCCCCAACACTGTGTGCCAGACATGCCATTACTTCCTTTTGCACAATCGAGTACAGGTTGAGGATTGCCTTTTGTGAAAAGAAATTTCGTCCGAGTACCTTCCACTGCGGTGTCCCAATAGCTACAAATTTTTTGAACGCCTCAGACTCCACCAGCTTGTATGGTAAAAGCTGGCGTGCTAATAGTTCAGACAAGCCAGCTGTCAGACGCCGGGCAAGGGGGTGACTTTCTGACATTGGCTTCTTACGCTCAAACATGTCCTTGACAGACACCTGACTGTGGGCAGATGAGTGGGAACTGCTCAAGGCGAGAGACAGAGTGACGGATGGTTGAGAGGGGGCAAGGAGGACAGCAGTGGTTGATGTGGCTGAAGATGCTGGACCAGGAGGAGGATGGCGGCTTTGAGTTTGTGTGCTGCTTGTACTCATGTGTTGATCCCATAGGCGTTTGTGATGTGCGATCATGTGCCTACGCAAAGTTGTACCTAGGTGGGTGTTGGACTTCCCACAACTCAGTTTCTTTTGGCACAGGTTGCAAATGGCATCTCTGTTGTCAGAGGCAGACACACAAAAAAAATCCACACTGCTGAGCTCTGCAATGACGGCATTCTGGTGGTGGACACAGCATGTGTTGATTGGCGTGCTGTCGGGCTGACCCCGGGTGCCGATGCATGCTGTCTGACTGTGCCACGAGCTCCTTGCGACGACCTCCCCCTGCTTCCAACTCGTCTCCTCCTCCTCTCTGTCTTCCCATCTGAACTTTCGCCCTGTTCTTCTTCTTGCCGAGCGGGCACCCACGTGACATCCACGGACGCATCGTCATCATCAACCGCTTCACTTGTATCTAACAACTCAGCAAAGGAAGCAGCAGCAGTACAACATCATCATCATCACACCGTACGTCCATGTGTGTAATTCTGCCTGACTGAGACATATCCCTGTTATCTACATCCTCTGGCAATAATGATTGCGCATCACACATTTCTTCAAACGGATGTGTAAATAACTCCTCTGACAGATAAAGTGAAGTGGCTGTGGTGCTAGTGTTGGTGGTGGCGGCAGGTGGGTGAGTGGTATCTTGAGAAGTGCCCAAAGCTAAGCTGGAGGAGGATGGTGCGTCAAGGTTCCGAGCGGAAGCTGTAGAAGATTGGGTGTCCTGTGTTAGCCTGTCAATTATGTCCTCAGAACTTTTCAAGTTCAGGGTATGTGGCCTCTGAAAACTGGGCATTATTCTAGGGCAAAAGGGAATCACAGCACCACGACCACGACGGCCCCTGCGGGGTGGCCTGCCTCTGCCTGTCATTTTTTTGGGATTAGTGGTACTATGCGTGCAAGCTACTGTGAGACCAGATATGAGTGGCACTGTGCAGTGGCAGAGGTTGGCAGAGTACACGCTGTAGGCCTGACACACCCGCTTGAAGACAACTAACTGCTATTTTTTTTTTTAATTCTTTATTTTTGGTGCATATAGTAAGTTTAACATACTCGCTAGCATTGCCCCAACGGCTTTTGCCTGCACATGAATCAACATATAATAACATTTGTTAGGAATGCATAACAGTGCACATTTTACATTTTAAAGAAAAAGATAATAATACGTTGTAGTAGCTTTAACGCTTGGAATGTGGTACAGTGGGCTATGACCTATAAACTAGGATCTATGTCTAGTATAGCTTGTTCTGATGTCGCTTTGTCGTCTGGGGTGTAAGACCCCCTAATGAAAGTCATCTGTGTATCTACAACTAACTGCTATTCAATCTATAACAGTGAAAAAAAATTGTTTTTAAATGCACGCTATTGTGACACCAGATATGAGTGGCAATGTGCACTGGCAGATGTTGGCAGAGTACACGCTGTAGGCCTGACACCCGCTTGCAGACAACTAACTGCTATTCAATCTATAACAGTGAAAAAAGTTTTTGGGTTTTTAAATGCACGCTATTGTGACACTAGATATGAGTGGCACTGTGCACTGGCAGAGGTTGGCAGAGTACACACTGTAGGCCTGACACCCGCTTACAGACAACTAACTGCTATTCAATCTATAACAATGAAAAAAGTTTTTTGGTTTTTAAATGCAATCTATTGCGACACCAGATAAGAGTGGCACTGTGCACTGGCAGAGGTTGGCAGAGTACACGCTGTAGGCCTGACACACACTTATGAAGGACACTGACTGCTATTATATTAAAGTCAAAAACGTTTTTTGTTTTTAAATGCAAGCTATTGTGACACCAGATATGAGTGGCACTGTGCACTGGCAAAGGTTGCAGAGTACACGCTGTAGGCCTGACACCCGCTTGAAGGACACTGACTGCTATTATATTAGTCAAATTTTTTTTTGTTTTTAAATGCAAGCTATTGTGACACCAGATATGAGTGGCACTGTGCACTGGCAGAGTACACGCTGTAGGCCTGACACCCGCTTGAAGGACACTGACTGCTATTAGATTACAGTCAAAAACGTTTTTTTTTTTTAATTCTTTATTTTTCTTGTGCATGTTTATACAGTTAACATTTTGCCTTACGATGCCACAATAGCATTAGCAGGCCAATTAGGTACAGTGGAGTTGACATGGCATACGATTTGACAGCACATTTTTTTTTTTTTATATTGATATCAGCGTTGTAACAGTTATGTCAAAATAAGAGATGTGATTTTAAACTAAAGAGTAAGATAGTTCAAGCTTAGTCTCACGTAAGATTCATTATTAACTATTAACGTTTACACCATATTGCATTAACGTCGCCTCGCATCTTTAACATAGGAGGCTTAATAATAAGGCTCGGACATGTTAGACTTCATATTACAGCACTATTAGGCTTATTGGTGCTTAAGTGAGAGATACGCCATTTATATACCAGCGACAGGTCTGATGTGTGATAACATTGATTAACCCCTTAAGGACACATGACATGTGTGACATGTCATGATTCCCTTTTATTCCAGAAGTTTGGTCCTTAAGGGGTTAAGTATAGCATTAAGGCTCACATTATGGAAGACTGGTCTCGTTAACAGGATTTGTATATATGAGTGTGATGTACAGCATGGGAGGCTTAGTGCAAAGTTACATTAGTATGAGGCAAAATGTGAGAAAAAATGGTGAGAGGAAAAGGATATAGATAAAGGAAGAAAAGTAAATCTTGAACCGTGCCCATAGTGATAGCTGCTCAGAGTGTGAAGAGGTCATCTTTACTTTTTATAAAAGACAGTGAATACACTAGCCTAGCTATCCATTTCCCTATCAAATCAGCAGCAGCTACACTTTCCCTCCTCTCACTAAGAATGCAGCTTCAGAATGAATCTAAAATGGATGCTGTACAGGAGGTGGGAGGGTCTGGAAGGGATGGTCTGCTGCTGATTGGCTGGAATGTGTCTGCTGACTGTGAGGCACAGGGTCAAAGTTTACTCAATGATGACGAATAGGGGGCGGATCGAACCGCGCATATGTTCGCCCGCCATGGCGAACGCGAACACGCTATGTTCGCCAGGAACTATTCGCCAGTGAACCGTTCGGTACATCACTAGCGCTGAACAACTGAATACAGAGGTATGGGAGGCAGAACACCTGAAGGTAAGGGATTCCCTCAATAGTGCACTCTAAAGTGGTAAGTATTTATAAAATAAAGTAAAAACTACTTACAATAAAAGTATTATTGTAACTCTTACAATATGTAGATTTTTGTATTATTCCTTTTCTCTTTTTCTCTATTGGTTACTTTTTATGACTTGTTGTGTGAACAAAATGGCTAGAAAAGTAGCCTATCAAAGTACTTAAAATATATACAGAATATTAATATGATGTATATATTTTGTAGTAAACTGATTGACCCATTTTGATGTCTTCTTTGTTAATCAGAATCATTTTCTTGAAGATTTTTCATGGGTGATACTATGAAATTAACAACTCTGGGAGGTACTGAACTAAATTAAATTCTTGGAAATAATGCTTCAGTCGAACTGAATGTTTCTCCCTCTTACAAGTCCAATACACACTTAGGGAGGGATTCCAAGGGAAATGGAAGGCCTGGGTCACACTGAGCAGGGGCCATGCAGTCATTGGTTGTCTTTTAGCACATGCTATGTCAAATAGGCACAGAATTCACATAAGCCATAACTCTCCTTCCATACTGGCTAATGACACTGCTTGACGGGTTGTTACATATCAGGCAGCAAAGGGATAAAAGTACAAACATACTAATTTCCCACAACCTCACCCAACGTGTATGGTGTGGTCTATTTACACTTATCTGATTACATTTTATTACAGCTTCATTAATGGATATCCCAGATAAGTATTCTCGTCAACAAAATCAAAGATAAAACATACAAGGATACATCTGTAATTCTATAACATACATTCTAACATAGTGTTAAAGTGTACAGAACAAAGAAATCAAATGGAACTCACAAAATGTATGATGTAAATTCCGCCTCGGGGTGCCTCCTCTTTGAATGGTGGGGGGCTAAACCAGGTCTCCTCTCCCTTCTGGACCAGTCTCGCCTTTTGTATAAAATCCTAGGATCCTCAAGAAAGTTTCTCTTATTTTTCACAATTAAAAATTAAAAATAAAATGATAAAAATTTGATCAGCGCTGATTTCTTTCTTCTGTACTGTATAACACTAAGTTAGTATTTCTGTTATCGAATTACAGCTATATCCCTATATATTTGATCTTTGATCTTGTTGAAGAGCAAATGGATAAAACTCTGAATGTGCAGCGTTTCAATTTGAAAGTGAGCCGGTAGCTTCCTCCTTGTAATAAACATAACGAACGAGGACTGAAATTGGGTCTTTGTTCGTTGTTTGAAATTTTGGACAATAGCAAATGCCCGAGTAGCGCTATCTAGTGTGGGCAGACGACGTGTCCCACAGGGCCTTCATCTGCCCTCACAAAGATGGGGGAGTCCAGGACCTATTTTTAGGGTGAGGGGGGTAGGTAGGCTTTTATTTCATTGGGGTGGATACTAGGTGCTTTGGGACCCATAGTCACCTAGGTGGGTTATTTTTTAAATTTAGCCACCACCCATAGCCAAGTGGTGAGGGCTGGGGGGAGGAAGTAGGTCATGGGTGGGGGCCAGGTGGGACAGTAGGTCCCCCTTTTTTGTCACTTAGGGGCCCTATCTGATGCTCATGGATGGGAGCCTGGGGGGAACCATAGGTCCCCCATTAAGTTGAATAGCCCGCACTCAAGGGGTATGGGAGGGGGCAGGATGGACACTATGCCCTCCCTCAATTAGTTATTTTCATACCAGGGGGGCATGGGGGACCTGTGCTAGGTCCCTCTTTATTGGAATCGGGGTGGGGGTCTTTTTTAACAACAGTGGCTGTTGTAACAAATATAATAAACCAGGTCTTTGTAGCGGAACCCCCGCTAAACTGTGCACTGGCCAGATTACCGTGTAATGTGTGTGCTGTCCTGACATCCTTTTCATGTGTTTTCCCTATCCTGACCCTGTGTTTCATTCATTGTACTTGTAAAACTACCTGCTCCCCGTTCAGGACAGCTCCTACAAACGGGTTCCGTTTGTCTCCCGAACGGGGACCACCCCAAGATCACAGTTAGAATGTTTAGTTAGAACGTTAACACCTCACTAACAAGGTGTGAAAACCGCAAACCGCAAGAGAAGCCTCGGTGTGTGCCGACCCTGGGTGGCGGCCCGTTAGTTAGATGAATGCCGTCCAGGGGGAGCAGCCGTAGACCTCTCCAGTGACCCTTGGAGTGTTCGAACCAATCAATTAGAACGTTGGCAACTTGCAACATAAGTGTGAAACCTTATGTGTGAAAGTGTGAAAGAGAAGTAATTAATAAGTGCTTCCCCTGGGTAGCCTCCGTTCATATGGCCGAACGTCAGCCAGGGGGAGCATTCGTGTCCTGAAAGGAGACGCTTCCCTTGCCTGGTCTCACCCAGGGACCCTACGAACGGAGGCTGTCCATGCCGAGTACCGTTCTGGGGGTCCCTGAGATTGGTGGGGACATTCCTTGGTGCTTTCTGTGGCAGGGAGTCACAGAGGCGGGAAGCTTCCCGTGCTGGGACTCCCAGGCACAGAGACTCATGAAATAAAGACCCCTGGTCACCGGAGGTGGGAAACCCTGAGGATGGGTGGCAGATACTTGGGACAAAGGGACTAGAGTTCCTGTCGCACGCACAGACCCCTGGGAGGGGGAGGACCCTGGGAGGGGACACTGGATGGCGGGAACAGAGGACAAAGGGACTGAAATTTCGCGTCCGTTATATGAGGGGAGGGGAGGACCCTGTCGGTGGGTGTGTTCCACCCCTTGCATGGGGAAAGTATAACCTGCCCCCGCACACAAGCCGAAAGTACCCTATGCTGCCTTCAAGGAGTTCACGGACGCAGAGCAGGGCATTGAAGACTTCCTGCAAGATTTCGAGCGGCAATGTCTCTTGCTAGAAGTCGACCTGACAGACTGGGTTGCCATCCTTGGCAGTAAGTTGACAGGAAGGGTGGTGAAAGCATACCGAGCAGTAGCAAGGGACCAGATCCGAGACTACAAAGCCGTGAAGGAGGTCATCCTGGCCAGGTTTGCCATAACCCCAGAGGCATACCAGTGGAAGTTCAAAGAGACCAGAAAGGGGGAGAAGGACTCCCATACAGAGTGGGCATGCCGCATTCACCGAGCTGCCCAGAACTAGGTGGACACTCAACCCACCCCTTGCATGAGGAAAGTAAAAAGCCGAGTGTGGCCATTAAAGTTTTGTTGTACCCCTGGAACTGTGTGTTGTCCAGTTACTGGAGGAAAAATAGGTCTCTTCATTTATTCATAGCGGAGGTAACCAGTCGGGTTACCCACGGTCCGCTACAGTCTTCATTTGTTCATTTGAAATTTCTATTCATTCAGCTGTCTTTCTTACAAATGAACCGAAATAGCCAAAATTCCCATCCAAATTTCGGACAATAGCAAATACCCAAGTGTTTAACATGGCATGTGTGGGAATATCACAGCGCTATATAGTGTTATAGTGTTAGCAGATGACAAATCCCACAGGGCCTTCATCTGCCCACACAAAGATGGAGGCGCCTAGGACCAAGGTCCGGAAATAAACAATTAAAAATAAATAAACAATTAAGAAATAAACAATTAAAAAAGATAAAATGGGGGGCCTAGAGGTATTGGGGGTATTTGGGGACAATAAAATGTCAGGAAGGGAAAACAATGGATGCGGCCATGACACTGCCACTTTTATAGTGTCTCTGGCTTCATCGGTTCAAGTCTCTAGTTTTTTTTTTATAATTCTTTGTTTTTATTGAAGCAGTAAGAATGGTACAATCAAGCATTAAACATTTAAATACATTGTTTAGCGTGAGGCGTTCCACTGTTTTTAACAGAAGTATGACAGGTTTAGTTTTACACGTGGTACAGTATTTGCAGCGCATTCAACATGTTTTCTACTGTGCTTCTATTTTGTTTCTTAACGGGTGGGGGTGAACTGGGTGGTGATGTCGAAGGGTTCAGTCGACTGAGGGGGGGTGGGGTAAGTTCAGCTTCTGGTTTCTCCTGGTGGTATGCGTGTTTGTCTAGTCGGTTCGGTTGTGAGTAGTCGTTCTAGATTTTCATTGGGTCTGTGGAGGGGTAATTCGTCATCTAGTTTATTGACGCAGTCATTTGGTTTGTGTCCCTGTATGGGTCCGTTGCATGCGGTGTCGATGTTTATGGTGCGTTGTGCCTGCCTATAGGCTGTGGGCCACTTGGCCTGCGGTAGTAGTATTGGGGGTTTTGGTAGGTGGATAGGGGTGGAGTGGGGGACTGGTGCGGTGGGGGGGGGTGGGGGTAGACTAGGAAGAGAGAGAGAAAAAGAGAGAGAGGAATAAAAAAAAATTAAATAAAATAAAAGAGAGGGGGGAGAGGGGGGGAGAGGGGGGCGCGGTTAGGGGTCGGTGGTGGGCAGTGTTCTTGTCGTGGTGAGTGAGTGTGGTCTTAACCTATTATGTAGATGTTGCGATGTCGTGGAACCAGGGGTCCCATATTTTGTGGAAGTGTGTAGTTCAAGTCTCTAGTTTTACCTTGTTTGTTTCAATGTTTTCAATTGTAAATTGTCAATAAAGATTTATATATAAAAACAGTTTTCCATTAGAAGTTTATTTAATAGGTATCACAATAAGAATACACCAATGTACAGTGCCTTCTTGATGTGCCTTAGTTCAAATGTACATTATTGCTTGTGTACTCAATGAATTCCTTATTACATTAGATTGCTATTCTAGTAAGATCAGACTACATCCCCCTATACAGTATTTCTATGAACATTTTTTTTTTCCAGAAACATAGAGTTTCCACCCAGATGTTTATACTCATTTTGTTTATTTTTGTAAATTTGTAAAAAAAAAAAATTAATCATTTATATATATATATATGTTTTAGAGGAAGGCAAAGCTATTTAACCTCTGGCATTTTTTGTTACGTCTATATTTTTAAAAAAATACAATACCTTGAAAAACATCAACAATTAAATGGAAAATAGAAAACAAGAGCAAGATATAACATTTGTCAAAGCACAAATTCCAGAAACTCAAAACGATCAGATAACAACTTAACAAGAATGGCCTGCAGTAATAGCTGAGTTACTAAGGAGAAGAAAGGGTGGGGTGTCTCGTTTTACACCATACCTTCAGTCGTAGGGCCTTATCTCCTAGACCGCTCCCTGCCCCCAGCACACAGAATCTTACCTGTACCTCACCCTGTTTAAAACCTCACGCTGCCAACACCCCATCTGCTTATCATAGGCCCTGATCAATCTCACAGAAACAACATTTTTCAAACTGACAGAAATTTACCTTCATCATATACAATCTGGCTACATTCCAACCGACAGAAGCTTAGTGCTAAGAACACTTTGCCTTAAGCTCTGCAATTATAATTTTATTTCCAGAGTTAACAAAACGACTTGTGATTTTATTTTCACATTTGTGTCTTTTGTAGGTGGCAATCATTTCAGCTTATAAAAACATTTTTGTACTTTTGCGATTATTTTATTGTGTAGGAGATATATAGGAGCATATAAACGCAATGAGTTATCTTAAACCAATCAGATTAAGAGGAAGAACAGCGATTGGTTTGAAAAGATTGCAATTCGATTGAGTGATTTGCCGCATCTTGCTATTTTTTTTTTGACACAAGTACCGGTAATTGAATATTGGCAAAAACATAACTGCTTTTTGAGTAATTACAAAACGGACTTGCTAAGCAACATGGATTTACTTATTGATAGTTCAGTTTTAAAAGCATGTCGGACACTGTGATACATTATGTATAGATTTAAAATTATAGAACTGCAGAAATACCACCATGCAAATGGAATGATACATTTAGGAAAACACAAGATTAATAAAGATCGATCTAAAATATAAATATGTTGTAATATTCTGTTTTTGAATGTAGCATATTTCTTTGAATGTTTGAGATTTTTATTTCTATAATTAAGTTAAAAAATGTACAAATGTTTAGTTATAGAGACATAGCTATATATCTCTCATTCTCTCTCTCTCTATATATATATATATATATGTGTAGAGAGAGAGAGAGAGAGAGAACAGGCAGTCCTCACTTACTGACCGAGTTCCGTTCTTACAACTCGCTTGTAAAATGAATTGGGCAGTAAGTGAGAGAGAGAGAGAACGCGCAGTCCTCACTTACCAACCGAGTTCTGTTCTTACGACTCACTCAGAAAATGAATTGGGCAGTAAGAGAGAGATAGAGAGAGAGAGAACAGGCAGTCTTCACTTACTGACTGAGTTCTGTTCTCACGACTCGCTCGTAAAATGAATTAGGCAGTAAGTGAGGATGCGCTAGCGAGCATGCGAAAGAGAGCATGTCTACGGAAAGAGTCATTTACTATAATTAAATAAATACTAACAAAACAGCAAATGTCATGCCATAGGCTTCTTTAGCTTTAAATTATTACACCTAATAAAGCCTATAATGAAGGTAATTGTATTTTTTTCCCTTGTACAATTGGTGTCACGCAATATGTGTGGATGAAGTGGAAATGGAATGGAGACGGGGCAGCAGGCCAAAGTGACCACTTTTATGTTTTGTCATTGTGTAGAAGAAGATGGTAATCTGTGAAGTGTACCAGCTCACAATGTTTCAGTCCATATAAGTGTTTTAAATAGATACTCAACTTTTGGGGGCGGAGCCAAGCCACGGATCCGAGCAGCCGCATGTCACCAAAGCTCCGAGCCGACGAACGCCCGTATTGCCGCAAAATTGGATTTCTACCACCCCAAACTACCGGAAAAGTACCCCAAGACTTGACTCACCGGCCATGGGGAAGAAAAGCAAAAAGCTACGATCCGAAAAACCACATATGGGCATGAACATCGGCGACCTGTGGCGCCAGGCCCGGAGTGGAGGGGAGCCCAAGATGGCCGACGGATCAGATGCAGACACAGACATCTCCGATGATTTTTCCCTGGGCATGACAGAGAGGAGCACAGTGGAGCGGCAGGCCACCAAACCCTCCACCTCTCCACCAGACTCTGCTCCAGTAACGACTACAATTATGAGGGAGCTCCTCGCGGAACTTAGGCAGAACCTCCAGGCCGACATGGCCCAACTGCGACAAGAGGTACGAGGCCTAACAAACCGCATGGGGACCATAGAGAATGAGACCCGTGAAACTATCCAGCATACAGCCCAACTTCAACGGGTTGTGCAGGACCTGCAGGCTCATCAAGCTCGGACTGATCAGAAGCTGGCGGCAGCGGAAGACCAGAGGCGCAGTCTCAACCTTAAAATAAGAGGTATATCGGAGGAGACTTCGGAGACTGAGACACCACACATGCTGCGGCGACTCCTCGCAGCGCTGCTGCCACCCAAACAGGCAAAACAGGTTGGCATAGAGGGGATGTTCCGCCTGCCAAAATCGGCAAAAGCACCGAGCTCTGCACCAAGGGACTTACTGGTGAGGTTCCAGAGCAGCAAGGATAGATCAGCGGTCATGGGAGCGATCCGGAACCATTCACCTTACACCTTTGAGGGAATGCAGCTCTCGTTTTATAGGGACTTCTCGGCATATACCATGGCCTGGAGAAGGTCGCTACAAGCTTTCACATCCCTGCTCAGAGCCAAAGGCATATCATACAGATGGAAATCACAACATATGGAGGTCCAACATGGCACCGTAGCATACCCTGTTTGGGACTCACGGGAAGCGAACAACCTGCTGCCTCGCTTGGGACTACCTAAGGATGCTCTGAAAACAGTCCAACCACATGCCACGATACCAGCAACCCACACATGGAACCCGGACACAGTGCGTCCTTTTGTACCCAGGGGGACAAAGCCAGATGCTTACGTGAAGGTCACTACCTGAATGGCCGCGGACTATCTGCAGAAACCGGTTGATCCACCGGGTGACCACAACCACAGAGGACTATTAAAGGCACTAATTTGCTTTTTTCCTTCTGTTTTTTCTTTTTTTCTTTTTTCTTTTTTATAGTAATGTGTTAATTTATGTTCCTCTCTCGGTTATACTTTGCCTCTACTCCCTCACCCACAGGCTAACACCATAGGCCCGAGGCGCACCCCCAGAGCGCATCCACCCAAAATGGTATCCCACCACACATGAGACGACCACCGGCCCTCACAAAACCCCACGGGACCTTAGCTAAATGTGACACATAAGTACACATCTAAAATTACACCCGTGCCGTCCATCGACAGGTCATAAAGTTAGAATCAGTCACATGTATTAGGAGACCTACCAATGACACTGCTTATAAATGATCCTTACCCTCCGCACAGAAACAAACGGAGCCTACAATAACTATTAACACCATGCTACACAGTTTGCTGTGCCAGTAGACAACGCGATCATATTTTCAGCCAATTAGGCAATGTTTGAATGTCTCAAGTAAATACTTCATACACTGGAACCATAGCATGTTCCGCACAACAAGCTTGATGACCCTACCAAGACCCACACACTAGACAAGCGACACTAGTCTGTACCCAGTAGGGCTACAGACCTTCACATGTTACTAGCCTGTTTTATCTTTCAGAATACCTCTTTTTTACTGTAAAATATGAAAATGTGCTGACACTCTTATGCCATATATGTTCAACTAATGTGTTATTTTTTCTCTTACAAAACGTAAAACTGTGCTGTATACCCATATATCACGTTATGACTGCTTGTGACTGCTGTTGTGGCTGAACAAGCCTATTGTTACACCATGCACAACAAAAATAAAGAATTTAAAAAAAAAAAAAAAAGATACTCAACTTTTATTGGTTTCTGTCCATTTATTGTCAGTACACCTCGGACCACAGGGTTGCCATTACCTACAGCTGTCCAGGATTGGCTTCTCTAGTCTGAGTGAAATTGCGCTTCACTGGTTGGTCTTCATAGATTTTTTGTCATTTTCAATTTAAATTTTGAGAAGTTTCAATTATAGCCATGACGTCAAAATTAAAGGTTTTTTTTACATTTTAATTACTGTTTTAAAATTTAGAGCTTTCCATTGTAACTAATCCAAAGTGAGCAACATCACCTCAATTCCCCTAAAATTGCACCCACAGACTTCAGTTGCCATGGCGAATGCATCAGTGACAATTCAATGACAGGAGCACAGAGAAATGTCATATAGTCCAGAGAGAATAGGAGTACCGAGGTGGGTAAAATTAGGATTTCACAGAGACATGCAGGTAAAGAGACATGATAATGTAAAACTAATATACAGCCTATAAGTGTTTTTTTAATGACCAGGTAATCAATGCATTTAGTACAGATGATGCACATGGTGGACAAACCTTACAGTACTGAAATACAAGCATGGCCCAGAAAGATGTGCTTAACTGATAGCTAACAGCTACTAATATTACTCATATGTCAAAGTGAATATCACGTAATAATTCCCATTCAAAGGTAAATATGAAATATGCAACTTGTAATAAGTTATACACTGGCAAATGTAAAAAGAAAATAAGCAAACAAAAAAAATTCTCTCAATATGTGGCATAGAGGTCAATAGTGTAATCATGAGTGTTTAAGTTAACTAAACTCAATTTATCTGCAAAGCGATGTCATTATGATTATGAAAGATATGGCTTCTATTAGAAATCTTTGTGAGCTAGTTCTAATTTAATATCCAATCTTCTACATGTTGGTCACTCTGCATACCCTTTCCTGTTCCTAGCCTGTCCCCAAAGTCATCTCTGCATCCCCATGTAGCCCCATGTCTGTATGCCTTCCCATTGGCCATTTCTGGACACATCTACTGTCAAATTCTCCTGTCCTTCTCTTATTAGTGCTCTCTCTCTCTATTAAATTCAAGATTGCTATGTACGTTGGCATTCTAAAATGATCTTTACACTCGCTATACTTTACACATAAATCATTCTAAATCAGATTAAAGCCTTTTTAGACGTGTAAGGTTTGGTTTATATGCACATCCTATAAAGCTGCTAAGAAATCGAGCCCAAAGCTGTCCTGCTGATTATTAATTCTGACATGGAGAAGGTGGGCTAAGGACAGAGCACTGGTGTGGTTAAGAAATGTTACAAGGCGAAATGTCCACAAAAAGAAAACACTATCTATTTCTAGCATATAAAAACAACGTTAAGCATGGATTTACTTAGGAAAGGCAATTAGGGTGTTCTCTAAACTGCGATTCCATGTCTCTTTGGTTGGGTTGACTATTGAAAGAAAGCTTTCACGTTGATTGGACTACATAGATCAGCATTATTCGATGCAGCAAGATCACTTTTAATAATCACATGTGTAATTCTACATTTAATTAAAATTGACGCTTTCAAAAACAATATCCGTTTCTTAAAAATAAAGGTAAACTGTGTTTTTTTTTAGTTAACTACAAACTCTCTGAAACAAAAATAGTTTTAAAAAAATGCACATGTATCAGTACGAATATACACACACTAAATACGGTTATCATTTTATTTTCAATCCATGCTCAAGAATTATAGTTACGTTTAATACCCTAAAAGCTTCCATGATATTATGTGAAGTTGGCTTGTCAAGGCTAACATGGCAAAGTACAACCACAAGGAAATACAGTCCTGAAATCAGTATAACATTTATTTTTTTAGACGTATTTTCAGTGTTTCTTTTCATTTAAATGTTTTTCAAAGAAAAAACCAAATATTGTTTTCCATGTTTCCCATCTGGGAGGTCGTTTATACTCTCCCTATCTCACAGTTTTTCTCTGGAAGTAGGTGAAGTAGGTTGAAGAGCTTAACTGCCCCTACAGGACTATCTAACCGCATTGACAGTTGTCTTCCAGTAACAGTTGCATATCACAGCATCTACCTTTTTAAATCAAGGATAACCAGCTGGCAGACAATAACAGATATGTAAATCCCAGAGCCTCCAGAAGGCTATTTATGTGCCATTATGCCATTATCAAGACTTCTAGGTATATCCTGGTTTAGCGTTCTCGTCAACACCGGCTTTCTGTCAGAATGTTTTACTGATGACATGATTGGTCACCAATTTCCAAACTGACCATGACATGCACTGTTCTTAATTGATTACTAAGGGGTAAATGCAAATTTATATAAAAATATACATCACGTGAATTATCTCATATGATGAATTTATATATTAGATGTTGAAGCAGATAGCTCCTCAGCCCAAATCTGGCCAGATAAAAGATTAGGATTAATACACATGATCAATTAAGCAAAAGTAAAATATCTGGAAAGAACACAAATAACCAACATTGACGGAAAAAGGTACAAACCATAAGAGAAGCAGGAAGTCAGCAGGGCCTGGGTCTGGTACAAGAAGGTTAAAACCTATCCAAAAATACACAACTGTGAAAAAAAAACACAACGTTAAAAAATTATACATATATGGAAAAAAGGATTGTGATTTGCTACAACAGACATCATTCAATAACATGGTGAAGAGCCATTGGATATGTTGGACAGAAGATAAGCATTGAGCAGATGTACCTGTGGTAGGTTATACACAGTTCAATAGGAGGCTTTCGAGTAATAAGTTAAAAAAAGGAAACAAAAGATGCATAGTACACCCACACAAGTAGTAAGAGTAGCACTTATCGCAATATCTATCTCAATGCTCCTATAATAGTCTTCTTGCCCAGCAAGCTTCAGGCTTAATTTTTTTCATTCACGTGCAATAAAAAGCAAAGGCCGATAGTTAAGATTGCTTGATAAACACTACAATGTATCCAAAAAGTAGTAAAGCATTTTTTTATTATTTAAAACATAAGACCCACTTGTAAACCACACTGTTAAAAAGTAATAATAATAATAAATAACCTTCCTGTGTCCCATGATTACCAATGAACAGCAGATAGCTACATCGTCCTCTGTCTATTGAGCAGTCTCTGTGAATGGCAATTGCAGATACACCAAAATAGGAATTATCTACTTAGTACAGCTATGGCCTCAGTTTATTTGCTTATTGGATATATTGAGTGGTCCTGACCCTCATTCATTATGATGTCTCCAATAGATATAAAAACATATAACGAATAAGAACATCTATCAATATGTTTCCTTTCAATGTAAGACTGATGTTATCCTCATGGAATGCCAAAAATATGTTGACTGATGGAATTGAATCCATTAGCTTCATCATCAAGAGACGTTCTCCCTTGTCTATAAACTGTCAGGAAGGGAGTTTAATAGGTGTGGTTGCTTGTTGGCATCAGTAATTGTGACGAAATGGTTCATTTTCCTATCAAGGCCTGTTTCCTTTTGCCCAAAGCATTAAATCCCTAGTTTGGATTGGAACATTGCTCCAAGTCAACAATGTAGTCAGTGTTGACTTAATTACAACAGACTTGCCTTGACGTTCATTTTAAATCTGTGTTATGCCAGGAAAGTCAATACAATAGTCAAACTACTTATGCCAAAATATGATTACAATGTTTTGTTGCAGTGCATTACTGCGATTAATATAACTGTTATTGTTTCCCACATATAAAGCTTCAAGGTATTTTAAAAATGGCACTCGCAAAATGATTTAGAAATTAAAGCGCACATGACTTACCAAATAGCAAATTGATGTTAGCATTATTTAAATATGTATAGAAAGCTTTATGATAATCTGACCTCAAGCTACGTCAATTCTGCTTACATTAATACCCTGTAATACATTGAAACTTAAATTCTTAATGTTTTTATTAAAACTATGAATGACGGAGAAATGACAATGGAACATTAACCCCTTGATTTTTCAAAGCTTAACGTTAACATTTTTAGCACTGGGAAAAGTTATGATAATTACATTTACTAGTATCTGTGTACAATCAGTTATACTGACATAGAAGAGCGAGCTGAAAACTCACATAAAGAAATATCGATTAGCAGCAGGGAATGGTATTAGATACACTAAGCAACGTACGCTTGGAAACTGGATACATTGACATCAGAAATTCCATGCCTGGCTGGCTTTTTCCATACCTGCTGCTACTTTTAACCTGTCAGCTGCTACTTTATAAGTACCTTTGTTACCTCTAGCAAATAGTGGCTGTTTAATGTCTGTCAATTTCACAAGTAGCAAATGGGAGCTACTGGCAGTCGCTACTAGAAAGCCAATCACTAATAGCTCCCATAATTCTCTAAGGAATGAACTTTGGATCTGATTGCAACCCTATCACTACATTACTACGTAACAATAAGCCTCCAAACAGACTGTTGATTAAGTAGCAACAGCAGATTCTCAGTTTCCCATCGATTAACACAGGGCTGGCTTGGCGTATTTGATATTATTGCCACTTTGAAGACTTTCCACCAGGAAAATGATTAAACTGGAGCCGTACATTTATGCTACGTTCTGATACTGCGAGTGAGAGTAGTTATTCACACGGATCTTTTAAAAGAAATACAAGTGTATATATTTTTTTGCTTATGTTGGCTCTATGTGCACTAATAAATCGAGCTGCAAGAGACCAAGAATTAAAGCGGCACCGTCAGGGCCAAATCCAGTTTGTTTTTAACCCCCTCCTGACTCCACTACATCTTATTATCCCCCTAAGAACCTCCAAAAGCATCTAAGCCCCCCATATTACCTATTTTTGCATCTTTATTTTGTGCCAGGACTTAGGTAGTGGGCACCACCATCTTTGTGTGGGCAGGTAAAGTCCCGTGATGACCCGCATATTAGCATAAAATCTCCTGAATGCCCCTACTCGCTATGCCGCAAGTAGGGGCATGTATACTAAACAGTGAGCAGCCAGTGGTTGAAAAAAAAAAGCCCTCCCCCCTCTAACAAATGCCCCCATGTTTGGGCATCTATTAACTAGCGGTGGGGACTAGTGTGTCCCCCAAGCCCCCACCCGTGCCCCGACACTTGAAAGCAACCAATCAGAGTGTTGCTATGAGTCAAATTACACAGCATGGGAAAATTCCAAAGAACTTTCCCACGCTGTTTAAAATGACACTGAGCACTCTGATTTTAGGGTAAGGGGGGTAGGTAGGACTTTATTATTTTTTTTGGGTGGGAGGGGTGACTAAGGGCTTGGGGACCTCATTTACACTTAGCCCCCACCCATCGCCCATGGGTGGGGGGAGGAGGGAGGTCAATAGGTCCCCAATTGTCATTTAAGGCCCCCACCCGCCTCTCAGGGGTGGGGGCCGGGGAGGGGGGGCAATAGGTCCCCCCGTTCAGTTTAATAGCCCCCACACTAGGGTTTTTGTTTTGTTTTTTAACAGTGAGCAGCCACTGGCTGTTCACTGTTACCAGACATGCCCCTACTTGCGATATAGCGAGTAGGAGCAGAATCAACTAATACTAAGTAATCTTTACTTAGTAATAGTAAATTTGGTTGAAAGACCAATCTTGGTCTTTCAGCCTTTTGGTAGATAGCTCACGAATACCAATATGAAATTCCGATCCGAACAAAATCCAGAATTGCGTCCTAACACGAATGGAGAAACTGTTCTCAATTTGTTAGGACAAAATTCATTGGTTTCGCCGGCGTTCTGTCTAAGTGACAGGACGTTTGGGAATACTGACAGGAAGCATCGCAAGATCACGGAGGAAAGGTAAGAAGTAGAAAATTGCTATGACCACAGGAAACGCAGCACACTTTGTTCCTCCGCTGTCAAAGCTGGTCAAGCGTAGGAAACCTCCATAAGATGAATTAGTCCATACTTTGTCTTATGTTTTCAAGAAAACTAGAGCAGACAGGAAGAAATGAAGAACAGATCCTGATAGAGGGAGAGAAGAGGAAGCGATTAAGGAAAGGTAAGTTTGGCATGACAGTGCCGCTTTAAACATTATCCAATCAAGGGTTCATCTCTAATTTTGATGCTACTTTTTACTGGCTGGCCACTACTCGCTAAAGTGCTTGTCACCAGGGCCGCCATCAGGGGGTGACAACCGTAACGGTTGTCACGGGCCCGGCGGCCCTGGGGGGCCCGGCAGCCCGGGCCCCTCGTGTGGGGCCCATCGGGTGGCCCACGCACTTAGGGCCAGCCGATGAGCCCCCTCCTTCAGGGGCCCGGTCAGCTCTGTGGCCGTGGTATAGCGCGTCCGGGCCCCTTTAAAAAAAAAAAAAAAAGCAGCCGCAAGTAGCATCAAAAGTAGTCACTTCCTCCCAGCACACTCCGCGCGGGAGGAGCGCGCGCGCGCGCAAGTGAAGAAGGAGTCACGCCGACTCCCATCATCCCCAGCCACCCTCCTGCAAAGGTAAGAGACAGGAGGGTGGCTAGAAAATGAGCACTGTGTATGTCTGTATGTATGTCTATGTATGTATCTGTCTGTAAGTCTGTGTATGTATGTATGTCTGTATACATGTATGTGTCTGTCTGTGTATGTCTGTGTCTGTATGTGTCTGTATGTCTGTGTATGTATGTGTCTGTATGTCTGTATGTATGTCTATGTATGTGTGTCTGTATGTGTATGTGTATGTCTATGTATGTATGTCTGTATGTGTATGTGTATGTCTATGTATGTATGTCTGTATGTGTATGTCTATGTATGTGTATGTCTGTATGTATGTCTGTGGATGTATGTCTGTATACATGTATGTGTATGTATGTATGTCTATGTATGTCTGTCTGGATGCATGTATGTATGTCTATGTCTGTCTGTCTGACTGCATGCATGTATGCCTATGTATGTATGTATGTATGTATGTATGTATGTATGTATGTCTGTGTGTGTATGTATATGTGTGTGTATGTATGTCTGTATGTCAGTATGAATGTATGTCTGCATATCATTATGAACGTATGTCTGTATGCATGTATGTCTGTCAGTAGGTCTGTATGTATGCATGTATGTCAGTCTGTATGTGTGAATTTATGTCTGTATGTCATTATGAATGTATGTGTGTATGGATGTCAGTGTATGTATGTCTGTATGTATGAATGTGTGTATGTATGTATGTATGTCAGTGTCTGTCTGTATGTATGTGTCTTTATGTCTTCATGCATGTGTGTGTCTGTATGTTAGTATGTGTCTGTCTTTTACTATGTATGCCTGTATGTCTGTTTCCGTATGTGTGTCTGTTAGTATGTATCTGTGTCCTTTTGTATCAGTGTGTGTGTTTGTGTCTGTGTATGTATTCCTGTGGGCGGTATTTGGAGGTGGACGCAGTGGGCGGTATTTGGAGGCGGGCCCCTGGGGGCCCAGACCCTGAGCTGAGTTAGGGGCCCCAAAATTTCTGGTGGCGGCCCTGCTTGTCACTACTGTTAGTAAGAAGCGGCTGCTTACTGGATAACTTCACAAGTACCAAAAATTAGTTATGGGCTGATGCTAGTGAAAGCCAGTATTTAAGTAGCAGCTATTGGCTCCCATTTTACTCTAGTGGCTACTTACTGGCTGGCTTCCAACATTGTCACTACTGTTTAACAGCTGCCGCTAACTCGGAAAATTTAGCAACAGATAAATCCCTATCCGTCACAAAGGAAAAATATATGGTATTACATTGAAATCCTGAATAATGTATCAGAGCATATAAAGCTATTTGAACTGCAATAATATTAAAGAAAAGGCCACATATATGATATGAAATATAAAATGATTATTTCTATGAAAAAAAGAAGTGCACTTGCCATTTAATGCAGAAATTAACCTCAAATATTATGTAGACATATATCTAGCATAGTTTGATATGTTGATACACAGTCGCTATCGCATGGTAAAGCCACTCACGGAGTAAAGTACACATGCTCAGGGTGAGCTTTTTTTACCGGCAGGGTGTGGTTGCTACGGTGACAGCTTTCACAGTATATAATGCTGAGATTTACCAGCAAGTGGCTAATCTGCAACACATCTTTGCATCCATTGAACAAGAAGTTAATCTATGACTGGACAGAATCTTTTGGCAGCCAGCCAGTAAAAAAATAGCATCGACATTGGAACCTACAGTAATTACTAACTGCTACAAGCTACTGGCTGCTGTTAATAGCAACAGTTTATGGCAGCTATTTACCAACAAGACTGGAAACGACTTTCTATGGGGATCCTGATACGACCTGTACTGCAGATATATCTACAGGAATAGGTTGTGGAACACTGAGTTACTGAATGCCACATTGCTGCTCCTGTGATAGATCAGACTACTTCCTGGAGTGGGCAAAGTTTAAGGCTGATAATGTAATGTGTGGGGATTTGCACAAAAAGATAGCAGTTCACTTATTAAATATATATTAAAAAAATTTTCTTCATCTACCTTAAAACATATTTTTTTAAATTTTTTTTGTTATTTTGAATTACTTGTTTGTGTATATTTTTAATGCAATCTATACAATTAGTAAATTGTATATGTTTTAATCCGATGTTGTATACCCTTTATACTGTTAATGCAATGTATTGAATATTGTCTTTATGATTACTTAAAGGGACCCTCCACTTCTCAAATATAATAAATAAATACATCACTGTTTAGTAGATATACCACAATGAAAATAGGTGTGCATTTCATTATGCAAATCTTCCACTGGGGGTATGTTTAAAAAAGGCTGGCAAAAACTGTAGATATCTTGTCTGCAGTCTATGCATGCCTTCCCCTTCTAACCCTGTCCAAACTTTCTGTGGCTGTCTAGTCACAGACTTCACAATGTAGCCTTAATGAGAAGTCCAACTAAAAGTTTGTCTCTTATGATGTCCAGTTAATTAGACCGGATAAAGCACCACTTTCACACAGGAACATTTGGATATTTCTGGAAAAGGTACAGGGAAGCAGCGCCTTCTGGGTGTCCTCAAACTTGTATGGTGGTGAGTCAATATGGAAAATACGAAGACAGAAAACAGAATATAGTGTAGTATAATCTATAGGTGGTAAGGTAAAATTAGAGAAATGCTAATTTGAAAAAAAAAGTCCCTTTGGGTGAAACGCGTTAGTGTTTTTATGCCATTGATTTTATCTTTGCTTTAAATAAAACTAGCTTTTTACTTTACCTTAAAATTCTTGATTTTATACCTGAATATATTATCTGAAAGCATGTCATACTTTTTTACCTCCTTGGTAAAGAGGAAACCACTTACGCTACATTGGATTGAGCAAAAACCTAATTTTTATACCTCCTTTTATTTTGCTTTTACAACAATAAAATAGAGAGCACTATTTTTCTGTTTTTATTCTCATTTTATGTATTTGGTGAATATCTACGACACTGCAATTTGTAAGGAAATACCCATGAACACTCAACACCTTAACTGCCCTTGACCCTGACCTACCATCTACATGGAACCAAGCTGAGCGACATATCCACAGGTGGGGATCATACCGCCCAGGCACATATTTCTGGAGCTGAACATAAGCTTCAGAAAATTGTAAGTGGCATTTTTCTTATTTTATCTCACTACCTATAGAATATCCTACACTAGATTCTGTTTTCTGTCTTCATATTTTCCATACTTACTCACCACCATTCAAGTTTGAGGACAACCAGAAGGCACTGCTTCCCTGTACCTTTTCCTGATCGATACTTAGTTACTGCCAGATAGAAGAGACTCTGATTTGGGAAGTACCAGCTGCCATACCCTGATCTAACAAGAGCTAGGAACCTCACAATTGCACGTATTTTGAGATTTCAGGTAATTACATACAGCATAATATTAAATAATAGCACCTATGTTTGCTTAGGTAAAACAATTCAAAGCAGTAAACCGCTAATAATAAATGCCGCTGTGTTCACACTACACTGTTCTGGAGCATTGCTCTGTAGGTAACAGGAATCATTACAACAACACAAAATGGCAGTTCCGCAGGAACCCTAGCAAATAATCTACAGCTTTTGGTCCAAAATAAAACTCTTGCTTTATGAGTACCACTTTATAATTTTCAGACAAGGAGACGGAACATATTGTAACAAAGAAACACCAAAGCCTCCTACGAGTTTCATGGGGAAACCCACACTTACTCATAGACCTCAAGATTAAATATGGGGTTCCACACTAAATGCGTACAGAAGTAGTTTTAGTTATTTGTTACATTAGATGTGGTTCCCTTGTCTAAAGATTTTAAATTGACTATAATAAAAAAAACTGTTTTGATTTTGGACCAAGCCTTGTGGATTATTTGCTTGAGTTTCAGTGGAGCTGGTGTTTGGCATTGCTTTTGATAAAAGTAATATTTCAGCAATACAGGACAGGACTGGTTGGAGGTCCTGCACCCAACAGACTCTCAGTGAACTTTGTTTTAATTTATGCGATGCCAGCACTTAAGTGCTCTTTAACATGAGAGCACATTATTTTTTTTATTGAGTAAAAAACTATTTTGTGTATTATTAGACTATTCTTTTTTTACCTCTTAATTTGAGTGTTTACTCAACTTAAGGTAAGAAGACTCAAAGTTAAATTGTTGTGATGTGTCAACAAACCATTTACTTAACTAGCCCAGGGTTCATGTATATCTCCTCTTGCATAACATCGCCTTCTATAAACATACATTATCCATTTATGCATTTTTACTCCTTATTAGACTTGTGCATTTAGTTTCAAATGAACCGTGATCCTACGTATTTTGGGCAATCAGTCGTCCGAATTGTTTAACTCAGAATCAACATATAATAAAATTACAAAACAAACAAAACGGACAATGAACGGGATTAGTTTGATTCATGATTCAGAGTTAAGTCCATGGCATGTAAAAAAAAGATGACTGATGGGAAAAAAAGGTTGATTTATGGTTAGGGACAACCGCTAATCGTAAATGTTATTCACAGATCAAGTGAGAAGTGACCAATAGAGGGAGAAGTAAAAAAGCAAAAACAAATATTAAACAAAAGATAAATCTATATATCATATATGTAATACATTTTTTTTTTTTTTTTACTGCTTCTGCTTTTTTCCATGTATTGGTTACTTCTTCTCCGTGAACCAAATGTCACTAAAATGCACAGTGTACTGTAAAATATGTACGTAATGTTTATATTTTGGTTCATCCCAAAAAAATTCAAAAAACATTCGCATGGCAGAATATTATCCGAACCGATACGCAGCATGGACAAAAACTGAATGAAAGATACATTATTTTTCCAAATGAAGTTCATTTTTAAAGTCTATTCCTTATGTCCGCCACACATGACATTCCCAAAAGTAAGATGACACCATAGCTTACGCACTGTTTAAGAAGCAATGGACTGGTAAGTCCCTTCTCTGACATCTAAAGGGTTAAACATGTGCTAATGTTGATTCTTCTCTCTGTGTAACTACTCACTACCTTTGGTTAGCCACAGTCCTTGCATTTTTGCTGCACCTGCTCTAACATGCCTGTACGGTAAGCCTCTATGTAGATATATTTTTCCAATGATAAACACTGACAAAAATCCGATAGGTTCAAAAGGTTCTTGTAGTCATAATTCATTATTTTAACAGACAGATACTGCCGTGGTGTGATAGAGAGCCCGTCAAAATAATGCCATAACTATGCTGTTGCTGCTTCTTTCGAAGAAAACAAAAATTTCGAAAAAAAATATTTTCTTTTCACATCATTCAGGAGTTCAGCTGTGTGATATGGAACATAAAGTCCCATTAAAAAGTAAAATAACACACTGCATTTAAATGACAGCATAGTTAAAGGCTATGAAATGTGTGTAATTTAAAAAGAAACTTCAAGGTTCATTAAAGCTTACCAAAATAAAAGATATACTAAATGAAAGGAACCATGTGCTAACACTATGCTAACATTTCTTGTGATCAACATAAATAAGATACAATTCTCATTCTAATACCCATACTTCAGATGTATAATAGAATCACAGTGACAAGGAGTAACTGTGACACAATGTATCTAAAGAACGCATGTATACAGCCTCTCATCAACTACAGACCAATGTTAGGTATCAATCTAAAGGTCAAGATTGATGCAAAGATGCTTGAAATTCATCTTGGTGTTCTAGCTAGGCTAACCCAGCTTCAATGAAACTAGGACAGCTTCATGCCAGGATGGGGGTGCTCCTGACAATATAACAATCTCTTAACTTTACAGATCTAACAAAAAGATCCTCCATGGCTCTTATGATACTAAGCTTGAACTCAGGGATGGTTGAATGTTCCTATTGGAGACCTTAAAATACTTTGTCATACTTAGCTCCTTTATTGTGGATAACAGTGTGCTCTACCATGACCTGTAGGCCATGATGAGCACTGTGGGTGTACTGGCATTGCAAATTAAAAATTATATGAGGTATCGGTGTGTCCCTTTCACTACTGCTTTTTACTCTTTCAACTTAAGTGTAGTCTTAAATGATCATGGAAAATATGGATATCGAAGGTGTAATATGTAAGTACCGGGGATACACGTTAAGAGTATATGCTGAAAACGAAATCTCACTCTGCAATTTCTCCAGTTTCTTCTCTTCCAAATATTTTTAGGCATTCAAATCCTTCTCAAAACTTTTTACCCACAAAATAACCAATTTGAAATGTGTATTTACATCGGAATCTGGTGAATATCTTACTACTTAAAGCAGCACCGTCACTCCCCTCCTTCCACCGCAAAATGAGTATTTCAGAAAGATAAAATCTCTATGAAATACTCATATTGACTGTGTTGGAATTTGCTGAAATTCCATCCCAGCAAAAAGATATACTGAGACAAACGAGGGACTACTTTATCTCAGTTTATTTCCTCCGCCTGATACTTTTAGACACTGGACACTGGCTACCGCCTTCTGGAAATGTGAATCACCCAGCAGGGAATTAGCTCTGTCTATGGTGGAGTGATGTTGGCACTGGCACTGGAGCACCAGAAGCAGAAGAGGACTGTGGCGTTATACCAACGAGTAGCTGGGTTACTATAGCCTAGGTTGTCCCGTCACTTTCTGTAGAAACTACAGAAGGATTACTCTCACCGAAACACTAGCCAAGACTTAGTGAGGAGTGATTAAGAACTAATGGTTTTGTCACACAATGCCACCATTTATAACTGGGGTCTCAACAAGAGGTCTCCAGGGAGAACAATAGATTGCGACATACCCGGGCCTTGGTGTCTGTGCCTGAGCTGGTAATTTAATTATCGACCGTACACCTTAGCAGGTTAACAAAAACAGAAATAAAACATAGTTCCCGTGCTCACATCTCCACAACAGTGCCATCTGGAGAGCACATGCTGTCCAAAATGTGCCCGGATCAGATGTGGCTAGTCTGAATTAGGTGGAAGTCTAAAGTTCAGCATTAACAGAAAGTAACTGTGCTGCATTAACCAGCACTATGCAAATAAAATTGTTTACCTAAAAAAGACTGCACACATGCTCCTTTTTAGTTGTGTTGAAAACCGTGTCCAGTACCACATTGCTAATAGTTTTATTTAATGTCACATTACTAACCTTTTTATTCAATGTCACACTCACATTGCTTATAGACAAATCAGTGTATAAGAAGTTTGCATAGTGTTCTGTAAATTCTTCATCATTTTGCATTGTTGGTCTGTAAATTAAGCAAGGTTTATTGCGATACTTTTGCTACTACAGTTTTGCATGATTTCAGAAATAAAAATAAAATTCAAAATATATTTGTGAATTATTTATACAATAAATGTGGAAAGAACATTCTTCAAGGTCACACCTAGCACATTATAGGCAAAGCTTTCAAAATTACATTACCCTTTTTAATAAGACAGATTATAGAGGAACATGTACTGCTACTCCCAACATTATACTTACCTGGTTCAGTAATCTGTTTTTATGTTGTTATTGAGCTGACAATAAATAGGTTTAATGTAGCTATGTTTCAATATGTACCTGTTGCATGGAACAGAAAATAAGAAAAAGGAATTGGGGTCACTGAATCTTTTATTACTATTATAAAACAAGTGAAAATAAAGGATCAGTTAGCGCACCATAGCTACCACATGCAGCCACAGTTCTGGGTTAAACAAGTGGTTTTGAAATACATGTTTGATCAAAACCGGGGTCACCAAGGCAAGCCTGGTTCCTGCTCACCATGTTGCTAATTCAGAAGTTACACTTCTATATCAATTTCATCCATATATTGATGGCCTTGATTCGACTAAGCGTGCCATTGATTTGCTCTGAGATCTAGAACTGAATCTCAGTTTTTGATGTAGCAATAACATATTGTTATTCCATTGTACAGTATTACACTGTATGTATTTTCCTCTTTGTTTTTATATGAAGAGGGTCACATGGCCAGGCCTGTATGTATTTTGTCACAAAAAGACATAAAGGAGCATTTCTAAAGAGGAACTTCTAATAATGCTCATTTCTATTGACTATTAAATAGTAATATGAATGCAATAATATTTGTATTGTTTAATTTATTTATGTTAGTGATCACCATTCTTTCTCATAGCATTTTATTACAGATACCAGAGACTATTCATGTGTTTATAACAGTAACATTTTTATATTATTTATATGTTTTTATTTGTTGTTGCTGTGTTGTTGTTTTTGCACTGCAAATTCCAATTATTTTCTGTATTATGTATTATTATTAGGGTAAAGATAGGTGGTTATATCATGGCTTGTTACTGGTTACATTTATATGAGACCTGTTACCTTTCTGGAATTTACACCAATAAACAAAACAATCAATAATCAATTTTTTAACTTGTTTTAACCTTTTTCTTAAGATGCTCTGTTTTCTTAAAGATTTATTTTAAAGACTTAGCAAATGGACTCAAACTGCAGTTCAGACAAAGCAAAGCAAGAGCAAACATTGTAAACGAAGACGGGAAACAGAAACATTGTTATATTTACAGGACTTATAACAATGACTGACAGGAAGTTAAGATGGAGGCACCCATTTCCAGAATAAATAGGTGTGGATTTATTTCACACCTCACAAATATGAATTTATTAAATATAGGGAAACGTAAACATAACATTAAAAATTCACAGTTCCTCTGTAAGACTAGTGATGAGACAAGTTAGGTCAAGAGGCCTAGAGATTGTAGGAAAAGTTGCAAAACCTGGGAACACTGAGAGCTCAGCCCTCACTAGTTCTCTTATGGTAACGAGTTAAAGTTCAAAGTTGTGTTGTCACAAGTATACCGGTAATTAATAATAACCTCTTCATGACAAGATGATACAAGATGATAGTGGTGCATCAGGGACTACCATGACAACTGGCACTTCTCTGGGACTTACACCATTGAGTAAAACATTGAAAATCTCTTTCACTGATCAACCACAATATTAAAACCACCTGCCTTATATCATGTAGGTCCCCCTTGTGCTGCTCTGATGCGTCAATGCATGGATTCCAAAAGATCTCTGAATGTGTCCTTTAAGTCCTGCAAGATTGAGATCTGGGGAATCTGGAGGCCAAGGCCGCACCTGGAACTCTCTGTTTTGTTCCTCAAACCATTCCAGAACACTTTATGCAGTGTGGCAGTGTGCATAAGCCTGCTGAAAGAGACCACTGCCATCAGGAAACATCATTGCCATGAAGGGGTGTACATAGTCTGCAACAATCTCTAGGTAGGTGACACGTGTCAAAGTAGCATCCATATGAATGCCAGGACCCAAAGTTTCCAAGCAGAATATTTGGGCTTGGCAAAGTCACTCAGATATTTTCGCTTGCCCATTTATCCTGCTTCCAACACAGGAAATTCAAAAAATGACTGTACATTTGCTGCCTAATATATCCCACCTGTGACAACTGCCATTGTAACAATATAATCAATGTTATTCACTCCGCAGGTCAGTGGTTTTAATTTTGTGGCTGGTCAGCATATAACATCTGATGACCTTTTTTCAAGTGCTGTTCTGCTTTCTTTTAAATTTATAGTAAAGATTTAGTAAATTGTATCAACGCTTTAATTTTAGAGGTGTGAGTGGGTGTGTGGCTTGGGGCAGGGCTGTTCTGAGAAATTATTGGTGACTTACTAATAATTTATGCAGGTAAAATGGAATATAAAACAAGAACAATGTATCTTACTTAGACTGATTTAGAAATACTTTTTTTGTAGTTTAAAGACTCATTACTGTGAGTATTATTGCTGTGGAGCTATGTTATACACTCCAACACACCAACAATTTGGAGCTACTAGAATAGAGGAATATTAGGATAGAGAAGAGGGACAGAGGAATTTGGCCCCAAAGCAGGAAATCTCCTTCTAAATAGGGACACCTGGAAAGCGTGCATCACAATTCAGTTTATTCCAGGCACAGGCAAGGCACACAATGCAAATGAGGAGGAGAGACATAAACATTGTTTAATTTTACCTCTCTATCATTTTTCTATGCTGACTGCAAAGTGCAAATGACAGGGTTTATAACAATGATTGACAGGGAGATAACATGGAAGCAGTCAGTTGCAAGAGAGACATGTGAATTTCTTTATTTAATTTCACACTAGACATATTTGTAAATATAGCAGATAAATATGTTTAATATCAATTAAACATTCTGGGAAGTAACATTTCCCCTTCAATGGGATTCGCCTAAACCATTCTCATAAAAGAAATAACAGCTGTGATCTCATTTACCCAAAGATGGAAGTGTTGGTCTTTTGTTGGTGGTGACATTAAAAATAATACCAGGCAGTATTATTTTACTGAGAGGGTAGTGGATGCATGGAATAGCCTTCCTGCTGAAGTGGTAGAGGTTAACACGGGAGTTTAAGCATGCATGGGATATGCATAAGGCTATCCTGGATATAAGATAAGGCCAGGGACTAATGAAAGTATTTAGAAAATTGGGCAGACTAGATCGTCCGAATGGTTCTGATCTGCCGTAACAGTCTACGTTTCTACATTGCTCGGAAGTAGCTTTCTGCAGCCCAAACAATGTCAATGTTATCTAAATCATTGCTATATGTTATGCTGGGACTGTTTAATGATTTAATTATGTATATTATTTTTATATCTAACTATAATTGTGAGAAAAGCATTTTTTTTATCACTTAAATGCAGAAAAGAAAAAAAAAATAAAGGAAAAGGGAGTTCTGTAAACGTAGCTCAACTAATTGTTGTGACACCTTTATGTCATTTGGCATAAGGGTTAATTGTGGATTTAAATATTGAGCAGGTATATACAAGGTTCTTTTAGGAGTACCAGAATCTCCTCCTTGCATCAATAGACAACTCCACCTATAGCCTCCAGGGAAAAGGAGGGTAGACCTGAATTCAAACACATACACACCCAGCACTTTTGCAACATTATATGTCAATTTAATTTTACAGAGGTTATTTGCCGGTCACAAGAAAACTAAATACCTTAAAGAACCTTTGAGCTGACAACAGGATTTTGAAATACAACAATGAAGCATTCTTCTTTAGGTTTCATAAGACAAGGCAATGCTTTTAAAATAAATAGCCTATTATGTTTGTTAACCATATGAGGGTCAGAAGGCTAATAAACAAGTGATGAATGGTACACCATCGGGGCATACAAAGGGTTAACGCATTTTAAAGTCATAGTACTTATTAGTAAAAGTACCCCGTATGGCCCGTATGGCAACAGCTGTTTTGCTTACATTTAATATGGGTGGATCTTATAAATACATAATTACATTTATATTACTGGAGATTTTAAAATTCAGGAATTTTAATGAGAAGCATAAAATGGCCTGTGCTCTTGCCAAATTTGTGCAACACTTTCTCAGAAGATATTAAAGAAAATGGATGGGTAGAGCTATTAAGTGAATGAGGAATGCTTCTGATTACATACCGTCACAAGTCATTTAAGAATGAGCAACGCTAGGTAGTAGGGCAGTGGGTCATGACAATTTAGTTGTTCCACTGATAATTTGGCTAACTAACTCTATAGCCTTGTGCACAGTGGAAAACTTTTGTTCAGCTGAACCATTTCCCCCCCCCCCCAAATTTAATTTCATTTGGAACCTCTCACACAGTTTGGTTCGTTTGGATATCGTGCATGGGGAAAAACAATTTGGATGAAGAAAAAAGGGCACAAAAATGGGCCAATCAGTGAATTGCAAAATATATACATAATATAAATATTCCATACCTAGCCGTGCACACCAAGTGTGCCCAGGCAACCCTAATGCACCCGCTACATGAGCGACAGGGAGATCAGAAGATCTTTAATGCGAGAGAGCTTTTCTGGTGGGATGCAGCCGCTACCTGCAGTTTAAAAGAAAAAAAAAATACCTGGAAGAATGGTGGGGAGGTGCAAAGAGCAACGGCAGCAAATTGCTCCTCGCAATAATTTCGACAGCTAAAGGCCATCGAGATACAAATTGACGTCATATCCCGGCAGCTACCAATCTGAGACATTAGACTGGCTGGGGGAACGGAGGATACATAAAATGTTAGGAGTACAGTTTTGTATTCCTGACACAATAGAACTTCTTTAAGTCATAGTTCACGCACTTGACAAATTAATCCCTATAGAGGTCAGTGGTTCTATAGCCTAGGCCTAGGAGCTGAAATGCAAATCCAGAATTATTTTTTTTTAGTATATGAGGAGGGTCTTATATTCGAGTGGTGGGCTGAGAATTTAGCTGACTATTTGGGCTACATTGAATTAGTATATATTTAAGCAAACTTAATTCTTTAGTGTCATTACTAAGTAATATCATCACACAGCCAGGCTTATTGTTTGTGATTACACCAAATAGACCTATAGCCCAAAAGATAATAATGTAGGACATGTTATTGTATATCCAAAGCAAGCAGTAGGCTCCATTGTCAAGCAAATGTATTCACTCTGCGGTTACATGAATTCAAGCACCATTTATGCAAACTTACAATATTTATTTTGTATGGATGAACTAAAAGAAAAAGAGGGGTAACAGGAGAGATGGGCACTCCATACGGATTTCCTTAAAAGGACACTATTGTCACCAGAACAACTACAGCTTATTGAATTTGTTCTGGTGAGTATAATCATTACCTTCAGGTTTTTTGCTGTAAACATTGTCTTTTCAGAGAAAATGCAGTGTTTACATTACAGCCTAGTGATAACTTCACTGGCCACTCCTCAGATGGCCGTTAGAGATCCTTCCTGGGTCATGGCTGCCTAAAATGCATCCAAACATTCAGTGTCTTCTCCCTCTGCTTGCAGACACTAAACTTTCCTCATAGAGATTCATTGATTCAATTCATCTCTATGAGGAGATGCTGATTTGCCAGGGCTGTGTTTGAATCATGCTGGCTCTGCCCCTGATCTGCCTCCTTGTAAGTCTCAGCCAATCCTATGGGGAAGCATTGTGATTGTAATACCGGAGAAACTGACGGAAGCCAAGCACAGAGAGATGGACACAGGTTTCTTCAGGAAGGAAGAGATTCTTTATTGGATCACCGATCGGGACTCAGAGGGACTAATGTCACCAAAATACAGCAAGTTCTGAGCCCCGGACAATAGTGCAGGCTCCTTATATAGGCACATAACTCCTCCCATATTAAGCTCCACCCGCACATTCTCTTGACCAATCAATACAAATAAGAATTAACTTCCTGCTTGACCGCATGGCCTGTCCAGCACAATGGAGGAGGGGAATACTATATCCTGTATTCTTGCACATGCTCCGTACACTACTGATCGTATCTTGCCTCGTGCAACCAACTGATCGATACGTCAGCATATGCACGTACACATGCCACGTGGTAATCTCGGCCTACTAAATTTATTTTTACCGAGATTCCACCACATTCCCCCCTTTGATGCCTCTTGATATTTCACAATTACTTGAGGCATCACTTAACCTTGGTTTGCATACACCGCAAGTTACCTTGAACCAGACCAGACTTATCTATGATGTGAATCTTCAACATTCATCTTCCTGCATTGGTTCTCCCTGATCTAGAGCCTTATATTTATAAATTGCCATTATCTGTGCAGCAGCCTTCCTCTCTGCTATATTTTCTATCAGGCTTTGCACAGACCTAACTACTAAGGGTATAAGACACGGCAGGAGTAGACACAACATTAAAATTAGTAGGACTCTGTAACGGATCGCCTGGCCCCCCCGACTTGGTACCTCCGTTAATGGAGGCTCCTAGTGCTTCCTGAGGACTCCAAGCACTCTGGCAGACACCACAATCACCGAATCCGAGAAACCTTTAAATTCTCCCAAGCATATGAATGCTGTAGACCATTGGATAGGAACCATACGAATAGGCTTGTACTCCTAGCAGTCAACTGGAACAGCATACAATAAATCCTTCCCCCAATAATGAGACGACACATCACTTTGAGGGTAAAACAGGAACTCTGGACTGGCTCATCCAGCCTGGCTTTTATTTCCAACTCACACATACAGGCCACACCCAGGGGGAGGCATAAAAGAACCAATGACATAGATGTTACCTCCCACACATCCCCTCCCCTTAGTGTGACACATAATCCCATTATGCATACAGAGTAAAATATACTTTTACACAACTTTCATAACTTTAAAACCATACATCACATTCACATAAAAATACATATCCACAATCAATCCATTCAGGGGAACAACATATTAAAAAATGGCATGAATCCGACCAGGGGTTAAAAAGTTACTAAAAGTATCTTTTGTTCCTTTCTGGCTGGCAGAAAAACATCCCCACAATGCACCCTGGTTTCCTCCCTTCTGCCCTGGAGTTAATTGGAGAAGTAATCCAATTACCCAGGACTAAAGGCAGACTCCATTAACCACATGGTTGCAAAACAACATAAAACACTTTAAAATACACAAAGTCACATCTACACATAACACACAGACATTTCACCTATCCCCAGATAGCTGGGATCTGCACGCACAAAACTACCGAATAGCGCGCAGATCCTACTCACACAGTACAATTGCCATGGAGCTAAAGTCTTTCCCATAGTCTTTCATTATATGAATAGGCTCCATGGTATGGCTATCTGGGGTATCACATTCCCATAAAGTCTGGTCCATAGTCCAAAGGCAAGAGGCGGGCAATCAGCCCCCTCCAAGGACACGTGGCGAGGTCGGTTTCGCCACACTTCTCCCCTTTACCCCCCAGACTAACAGGGTACTTGACCTCCTGCCGGTCAGTGCCCTTGTTAGTCCAGCAGCCCACCCACAAGACAGAAACAGCAGAGCAGCCCACCCACAATAAACAGTTACTACACCTGGGTGAGGGAGAATCTTGTCCAGGTTCAGGTGCCTCACCACGGCTGTGTGGGGGACTGGTAGGCTGCCTTGGTAGGTTGCTGAGGGGGCAGAGACCAGCGGTACTCTGTCCTGTTGCCAGCACTACCACGGGCGTAGTCTGGTTGGAGCCTGGTTGCTGGAGACCGACTGTCTCCCCTTTAAATACACCGCTCTGCTGCTGGAGACCGACTGTCTCCCCTTGAGTTACACAGCTCTGCTGCTGGAGACCGACTGTCTCCCCTTTAGTTACACAGCTCTGCTGCTGGAGACAGACTGTCTCCCCTTTAGTTACACAGCTCTGCTGCTGGAGACAGACTGTCTCCCCTTTAAATACACCGCTCTGCTGCTGGAGACCGACTGTCTCCCCTTGAGTTACACCGCTCTGCTGCTGGAGACCGACTGTCTCCCCTTGAGTTACACAACTCTGCTGCTGGAGACCGACTGTCTCCCCTTTAGTTACACAGCTCTGCTGCTGGAGACAGACTGTCTCCCCTTTGGCTAAACAGCCCTGTTGTGGGGGGGCAGGACCGACCGTCCCTACCCCCTGTGCTGGAAGTGCAGAGACCACGGTCCCATCTGCACAGGTGTGGGGCTTACAGTCTCCCCCTGGTACATTAAGCTGCCGCTGGGGAGAGGTGGTAACCAGCTCCTCTCCCATTAGAACACTCTGCCGCTGGGGAATGGAGACTGGGCTCTCTATTCCCTGTACATTAATGATCCGCCGCTGGGGAGAGGTGGTAACAATCTCCTCTCCCATGCATACTTCCTGTCTCTGCGGAGGGAGACCGACTGTCTCTCCTCCCAGCACAGAGTCCTGCTGTGGGGGAAAGGGGGCTGGGCTCTCTATTCCCTGCTGGATACTCTGCCGCTGGGGAATGGAGACCGGGCTCCCAATTCCCAACAAATCACACTGCCGCTGGGGAGGGAGGACGGCTCCTTCAGCTCCCTGTAACTTGGCCATCTGCGCTGGTGTGGGGCTTACGGTCTCCCCTTGGTGGGTTAGGCTGCCGCTGGAGAGAGGGTGTAACAAACTCCTCTCCCTTACACAGCTCCTTACACAGCTCCTTACACAGCTCCTTACACAGCTCCTTACACAGCTCCTCTCCCATTAGAACACTCTGCCGCTGGGGAATGGAGACTGGGCTCTCTATTCCCTGTACATTAATGATCCGCCGCTGGGGAGAGGTGGTAACAATCTCCTCTCCCATGCATACTTCCTGTCTCTGCGGAGGGAGACCGACTGTCTCTCCTCCCAGCACAGAGTCCTGCTGTGGGGGAAAGGGGGCTGGGCTCTCTATTCCTGTCTCTGCGGAGGGAGACCGACTGTCTCTCCTCCCAGCACAGAGTCCTGCTGTGGGGGAAAGGGGGCTGGGCTCTCTATTCCCTGCTGGATACTCTGCCGCTGGGGAATGGAGACCGGGCTCCCAATTCCCAACAAATCACACTGCCGCTGGGGAGGGAGGACGGCTCCTTCAGCTCCCTGTAACTTGGCCATCTGCGCTGGTGTGGGGCTTACGGTCTCCCCTTGGTGGGTTAGGCTGCCGCTGGAGAGAGGGTGTAACAAACTCCTCTCCCTTACACACTTTCAGCCGCTGGGGAGCAGGGCTGACCCTCTGTACTCCCTGTAGGCAGGGCGCAGAGACCACGGTCCCATCTGCGCTGGTGAGGGGCTTACTGTCTCTCCTTGGTGAGCTGCGCTGCCGCTGGGGAGAGGGAATAACAAACTCCTCTCCCTTACACACCTTCAGCCGCGGGGGAGAGGGGATAACAGGCTCCTCTCCCTGCACCGTAGACTTCCGCTGGGGAGCAAGAACGGCACCTTCAGCTCCCTGTAACGCACACTGCCGCTGGGGATCTGGGCCGACTGCCCAGCATCCCTGTAGGGCCGGTAGAGAGACCGCAGTCCCATCTCCACCTGCCATCTGTGGGTCTTCCCAGGACCAATCCGTGAGGCCCCGCAACATTTGTGAGTAAGGGCCCGGTGGAGAGACCTTGGTCCCATCACTACCTGCCTGTTGTGGTTCCTCACAGGACCAGTCTATGAGGACCCCCACTTCGGGTTCCTCCCGCCGCCTCAGGGAAAGACGGCTAACCTCCTCGGATGCAGCCTCTACTCGGCTGCTGTACCGCTCCTGCTGCTGAGCATACTTCCTCTCTTTTGCCAACCGGAATTCTCGGTCCAGCCTTGTGTTTCGCTCAGCCATGACCTGGTTCCAGATCACCCGGCGTGTCTCCATGGGTATATCATCCCCATACTCGGCCACTCGCTGCCTCACCTCGGCCAGCCAATCATCTCCAGAGCCAGAACCTTCCATACTTGTCTGCTCCCAGGGGCGCTGCACGACTGCTAGCGTTGCCCTCAATTTGTAAATCCAAACAGTGTCTCTGAGCTGCTTTACCTCACACTAGGACGCCATCCCACCGCTTGCCACCAATGTAACGGATCGCCTGGCACCCCGACTTGGTACCTCCGTTAATGGATGCTCCTAGTGCTTCCTGAGGACTCCAAGCACTCTGGCAGACACCACAATCACCGAATCCGAGAAACCTTTAAATTCTCCCAAGCATATGAATGCTGTAGACCATTGGATAGGAACCATACGAATAGGCTTGTACTCCTAGCAGTCAACTGGAACAGCATACAATAAATCCTTCCCCCAATAATGAGACGACACATCACTTTGAGGGTAAAACAGGAACTCTGGACTGGCTCATCCAGCCTGGCTTTTATTTCCAACTCACACATACAGGCCACACCCAGGGGGAGGCATAAAAGAACCAATGACATAGATGTTACCTCCCACACATCCCCTCCCCTTAGTGTGACACATAATCCCATTATGCATACAGAGTAAAATATACTTTTACACAACTTTCATAACTTTAAAACCATACATCACATTCACATAAAAATACATATCCATAATCAATCCATTCAGGGGAACAACATATTAAAAAATGGCATGAATCCGACCAGGGGTTAAAAAGTTACTAAAAGTATCTTTTGTTCCTTTCTGGCTGGCAGAAAAACATCCCCACAATGCACCCTGGTTTCCTCCTTTCTGCCCTGGAGTTAATTGGAGAAGTAATCCAATTACCCAGGACTAAAGGCAGACTCCATTAACCACATGGTTGCAAAACAACATAAAACACTTTAAAATACACAAAGTCACATCTACACATAACACACAGACATTTCACCTATCCCCAGATAGCTGGGATCTGCACGCACAAAACTACCGAATAGCGCGCAGATCCTACTCACACAGTACAATTGCCATGGAGCTAAAGTCTTTCCCATAGTCTTTCATTATATGAATAGGCTCCATGGTATGGCTATCTGGGGTATCACATTCCCATAAAGTCTGGTCCATAGTCCAAAGGCAAGAGGCGGGCAATCAGCCCCCTCCAAGGACACGTGGCGAGGTCGGTTTCGCCACAGACTCCACCTACCACTGCCTTAAGCCCTCCAAACCACTCATACCAGCTACCAAACCAACTACTTGGATTATACCCTTTCCATACCTGAGTAGGCACATGCGCTAGTTTAACCATATGGCTAGCAAGCTCAGCTATTGCTTGCCCTTCGTCATCTATTTGAAGACAGCAATTGCTCAGGTTAAACTTCCCACATACACCTCCCTCTACTGCCAAAAGGTAATCCAAGGCTAATCTATTTTGGTATACTGCTGTCCTCATCCTGGTATTGTGCTTCGCTAGAAGATTGAGCGCTTGTGATGTCTCGTTAGTAATGATCTCAACCACTGCCTGTAATCTTATAATACGGTTGAGCATATAAATTGGGGTTCTATAACCAAAGGTACCGTCCTCTGCCCACGTGGCTGGCCCATAGTAATCTATAATACGCTGGGGAGGCCATTCATTATCTTCCCAGGCGCCTATCTCTATGGGTCCCCTTTTCTTCCTATGATTCACATCATACACTTTAACACCTAAAGTCTCACCTGTTTCAATAGGTAACAAGAAGAAGGATGGTTTGAGCATACCCAACACACATGCCCCTTCCCAGTCCTGTGGCAACTCCGAATAGGCTTTCTTACCACAGATCCAGTACAAATTTGCTGGGGCTCTCCAGTTAGATGTGATGGATAAATCAAACCACACATCCTTTAAATTGGCGTATCTAGCAAACGGGTTAGATGGTTCTGAGATATTTGAAGCCGACCACCAAGTTGTATTCTTCGTATCATCATCATAAGCTTTTTGCCCTAGACAAGTTAATTCTCCTACAGAAGTATTATACATCATTTCTTTCCTCGTTATGCAAACATAACCTATGATGGAGGTCTTTAATCTCCACTCAGATTTACCTCTAACACTCATATGATAATCGGCTTGTGTAGATATTAATTGGTCAACTGCCTCAGAACCGGACATTACCTCCTTTGCTTCCCAAGGCCATTGGTCTCCCATGTTAGTACCTCCACACACATAGCAGTTGGTAACATTAAGACTACCGGCAATACTTTCAGCTAAATCAATAAACAGGTTTTTAGCATTATGGGGGATCTTATTATCTATGCTCATCTCTTCATAAAAGGAATGGTATACTTGATGAGTCTGGGAGGATACCGTATCAATCTCTATCCCTATAAACAATACTGTCCCAGGATCTAAACCCGTCCCATATATTTGAAACCCAAATAAATTACCATATTTATCTAAGAACTTGTCGGGGTTATTTAGAAGTATATGGACTGGATTGCATTCCATAGACTTACAATATGGACTAGTAGGCAACTTAGTCACAATCATGTCCTTGTCTACTGTCTGTCCCCAAGTTGCCCACCCCACACAAGACCAATATGGGCAAAAGTTATAATCTCTATTTGGGCATCTAGGGCTCACATACTTATTTTTACTACTGGGACAAATATATTTATCGCTAGATCCATACGTCCTCTCCCATCTAAGATCCCCACATACATTCCACGGCTTTCTACCACTTGATATCGCCTTACACGCATCAAATAGCAGAACACCCGAAGAATGTACGGATTCTAATACCGTCTTATTGATTAGGGTCCCCTGAGGATCTCCATTCCTGAGAGTCAACCAAATTGTACGAGGTTGATACTCTGGACTGAAGCACTTAGGTTCTCCTACTCCTAAATGGCACACACTATATTCTATATAGGTATCTACATTTTGATACATCTCCTTTACACTCGTATTGCGAATGCCAAATTAGGGTTTGGGAAATATGGTTACCTGTTCTTGTAGTCTTAATGCATACCTCACAGCTAGGAGTGTCGGTACCTCTACCTTCCTGAATATAAAAATACACATATAAAAACATTATTAAGAATACATCTTTCGTCGTCCGTGCGAAGGCACCTCAGCTTCCAGGATGTAAGGGCTGTAGGGAATGGAGTTCTGCTTGTCTTCACAGGGGTCCCTTCGGGACTTTTCCTGGCTTATACACTCGTTGGTGAGCGGACAGGCTTTATTATGGCCTTCTCACTCACTTACCAAATCTCTGAAACAATAAAATTTGTAATCCACAAGGTTCCTCGTCACTCCGACTGAGTCGTGCGCTTTAACCGGATCTTGCAGGGATTCTCTGGATCTGCTGTAGCTTGCCAAGAATCAACTGCTGCTGGTTTAACCCTGGAGTGATGTATCCACGGAGTCACTTCGGCTACTTTTATCGCTGTAGGGGTAGACAAAAGAACAACATAAGGACCTCTCCACTTGGGCCCTAACGGTACATTATTCCACTCTTTAATCCACACTTGGTCTCCTGGGTGGTAACTATGAACTGGGGGATAAATATTCACAGGTAATCTATCTTGTACCCATTTCTGTACCTCCTCCATAGTCTTACCCAACTCTACAACCTGCTGCCGGGTAATTCCTTCTCCCAACTGACTCAAATCCCCCCTTAAGTTACCAAGTACGGGAGGTGGTCGCCCATACATGATTTCAAAAGGAGAGAGGCCCATCCTTCTGGTAGGTGTACTGCGGATTCGCAATAGAGCTATGGGCAAGAGAACGTTCCACTTAAGTTGGGTTTCCTGACACATTTTAGCCAACTGATTCTTAATAGTTCTATTCATTCTCTCTACCTTACCAGAACTCTGGGGTCTATATGCCGTATGAAGCCTCCACTTTATACCAAGCATATGAGTCAGTTGTTGTAGGCACTGATGAACAAAAGCTGGACCATTGTCCGATCCTATAGAGCAGGGTAGTCCATATCGGGGTATTATTTCTCGTAGCAGGAATCTCACAACTTCCCCTGCTTTCTCCGTACAAGTAGGACATGCTTCTACCCAGCCTGAATAGGTACACACAACTACCAGCAGGTAGCGATGTCCACCAGATTTAGGCATTACTGTATAGTCAATTTGTAAATCGGACATGGGGAGTCCCCCCATAAACTGGACTCCTGGTGGCTTTACTGGTCCTTGCCTTGCATTATTTTTAGCACACGTTACACATCTTCGTACAATGGCCTGAGTCAAGTTGGACAATCTTGGTATGTAGAAATGTTTTCTGAGGGATTCTTCTGTACTATCTCTCCCAGAATGTGTCCCGTTGTGATAGTTTTGGACAATTTCTACCGCTAGTGATGCTGGAATGACTATTCTTCCATCTTCTAACTGATACCATTTGTTCTCCAAATACTTTCCAGGTTCAGTCTTTAACCACTCCTCTTCTTGAGCTGTATAAACTGGAGTCCATTGAGACAGTGGAGTTGGTATAAGAGCAGCTATATGCCCCACATACTCCTGTCTTCCCGATTCAGCGGCACGCTTAGCTGCACTATCTGCCATCCGATTTCCTTTGGTTACATCACCATCTCCTCTCAGATGCGCTCGACAATGTATAATACCGACTTCTTTCGGCTCCCACACTGCTTCCAATAGTTGTAGGATTTCAGCTGCGTACTTGATTTCCTTGCCTTCTGAATTCAATAGTCCTCTTTCTTTATACAAAGCTCCGTGGGCATGAGTGGTTAAAAACGCATACTTGGAGTCCGTGTAGATGTTCACTCTTAAACCTTCAGCCAATTGTAACGCTCGTGTCAGTGCTACCAATTCTGCCTTTTGTGCTGATGTTCCTTTTGCCAGTGGCCGAGCTTCTATCACCTTGTCTATCGTTGTTACTGCATATCCTGCATAGCGGATCCCTTCTTTCACATAACTACTGCCGTCGGTGTAATATTGAACATCGGGGTTCTGGATGGGAAAATCACGAAGATCTGGTCTACTTGAAAATACTTCATCCATTACTTCCAAACAATCATGTTGACTTTCAGTAGGTTGTGGCAAAAGGGTAGCTGGATTTAAGGTGTTTACAGTCTCTAAATGCACTCTTGGGTTTTCACACAACATTGCTTGATACTTGGTCATACGGCTGTTACTAAACCAATGATTTCCTTTGTAATCCAACAACGTCTGTACTGCATGTGGGACTCGTACATAAAGTTCTTGACCCAGAGTGAGTTTATCGGCTTCAGCTACTAGCAGGGCGGCTGCAGCTACGGCTCTTAGACAAGGTGGAAGTCCGCTGGCCACTGCATCCAGTTGTTTAGACATGTAGGCAACAGGTCTTTGCCATGATCCCAAGTACTGTGTCAATACTCCCACAGCCATTCTTCTTTGCTCATGTACATACAGGTAGAATGGTCGTGTGTGATCAGGTAGACCTAATGCTGGGGCACTCATCAAAGCCTTCTTCACATCTTCAAATGCCGTTTGCTGTTCTTGAGTCCATAAGAAGGGGTCGTGCTCTGTACCTTTGATAGCTGCATACAGAGGTTTTGCCAGTATCGCGTAGCTGGGAATCCATATCCTTCAGAAGCCTGCTGCCCCCAAGAATTCTCGCACTTGTCTTCTATTCTTGGGTATCGGTATTTGGCACACAGCTTCTTTTCTCTCTGGCCCCATAATTCTTTGACCTTCAGAGATATGGAATCCCAGATATTTGACAGTTGGCAAACACAACTGAGCCTTCTTTCTAGACACCTTGTATCCAGCCTTCCAGAGAATGTGTAGTAGATCGTGCGTTGCTTGCTGACATATTTCCTTTGTAACTGCTGCTATCAACAAGTCATCTACATATTGTAACAATACACACTCTCCTGGGATGGACTCGAAATCCAATAAATCTTGACTTAGAGCTGAACCAAATAGGGTAGGTGAATTTTTAAACCCTTGGGGCAGTCTTGTCCAGGTCATTTGGCGTTTTGAGCCCGTTACAGCGTTTTCCCATTGGAAAGCGAAGATACATTGACTTTCTGCGGCAATTCGGAGGCAAAAGAAGGCATCTTTGAGGTCTAGGACTGTAAAGTAAGTAGCCCCGCCCGGAATTAAAGCAAGCAGGTTATATGGATTGGGCACAACTGGATGTATACTAACAACCGCATCATTGACTGCTCTCAAGTCCTGCACTGGTCGATACTCATCTGTACCGGGCTTTTGAACAGGCAGCAATGGAGTGTTCCAGGGGGAAGTACAGAATTTTAGGATACCATACCGTATGAACTTATCCAGATAAGATTGGATGTTCTTCTTAGCCTTCTGCGGGATGTGATATTGTCTTAGGCTCACTGGATAAACCCCAAGTTTTAGTTCGATTTTAATAGGTGGAATATTGCGGGCCAGTCCTGGTGGGTTGTTCTCTGCCCAAACTCCTGGTATGTTGAATAAGGACTCATCACTCCTAGGGTTTTGGCTAGTCAACGCTGTATAAAGTCGCCACTCTTCTTCCTTTGGTACGGATAATGTCATAACACCTGAAGGTCCATTAAACTTTAAGGATGTTGTTCCATTTGGTAGGAACGTAATCTGCGCGTGTAACTTAGATAGCATATCACGTCCCAGCAATTGGACTGGACATTCAGGCATTTAAAGGAATTTATGTTTTACTACGTGGCCTCCCAATGTACAGAGTCGACTTTTAAGAACCGGTTTTGCAGCACTTCTTCCAGTTGCTCCTATTACAGTAATAGTTCTTCCAGATGGAGGAGCAACTAGGTCAGTCACCACCGAATGTTCAGCACCAGTGTCGATCATGAACGCACTCCTTTTTCCCCCTATTGATACATCGACCATAGGCTCCGCTCGACCAAGGGGGATGGAGGCCGGTCGGTATCAATAGTCCTCCATGACCGTGTCAGCCAATCCTACAAAGTCCCTACCTTCTCTATCGCGGGACCTTTGCGCTGCTGGATAGTACCTATCTTCCCTTACACTTCCTCTGTTCCCATTACTCCCTCTATTACCATTGCTCCCTCCGGGGCCTCCTCTACCTCTTGCTCTGCCTCTAAAGTTTCCGTAACCTGCCCTGGGTAGGTCTCTCTCGTACTGCTCTCTTTGCGGACACTCGTTTCTCCAATGCCCTTCTTCCTTGCAATACGCGCACTGATTCCTACTCAAAGGCTCCCTATTCCATCTACTATCGCCTCTATCTGGGCCCCGTCTATCTATGCCTGCGATCGCTACCGCTAGCATATCAGCCTTTTTACGCATCTTGCGCTCTTCCTCTTTCTTTGTCTCTGTTTCCCTGTTCATGTATACTTTATTTGCTACCTCCATTAGTTGGGTGATAGACATTCCTGCAAACCCTTCTAACTTTTGTAGCTTGCGCTTAATATCTCCGTAAGCTTGGCTGACAAAGGAGTTTACCATTCGGGAATTATCAGCGTCTTCCGGATTAAAGGGGGTATACAAGCGGTATGCCTCCAATAATGGGTCATAAAAGACACTGGGCGCTTCATCACTTTTCTGAATCACCTCAACTGTCTTCGACATATTAATAGCTTTCTTTCCTCCGGCTTTCATGCCAGCAATTATAGCGTCTCTATAGGCTTTGAGTTGAACCATATCTGCGACATTAACATTCAAATCGGGATCGGTATTAGGGTAATGTGTTGCGGCCCATGCTGCCGGATTGGCTTGATTTAAAGCATGGGCTCTATCCTCTAGCGCTTTAATGGCCGCTTGGTTAATCCTTGTCCTTTCCTCATTATTAAACAATGTCATTAATAACTGCTGGCAATCAGCCCATGTCGGATTATGTGTCTGAACTATCGAGGTGAACAGATCGGTCATAGCTTGTGGTTTCTCAGTGTACGAGGAATTGTGGGTCTTCCAATTCAAGAGATCGGTAGTCGTGAACGGGACATATACGAAGACTGGGTCAGCATGTGCCATTTGACCTGCGGCATCGAGATAGGCTGACCAAGGATTCAGACGAAGAGGCATCTGATAATGCTTAAGTTGTTGTGTACCGGTCAGTTGTCTGGTTAGTATATGGCTACGTGAAGGGGCGTCAGTTATGGGTTCCAGTCGGGGGGAAATAAGGCATGAGGATGTGGGAGCTTGATTTTGGGAAAAGCTAGTAAATAGAATACTCCCAGCCGAGCTAGAAGAAGCTTGACCGGAAGTTTGAAGTGGCGCCAAATCAGGATATTCAGATCTAACGGGGGTTGGTTCTGGTTCCGGAAGGGGAGGTTTAATACGAGGGGGGGTGGATTCTGTACTGGAGGAGGAAGCGGAAGTGGATGAGGGCAATGAGGGGAGGGGTATAGAACTTCCTGCACTCGCGTCACCTCTTCCTGTAGGGAAGTAAGGGGGCGGCAAAGGGATCTCGGACTCAGGGGGCGTGTCCAAAATGGGCCTAACCAGAGTCCTAGTGGACAAACAAGTCCTGGCCACCATGAGGCGACATTGCTCCTCGTGGCATATCTGAATCCATTTTGGCGAGTCGTTTACGGCCTGTCTCCAACAATCAATATATGGAAACTGTCCGTAAAGTTCAGGCCTACCTGACACAGCCACGTGTACACGCTGTATCAGGGTTGGATCCAAACTACCACGTGGTGGCCATGCCGCAACCAAAATAGGCCACTCCCTAGTGCACAAAGTGACCAAACGTACAGGAGACATTTTAACCCCAAAATCACATGTTTTAAATCCCTTTTTAAAATGCTTTACCATACAACCTAAGGGATCCAAAATCGTTGACTCCGACGCGCCCATACTTATCAATGGAACGTCGTTGACAACGAATACTATGCACGCGTTCTATTCAACAGTCACACCCGTTTCCTTCGGCAACAGCACCACGTGGTACGGTTACCAAGTGAAACGTACACAATAACACAATAAACACTCAGGTAATTCCCGTACACACACAGCTGTTACACCAGTCACTAAATAATCAATATTATGCCCTTTGGCGAAACTATACAGTCACCCACGCTATAATTCTCTATATATGAATTACCCGTCTATAACACACCCCAGTAACATCGTCTTTTACAAACAGCGGTTACAGTACGGTTAGCATAGGTCAAAGCACAATTTAAGGTCACAATACAATTATTAGTGGTTATGGTGTTAAACATGCAATAGACGACAATGATTAGTACTTATATACAGTGTCAGTAAATATACAGGGTTATGGTACCGTGCACTATGATACAGCAACACACTATTAACACTCTCGCTAGACGGCTGAGCTCGCGCTATCTAACAAGATATACACTTTACTAACAATCTTTAACACATATACAATCCCAACTAAACTATTGGCCAGTACCTTGAATGGACTACCTAAAACTATGTACACCCGTTTTGGTTAGCCACACTGCCCAAGCACCACATATAGCGAACTAGAGGGCGGAATTTACAACAGAACCCTCTTAGTCTATTTACTCTATCAAAAATCTAGTGGGTTCCAAATTTACACGCCTTCCCACTTAGCCAAGATAGGTTGAGATCTAGCGAACCGAATTTCCACAGGCGCTGCTTAGTCTCCCGGTCCCTCCGACCTAGCGAACGTAATATACACCCTAGAACGCTAGTCTAGACAAGACACCGGTGTCCGGCTAGGGCTATTTACACAGGACCCCGCCTGACTCCAAACCAAATCAAACGGTCTTACTAAAGAGCGTTCGATTGAGCGGTGCGCCTTCGCTCCTTCCCTCCGACAGAGGGGGCAGATTCCATACACAGATTTAAACCCCTTTTGGGCCTACCGCACAATCGGTATACCCCTAGTGGGTCTGCCGTCTAAAACAGCAGTTGTCTTACCTCCTCGTTCCTGAACCTGAGTTCACACTCATCTACGGGGACACCCCAGCACTTCTTACGTAGAGGCCGATGATCTCCTGGACAACAGACCAGTGGCGCAGAGACGAAGGGAGGTCCACGCAGAAGTTCAGGGGTGCAGCCGTAGAGAACGTGGGCAAAGATAGACCGTCTCACACCTCTGCCTCTCAGCTACCGTTGAACGATGAGCTTCCCGGCCAATGCACCAAATGATACCGGAGAAACTGACGGAAGCCAAGCACAGAGAGATGGACACAGGTTTCTTCAGGAAGGAAGAGATTCTTTATTGGATCACCGATCGGGACTCAGAGGGACTAATGTCACCAAAATACAGCAAGTTCTGAGCCCCGGACAATAGTGCAGGCTCCTTATATAGGCACATAACTCCTCCCATATTAAGCTCCACCCGCACATTCTCTTGACCAATCAATACAAATAAGAATTAACTTCCTGCTTGACCGCATGGCCTGTCCAGCACAATGGAGGAGGGGAATACTATATCCTGTATTCTTGCACATGCTCCGTACACTACTGATCGTATCTTGCCTCGTGCAACCAACTGATCGATACTAAATAAAAAGAATAAGACAGCGCTAGATAACTTTTGGCAGCAACCTTAAAAAAAGGGAATCCCTCAAACCCTTTGAAATAAGATAAATAAATACAATAAAAAAGGCTGCGCACAAATATAAAATCCAATGGTTAAACAAAAAAGGAGAGAATTAGTCCAGCTATTGTGTCCTTACAAGTGTCCTTGGATGTTGAGGTCTTCTACTTGTATAGTGGTATCACTTGGTATGAAAGATAAAAAGGAACAAGGAACAACCAATGGTGTAGTACGTAAAATTCAGGTATAGGTGTGAAAAGTAATAGTATAAAACTCACATTTACCAGAGCTAATGTCCAGCTCTGGAGTGAAGTGCGTACAGCGGTTTAATCCCCGCTTATGGGATATAAGGCAGGTTCCTCTCCGTGAGTGGTTTTCAATTCTCGGGATAAAAAGAAGAAACAGCCAATAGTGCTCACTGTATGGCAATATGAATAAGAATAATAAAAATATTGTACTTACAAAATAAGAGCAGACACACTGCTCTTTGATGACAGCTTGGGTGGATTGATCCCCACCTAAGGATTTCTTTGAGTACAGGAACCTTCCAGGAGTATTCAAGGTTTTTTATAAAACCAGTAAAAAATGATAAAAATAACAATAAAAAGCCAGGGTAAAATAGAAGTTATGTGTCTATAAAAAAGATAATTGGCACAAACAAATGACCAAATAATACTTTAATATATAAAACACAATATTTTAAATATCCATAACGCGTTTCGTCACTCAAGGACTTTTTCAAATGGAATAACATGTTTAACCTGGCAGGTAGATATTATATAGGAACTTAGTTATTTGAATTTTGGCGCCAAAACTTGGTCCATCCAATCAGAATTAAAAGCACGTTTAAAACTTAAAATACGTTAATAACTTAATAAAAGCTTAGTTTATAATATAACAACATGATTCTAATTAATATAAATCAAAAACGAGGGTGAAAAAGTATAGATTTAAACGTTTTAAAATGGTCACATGACCGGCATCACTTCCGCATTTCGGAAGTGTAGCCGCAATGCTCAATGGGAAATGTAGTTCAATTTGGCCGTGAGTGGTAAAATTTAAAATACATTAAATAACTTAATGGGAGCTCTGTTTATAATCTAGCAACATAGTTCTGGTTGATATGAATCAAAAACGAGGGTAGGAAAGTGTGAATGATCGATACGTCAGCATATGCACGTACACATGCCACGTGGTAATCTCGGCCTACTAAATTTTTTTTTACCGAGATTCCACCACAATTGGACCAGGCTACCACTTCTGCTGATGTCAGCAGGCAGTGGGCAGGTCAAAGGGGAACAGGGCCAAAACAAGCAGCTCCAGATTTGAATACAAGTACGATTTTACTATATTTAGGGAGGCATGGGGGGACCAGGGTTTTAACCCAATAGGGTCAGGAATACATGTTTCTGTTCCTGACCCTATAGTACTCCTTTAAAATCCTAAAACTTGCTGGACATTTCACTAGACATTTGCTCTGTGAATTTTTACTGTGAACAGTTCAGCATTATGATTGACCTTGCACATGGATACATTTTATTTCACCAAAGACAGAAACATGAGAAAAGAAACATTATTTAACTTCTGTGAAATGCATAAACTTTATCAACAATTGCTATTTTAGCTTTTCTTATTCTTTTTTTTATTTATTAAAATAATACAAAATAATCGGAACAATGAATGCATAATACTTCATGTTTGGCATGAATAGAAATTTAACCCCTTAAGGACACATGACATGTGTGACATGTCATGATTCCCTTTTATTCCAGAAGTTTGGTCCTTAAGGGGTTAAAGGGACACTGTAGTCACCAAGACAACTTTAGCCTAATGAAGCAGTTTTGGTGTATAGATCATGCCTCTGAAGTTTCCCTGCTCAATTCTCTGCCATTTAGGAGTTAAATCACTTTTGTTTCTTTTTATGCAGCCTTAGCCACACCTCCCCTGGCTGTGGCTGACACAGCCTGCATGAAAAAAAAATTGTTTGATTTTCAATCAAATGCAACCTATTTTAAAAGTGTTTATCTCCTGCTCTGTAAATATAATTGTAATTACATACAGAAGAGTCCTGCAGGTTATAGCAAGTTATTAACAGAGCAGGAGATAATACATTCTAAATTAACCCCTTAAGGACACATGACATGTGTGACATGTCATGATTACCTTTTATTCCAGAAGTTTGGTCCTTAAGGGGTTAAACAGAATGTGCAATAAAGGAAGCCTAAATATTAGATGACTCTTTATAGGAAGTGTTTAGGAAAGCTGTGTAAATCACATGGAGGGAGGTGTGACTACGGCTGTATAAACTATGTGATTTAACTCCTAAATGACAGATAATTTAGCAGGGAGACTGTAAGGGCATGATCCATACACCAAAACTGCTTCATTAAGTTATAGTTCTTTTGGAGACTATAGTGTCCCTTTTTAAGTTCTCATTATACAAAGACTTTATGTACATCGTAAATATATATATTTCCTTTTGTTTTTCCCTACTAAGGAAACATCAACTAAATTATTTCCATCAACTGGGGTTTATACACTAAACTGGGAATGTCAATCTCAGAGGACTTTAACCCATGCAAGTTTTACAGTCTACATAGATAAATAGAAACCCAGGACATACTTAACGAGAGAAATCTCAATGTATCTTTCCTGGTAAAATATTTTATAAATAAATAAATAAATGAATATGGAACATGCATGGACAGTTAAATAATCTAGTCAACATAATACAGAAACAGACTCTTTGGAGATGTGCTCGTGCCTAATATTTTACGTGTACACCTCACAGATGGTTGTAATAAACAGCAGGGTATTATAAATCTTCAAAACAATATTGATACGAGGGGGAGGAGGTAAGTGATTTATTGCCGATTCGGTAATAGACAGATTATGTAAGTTAAGTATGTCTTTATTTTCCATTATCTTCTTGGGTTTTAAGAGTGATCGAGTATTTTTCCTTCTGTTCTGGTCACTTGGGTTCCAACATTGATTAAGTCATATTAGTTTTCCCTGTTGTTGTCCTAAATGGCTAATTCAAGTTCAAAGCAAATAGTTAATACAAACAACGTCAGCATGGAAATAAAATACTGTTCCTGAGTTATTGTCTGTTAACTTGTTAATTTTTTTTTTTGTTAGTTTTTTAAATGTAAAATGGTTTTAAGGAGGTGCCATGTGTTTTGTTATGGTTCCAAATAATATACATCTGGAATTGTCATACTTTTCTTCTGAACTTGTGGTCAAAGATCTAAAAAACAGGAAAATATTAAAAGTGGGCTCTCGTTATTGCTCGCGTTATTTATTTTTCTGAGTTTATTTTTTGTTATTATTACTTTTTTATAATTCTTCAGTTACGTACATATTTCTATTTCCACAAATGGACTGCATAGTATTAAAATGCTCCATGCTCCCTGGTTTCAAAGCGAAGTCCTAAGTCAAAAATATACAGATATTTTAATGCATTTGAACAAGGCAGTTAAAGTAAACAATATGCATGTATTATTTTCCAAAATGATTCCCCAAGTCCCTAGAATCGTACCTTTTCTGCAAATTCTGCAACAAACTTGAGCCAACCCCTTTTCTGCCCAGCACTAACCCTCTTTTTAGTGCCAGGAACTATGCAGTAGCAGTTCTGACAGAGAAGAATGTGGACACAGTGGTCAAACTTGGAAAAAATTACATAAAAAAGATATTAGAAAATAAATATGATTAAATATGATTAAATCATCAGAGATGATTGATGGGAAAAAAAGATGATTGATGGCTAGGGGACTATATCTTAATTTTAGCCACAGATCCAGTGAGAATTGAGCAATAGAGGGGGGAAAAGAGGAGCAGTATTTTTTTTTTTTTTACAAAATCTGAATTGATGTATTGTATATTTAATAAATATATAATAATAATAAAAATATTTTTTTAACTTTTTTTACTGCTCCCGTTTTTTCGCCTTGATTACTTTTTCCTCACTTTAACCAAATGGCTGGAAAATATTTACACAATGTTATATTATGTGAATACTTTGCAGTACAATGATTGGTCAAATTTTTTTTTGTCCTTTTGATTCATCTGATCAGTTTCAGAATTAGGTTTTCGGTACCAAAATTCTGCCGAGCCAAATTAACATTTGGGCGAAATTCGGCCATCCTGAAAATGTTTCTATTTCCTGGGAAAATAGCTTGGCCGTACCGATATATATATATATATGAAAAAATATGTGAAAAAATATGTAGCTTGGCACTCACCCTGTCTCAATTACGTTAGTCAATCCCACGTTAGTAGATATAAATTAAGCAATAAGAGATGCACTCTCCAGTCTTAATAAATAATCAATAGGTATTTATTTCCCAAAAAAAGGTTTACATCATCCGATCTATATATATATATATATATATATATATATATATATATATATATATATATTTACATACACATACTTCTAAAGTAAACACACTTTGCTAAGATAGGTTGCAAATTAATGTATCTTTTCAGGAAGTGTATAGAGACGCTGTGGTTAGAGCTCTACAAACAGTGATTTAACTCTTAAATATCATCAAAATAAGCAGTGACACTGCAGAACCATGATGTATGAACCAAAACTACTTCTGATTTATAAATTGTACTTAAATAAAGAATATTTAAAACAAATATAATAAAATGTTTATTCTAGACTGGTTTGTCCCTTTAAATTACATATGCAAGCTATTATTTTTTTTTGAGCCTAGAAATGGTTTTAAGTACTGGTTGTTCTCAAGTTTGTTTGATCTAATTGAATATTTTATCAGTGGCATTAACGCAACGAGCAAACCTGTAATTCTAATTAGCAGAGGTTTTCTTCACTTCTCAGAAAGATGACCAAACATGGGAATTGTTACATTTAAAGTATATCAGAATTGCATATTTGCGAAAGCCTTGAAGAGACAAGATACCATCTGGCTACAAATATATGACAGAAGCCCTGTGATTTAGTACATGCAGAGCTTTTATTTCCTACATTTAGACAAATGTATTTCTAATATCCCTTACTTAAAATCTGTCTGCCACGTTTGCAAGAGTTTCTCAGTCTCTATTTAATATACAGCTATATTTTTGATATTTTTTTATTTAATGCATACCTAATACCAGAATGGTTATTGGACTACATTTTGCTTGTGAAATGTATGGAGAATTGGGAATTAGACATATGCACAGAAATACATTTTAATGTTTTTAACGTATATATTGTTTTTTGTTTTACCGACTTTCAATCACAGGTCGTTTCGGCAAAATTTAAGTGAACATTTTCGCTGCCCACTGAATTTCGTCTGGCCTTCTTTTGGATCAACAGCAAAAACAGTTGAGAGGGAGGCAGAACTCGCTGAACGAATGTCTCTTTTCAGCCTATGTAACTATGTAAAGCTATGTTACACAGTATGGTGGGCAAATAATAACCCTCAGTCAGGGCCGGACTGGGAAAAAAATTAGGCCCGGGCATTTTTCAATCAGAGCGGCCCCCTAAGGGGGCGGGGCCAGAGAGGGTGTGTTTTGTCATCACTAATGACAAGCACGCCCCCTCTCAAAGTGAGCATGTTGGTTCAATGCGCAGAGCCCCGCTGAAGAGCTCTGGCATTAGAAAAAGGCCCTGAATTTGTTCTGCGCAGCGCAAGCAAATTTAATAACATGCTTGCGCTGTGTTTGCTTTTAAATTGTCTCTGGTGTCTCCACAAGTGGGATACCAGAGGACAAAAGGGCCAGGAAAGTGTATGGTGCATGTGTTTGGAGCCTGCTTGAGGGATTGCGTGTGTGTACAGTGTGGTGTGGTATTGTGTAAATAGGTCAATTTAATTTGTGTTTGTGGTGTAATATGTGTGGCTAGGGGCTGTAGAGAGTGTATGTGAATAGAGGGCATAGTGTTATAGGTGATGTAGCGAGTGTGTGTATACGGGCTGTAGTGTGTGTGTGTATAGGTGACGTAGTGTGTGTAGGGGTTGTAGAGAGGGTGTGTTTAGAGAATGTTGTATGTGTTTGCTGACAAGGAATGCAGTGTGTGTGTGTAGGAGTCCTAGTGTGTAAAGGACCCAGAGTGTGTATAGGACATTGTGTGTGTGTGTCTGTGTGTATATAGAGGATTAAGAGTGCATATAGGGTAAGGGATCTAGCATGTATCTGGAGCGTAATGTGTGTAGTGGTGCAGTGTGAGGGTTGCTGTAGTGTATGTGTGTATGTATATATATATATATATATATATATATTTGAACGTATTGTATGTGTGAGGGGCGCAGTTTGTGTGTATGTAAGAGGGGTGCTGTGTGTGAGGGTGTTTTTATCTGCTGTCACATTCTAGGTTTCTAATTTTCTTTGTTAAAGGGACACTCCAGGCACCCAGACCACTTCTGCTCATTGTGCTCATTGGAGTGGTCTGGGTGCCAACTCCCACTACCCTTAACCCTGCAAGTGTAATTATTGCAGTTTTTTATAAACTGCAATAATTACCTTGGAGGGTTAAGTCCTCCCCTAGTGGCTGTCTACTAGACAGCCACTAGAGGTCACTTCCTGCATCATAGCACAGATTATCTGTGCTAGAGCGTCGCTGGACGTCCTCACGCTGTGTGAGGACCTCCAGCGTCGCTCTATTCCCCATAGGGAAGCATTGAAATTCATTTTCAATGCTTTCCTATGGGGTGCGCCAATGCGCATGCGCGGCATTGGGACTCCTCGGCCGGTGGGCGGGATCAGTCTCGCCCACCGGCCGACGGAGGAAGAAGGTGGAGTGGCGGGGGAGGAGCAGGCAGCGACGTGGGACATGTCGCTGCCTGAGGTAAGTGACTGAAGGGGTTTTCACCCCTTCAGTAACCGGGGATTGGGGGGTGGGAGGGAGAGGGACCCTCCAGTGCCAGGAAAACGGATTGTTTTCCTGGCACTGGAGTTTCCCTTTAACTCACTGAGGGTTAATATATATATATATATATATATATATATATACGGGAGTGTGCTGTGTGTGTGAGCGAGGGTGCTGTGTTTGAGGGTGCTGTGTTTGAGGGTGCTGTGTTTGAGGGTGCTGTGTTTGAGGGTGCTGTGTTTGAGGGTGCTGAGTGCGCGCGTCTGAGGGTGCTGAGTGCGCGCGTCTGAGGGTGCTGAGTGCGCGCGTCTGAGGGTGCTGAGTGCGCGCGTCTGAGGGTGCTGTGTGCGCGCGTCTGGGGGTGCTGTGTGCGCGCGTCTGGGGGTGCTGTGTGCGCGCGTCTGGGGGTGCTGTGTGCGCGCGTCTGGGGGTGCTGTGTGCGCGCGTCTGGGGGTGCTGTGTGCGCGCGTCTGGGGGTGCTGTGTGCGCGCGTCTGGGGGTGCGCTGTGCGCGCGTCTGGGGGTGCGCTGTGCGCGCGTCTGGGGGTGCGCTGTGCGCGCGTCTGGGGGTGCGCTGTGCGCGCGTCTGGGGGTGCGCTGTGCGCGCGTCTGGGGGTGCTGTGTGCGTTGTGTGTGTCTGGGGGTGCTGTGTGTGTTTGGGTGCTGTGTGTGTGTGTGTGAATGTATTTTGTATTTAAATTAAAATATATATTTTTGTATTAATAATAAAAATAAAAAAAATAAATAAAAAAGTTATATCCCCCCTCCCTTCTTACCTTTAGCCGTTCTGCCATGATGTGAGCCGTTCTGCCATGAGGGGGGGGACCATGCTTCCTTCCCTGGTGGTCCAGTGGTGAGAGTGAACTCTAACCTGCCGGCTAGAGTTCACTCTCGCGAGATCTGAGCGTTGCCGTGGTAACCGCGGCAACGCTCAGACCTCGCGAGAGGACCAGGCGGAGCTGCTGGATAGAGCTCCGCCGGTCCTCTCTCCTGCCTCCCTCCCTCCCCAGCCAGCGGCCGCATGTCAGTGCCTGTGGGCCGGTGAGGGAGATCTTTGATCTCCCCACCGGCCCATGGAGGCACTATGCAGGGCCAGCGATCGGGTAGCGCGCTGGCCCTGCAGGGGCTGGCAGGGGAGATCCTGTGATCTCCCCTGCCGGCCTCGGCCCCACGGCCATCGCGGCCCACCGGGCATTTGCCCGGTGTGCCCGATGGCCAGTCCGGGCCTGCCCTCAGTGCACAAGGGTTTAAAGGAGCCGTCCACTCCCCACATGGGGGAAAAAAAAGAAATCACTGTTTAGTAGATATACCTCCAATGAATGCATGCATGGGGGTATATCTTAAAAGAGCTTGCAAAGTTCTTGTGAACTGCAGCCTTAGCAAGCCCTCCCCATTTTTCAAAGGTTTCTTATTGAGAAGACTCTGAATTGATGCACACGTGCACGCGCGCGGACGGGTTCGTGCACACACAGCTTATGTGCGCGTGCATGCTCGTGCACACACGTTCGCAGATAGGTGCGTGTGCTAGCTCGTGTGCACACACACGTTTGTTCTGAGGAGCTGGTGAGTGGGGGAGGCAGGCACGCTCTACCTGAAGGAGCCTGCAAACCTCCCTGGCTGTTTGATTGACTGCCTGGGGGGTGTTCCCTAGCGAATTTATAAAAGTGCTGATTTATCATAGAAATCACCACTTTTATAAACTGGGGTTAAACTAGTCTTCTCCTTACCCATACAGCACATCAGCAAGCTGAAGTGCCTTTGGGGTGTGGAGTGGTCCTTTAACAGTGTGGCAGCCAGGGCCGGATTAACATAGGGGCTGATGGAGCTGCAGCTCCAGGCCCAGGCCCATGCAATAGGCCCATTTAAAAAAAAAAAAAGTTTTTTTTTTGCCACCTGACTGGTATTTTACTGGCACAGCTGGTATTTGAGACTGCCTGGCCATGCCGGTATTGCAGTAATACCAGCAATACAAATGCAGATATTTTTCTCAGTATAAACAGAGATTACTCTGCAATACCAGCACCAACCAGTAGGTGTCATTGTGTGTGTGGAGAGAGGCAGGGATAGGAATTTACAGCATATCCCTCCCTGCCTCTCTCTACTCACTGATCCGCGGGGGAGCAGCTACACAGCACAGAGAGTCCAGACAGCAGCTCACAGCCTGCAGAGACAGCCTACAGCTCAGGGAAGTGAGGGATGAGGGAAAAAAGCAGCAGGGAGACATGGGGACACTGAGAGACATGGGGATGCTGAGACACATGAGGACGCTGTCAGAAATAGGGACATTGGGAGACACATTGGGACACAGTGTCTCCATGTCTCCCCGTGTCCCCATGTCTCCCAGTCAGTGTCCCTAGTGTCTCAGTGTCCCCATGGCTTCCAGTGTCTCCTAGTCTACCAGTGTCTGCCTCCATGTCTATCAGTGTCCCTAGTGTCCCCATGTCTCCCAGTGTCCCCAAATATCTGTGTCCCCATGTCTCCCAGTCAGTGTCCCTAGTGTCTCCGTGTCCCCATGTCTCCCAGTGTCCCTATGTCTCCCAGCCAGTGTCCCTAGTGTCTCAGTGTCCCCATGTTTCCCAGTGTCTGTGTCCCCATGTCTCTCAGTATCCTTATTGTCCCCATGTCTCCCAGTGTCCCCAAATGTCTGTCCCCATGTCTCCCAGTGTCCCCATGTCTATGTCCACAAGTGCCCCCATGTCTCCGAGTGTCCCAGTGTCCCTATGCCTCCCAGTGTCCCCTAGTCTCCCAGTGTCTGTGTCCCCATGTCTGTATCCACAAGTGCCCCCATGTCGCCAAGTGTCTCAGTGCCCCCATGTCTCCCAGTGTCGCCAAGTGTCGCAGTGCCCCTATGTCTCTCAGTGCCCCCATGTCTCTCAGTGCCCCCATGTCTCTCAGAGTCCCCGGGTCTCTCAGTGATCCCATGTCTCCCAGTGTCGCCAAGTGTCTCAGTGCCCCCATGTCTCCCAGTGTCCCCAAGTCTCGCTGTGTGTCTCTCAAGGTCCCCTAGTATCCTAGCGACACAGGACACACTGAGGCATGGGGACACTGGGAGCAATGGGGACACTGAGACCATGGGAGACTAGGGGACTGGGCGACATGGGGACACTGACACTGTAATACATAAGGACACTGATGCCAGGCTGTGCTTTCAATTCTTTGGACAGACATGCCCCCTTTTTGGGCATGTTCACCCCTTTTGGCAGTTCTGGTCACGTAATTCACGTCAGTGGCCCACTCTTTTACCCCGCCCATTGACTTCTTGCTTCACTGGACATGCTGTTAGGGGGTATGAATTTACTTGGATGAAAGCATAAATTAGAGAGAGATTAGCATAGAGTATGTGTTTTCTTATAGCTGCATCCTTTGAGTTTCCCTCCAACACCATCTCCTTCTGATACATGACGCTTGAGAGGTATGACTGTGTTAGTGTTTTTGGTCGATAAGATTCTGTAATTAGGCCCCATCATAATGGTCAGCACCAGGCCCACTGGGCTCTTAATCTGGCCCTGGTGGCATCTGACCAGGGCTTGCTAAACAGCAGCCACTTTCATGGAAATAAAAGCGTATGGGGGTCAATGTGACCTCATATTAGAATAATGGAGGATGAAGACCTCCCTTATGCCTCCAACTGCCATTGGCAGGTTGGGGAATATCTACTAAACATTAAAAACTAGTGACTGTGCACCCATTTGGCAGTCAAACAAAGTCTCATATATGCACAACCATGCACCACCAGTAAAGCATACATACACAGTCACTCACATACACACAGTCAGATACAGTTGTTTGCACACAATCACATACACAGTCACTCACAGTCATACACACAGTTACACAAAGTCACATACACATATTCACCCAAAGTAACATACACACAGCGACACACAGTCACCTGAAGTGCCGTTCAATAAATCGCCATAATATTAGTTTATATCAGCCAAAAAAGTTAACATGCAATCTGACATTCTCTTTAAAAATGGTACATTTATTTTACACACAATGCTTTCTACACACAATGCAAACAGCAGTACATATGTGAAAAGCTTGATAGATGGTTAACAGATTGTACAACGTAATGATTTTACAGGAAGAGAGGTCAATGAAAAACAGAGCCCTGATCCTTTGTCCACTGTTCTATATAGTTATAATGACTACAATAACTGTAATGACATCATAATTTTTTGTTAAAACTCTGGCCATATAGAAACACAATGAGAAGACCCTCAATCTTCTTAAATGCCTTGCAACTGTCCCGATTTTGTTGAAAACAGTCCTGATTTTTGGGTCCTGCCGTCCTGATTTTCAGGTCTGCCCTGCCATCCGGTCCTACAGTACCACATTTTTGGGGACGCAAGAACACTGTCCTCAACAATCAATGCATGAGTACATCATTAGAAGTGCTTGCACTATATTAGGGCTCTAGGACCCTGCAGTGAGCACTGAAACAGCTTCCTGCATGTCATGCCCTCATTGGGTCGGTTAAAATGATTAGCAGGCAGTCTGGTGCATATTCACACCAGGCTGACTTGCTTGTAATGTGGGTTGACATCCCCCTTTTTTTTTGCAGAACCACACCCCTCCCAGCGGTGTCCCAATTCTCAGACTTGCTAATGCTGCGAGGTATGCTCTTGGTATAGTCCCACATTTCAGACTTCTCATAGTACACAATAGCATATTACCACTGGTGTACATAGTGCGACCCGGGTATGTACGCCAGTGCGGCCATGGCCGCATTTTGCCAGCCTCTTCTCCTGGGAGGCCCAGGAGCGGGACACCTCAGGGCCCCCCGAGACTGACAGTGGCGTCACTTTGCGGGTGGGCGGGCGGGCAAGCATTCTCCCCTGAGCTCTCTCTGCCCAGCTCCCTCGCACGCACCGCAGTGATGCTGGAGCCGGAATATGACGTCACTCCAGGTCCGGCATCAGTAAGTGGCGCGTGAGGGAGCTGAACAGGAGGATCAGTGCTCCCTCGCCACCTGCAGTGACCGGCTACCCAGCAGCCCCATTGGACCCCAGAGAAAGCTGGAATCCCCTCAACACTCCCAAAGGTCCCCACATTTTTTACTTTCATAAATATCCCTGCAGAAATTTAAAAATCGATGAGCACTTGCTTTTTCGATAATTAATATAATCATGATAAGCTTCAAGTGTTCCTAACAAATTTATCCATTAACGTTTAGTTAACTAGAGTTCTGATGGAATTTTGTGATGTATTGTGCTTCTTATCCTTTTTGGGGGCCATTAGTTTAGGATCAAATCAAATTTTTTATTGAATGACAATGCAAAAAAAGTTTTTGTTTTTTTAAAAAGTGACTTCACTATTGTAACAATAATCATGGTGTAATTCACTTGGCTTTTACCAAAATGATGTTTTATACTAGGAATTTGTACGGCATCCAAAAACCAGAATAAAATAGACAATCATACTGAATTTCAAATGGAAAAAGTGACTATACACCATATTACGTATCGCAGATGGCTGAGAAGTAGGAAATAAGCCTCACTCTGAAAATATTGGCACATTAACCTGTCTTTAAAATTGTTAGCACACTATATCTGAGCTTCCTGAGTTATTCATTACAGCTCTGGTTGGCTTGTCATATATATTGCTCAAATCCTCTAAATCTGGTGTCGTATTATTCCCCATTCAATCCACAATGATCAAACAATATACTCAAGTCTGTTTGAATTTTGGAACACATTGTTATAAATGAACAGCACTGATCTCTCATACGTCCCTGTGTTCCATCTCACAATAGTCCATTTTCACCACCGTGCTGCCATCAACCTAAGATTTTCTAGAGGTGTAACTAGAATCCAATGGGCCCCAGTATGAAAATTGCCCTGGGGCCCCCTCCCATGTATTTCACCCCCTCCCCTCGATGTCTCATTCCCACGCCCAGGCCCCCCCCCCCCCCCCATGTGCCTCATTCCCTCTGCCCCACAGCTCCTCCAAGTGTCCCATGGAGTGAGGAGCCCGGTTGCGGCTGCAACCCCTGCGACCGTGGTAGGTATGCCAGTGGACACACTAATAACAAACAAAACCCAAAGGCATTTTTTATTAAAAAAAATTAAATTAAAAAGGTTTGTTCCAGGTTGGCAGGCATTTTATCAAACAGCGCTAAAGTAAAGGATCGTATTGAGATTTCCGCTTAAATAAAGCCCCATGTTTAGTCACACACACTGGTAACTATATTCTGTACTGATAGTAAATACCGGGTTCTGCTTATCAGCTTCTGCTCATGTTCAAAGAGGCCAGGAACTCCCATACTAGCATGCGTTAAAGGGACAATGTAGGCACCCAGACCTCTTCAGCTCATTGAAGTTGTCTGGGTGAAAACTCCCATTACCCTTAATCCTGAGCATGCAATTATTGCAATTTTTTATAAACTGCAATAATTGCCTGCTAGGGTAAACTCCTCCTCTAGTGGCTGTCTACAAGACAGCCACTAGAGGGACTTGCTGAATTGAAACGGACCTTTGCTCCATTATCTGATGCTGGACGTCCTCACGATCTGCATGAGGACCTCCTGCATCAGATTTTTCCCCATAGGGAAGCATTGAATAATGCTTTCCTATGGTGAAATCCTAATCTGAGCGTGGCCATTGCCGCGCATGCGCATTTGATCTCCCCTGTCGGTGGACATTGGTAGGGGAGGAGCTTGGGACGGTGCCGAACCAGCGCCAAGGGTTATTAACCCTTACAGCGCTGCGGCAGTGGGCGTTGACAGAGGGGGAAGCTATAGTGCTAAAACTAGTAGTAGGAAAAGTATTTTTTTTGTGTGGTTAGACAACCACTAGAGGTGGCGTTAACGCTACAATTACAATTATGATTGCAGGGCTAAGGGGACTGAGACAGTGCACCCAAGGAGCTGAAGTGGTCTGGGAGCCAATAGTGTCTCTTAGCACTCTTCCTTCCTGCTTCATTTTAATCGAAAGGTAGCATTTTGTGCAGTTATACCACCTACATGTTTCTTTCAACACTTGGCTGTTAGCTTGGATAAATTACCTCTCTCTAAGCAAAGCTAGACCTTTCCAACAACATCACATATACACTGTGAACAAGTCAAACATGGAATTTAAGGATCAGGTAAAGATGATGTTTTATTGCAAGTCCACTAAATATGATTATATTATACCTTAAAGTTGGCACTGTTGTGAGCAAAGAAAAATGAACAAGCCATTTCAAAACGTGTACGCTCATTACTTGCAAGATAGCAAAAACTGACAGTTCCTCTCTTTATGGGTTAGTTTTTGACAAAGCAGATCTTAACACAAAGGAATAATCCATCACCCATTAAAGAATATTCATCTTCACGTAGTGTATCCTGCCCATCCATTGTATGGGCTTGTCAATCCACCGCTTCATGCCATCTATAAGTGTTTTCAACATTGGGGTATAATTATATCTAAACAATTGTGTTGGATCAGATGTCAGCTGTACCCCTAGTTATGTAAGAGACTTTTGTTTTATCTGCTGATGGTAGGTGTCGCGCACCAATACTGTGTCTGCTGCCAAAAGATTGACCAGTAAAGCACTTGATTTGCTAATTTTCACCTTATAACCTGCGAGTTCTCTATATTTAAGTAGGATACCAATTAGTGCGTGTACAGATTCCACTGGGTTAGTGAGAATATTTGTCGTCAGGGTACAAAGCCTACTTGGTCTGTGTCCACTAGATGTGTCAAACAAGGATTAAGTCGGTCTACTAATAGTTTAGCTCGATTTTGTGCGTCATGGTTTTTAAGGGAGATTGGTTTATAGTTTTCGGGTGCGGTGACATCTCTACCTGGTTTAGGTATCAACACTATATTGGCAAAGGTGATGTCGCTATTTGGAGGCCCACCCTTCATAAGCTCATTAAATAATAAGTCCATCTGTGAGGACAGTCCATTTTTCAAAGCATTGTAGTACCCTCCCGTCAAAAACCATCCGACTTGGGATCCTGATGTGTTTTTGTCATTTTAATTGATTAAAAAAATCTTAAATAAAAATTGACCAAAAAAATAAATAAGGTTTGGTTATTGGAAAACAATGACCATATATCACTGTTGCATTAGTAAATAAAACATTTGTATTCTGCTTTTCTCTGGAAGTAGAAGTTATTCAAGCAATTTATTACTTTGGTCTCAAAACTGGATAGACCAGTACAACACACACTATCAATGAAAGAGCTATATGAGTAATGGTAGTTCAGTTAACAGCAAAGGGACAACAGGTGTTAACACATCTGATTGACTCACTTTGAAATCAAGTACGTTCTACCGGTGATCCCTCTATCCAAATACTTACGTGAAATGAGAAAAAAGTATAGATATTGTTTGTGTGTGGATGATAATTCTGGTAAAAGTCCCATTTGTATCTAAACAGTCATAGAATGGAAGGTATTTTACTTTTTGGTAACGTTTTACAGATCAAGAAGATTGAGGTTATGAGGAACAAAGGGTAAATGATAACACTGAACATAAAATTAACTTAGACAATGTTTTCAATTCAGCAAATTTGGCCTAAATCTGAATTTCCAAAAACCCTCAGTAAAAACCTTAGTAAATAACCCAGCATATTTTACATTAAATTCCATTATTTTTGCCAATTTGGTGCTAGAGAACTTCTTCTCCTATTTATTTATTATTGCCATTTATATAGCGCCAACAGATTCCGTAGCGTTTTACAATATTATGAGGGGGACGGCAGGGGGGGAGTTAACTATAAATAGGACAATCACAAGAAAACTTACAGGAATGATAGGTTGAAGAGGACCCTGCTCAAACGAGCTTACAGTCTATAGGAGGTGGGATATAAAACACATTAGGACAGGAAGAAGTGAGACAAACGGGTATTTATTTTGTTGTTTCATGCTATCTTGAAAGTTTTTATCTACTTCTTAGTTTCAATAAAAACTTGAATAGAAACGAAATCTACGTTTGGTAATAGCATGTTTAGATTTACTTCAAACATCTCTTTATAATGTTTGCTGAAGGCTGTCAGCAGGGCCGGTGCAAGGATTTTTGGCTGCACAGGCAAAAATTGATTTTGCCGCCCCCCCGTTCCCCACACACACTGGTACCCTGGGTACTTATAGGCATGCAACACTTCCCCTGCTGCTGGAAACGCCTACAAGAAAGCTCTGGTTAGTGCCACTGACCTACGCCCAGCCACGCATTAACTCTCTCATTGGCTAACAGCGCTTAGCCGAAGCTCTTAAACAATAAGCGAGGTCCTACATGGCTGGGCTTAGCTCAATAACAGGAGTTTCTGGTGGCAGCCTCCTGAAAATTAACCCCTTCCCTAAGCAATATTAATAATCACATAGGCCTGCAGTTTACTCCATGCCTCCCAAATATTGGAAGTCCTTATTTCTTTGCAATTATACCCTCCTAAACTAAAATTCCATATTTCTCTGAAATGTACCCCTTTCTCCTCAATTCACATCATGGCTAGCTTCCCATAGCAATTAGGTCAATTAACCCCTTCCAGGTTCCCTGTGTGCACCCTTTTATAAGCTTTTCCAGCTACTTCTGCTCTACACACTTACAGTGTAACAGTCACACAACACTCACTCACAGATAGGGGCACACAGTCATACACACACTGCCCTCAGCCACACAGGAACATACATTCACAGAGATAGACATAACAATTACATACAAACACATTCAGTTACAGTCAAATAAAATCACAATCAGAAATATTCTCATACACATTTTACAGTGATACACACTCACAGCATACACCTACAGTCACACTCATAGATGCACAAAATCACACAGACACAGACTTACAATTATGCATGCAGGACATGCACACTCACAGTCAGACATTTATGCTCTGACACACTTAGACAACACACTCACATTCATACACCATATACTTACTCACAGTCACTCATGGAGACACACCATGGGTGATCCACCATCAGAGCTTGTAGCTCCTCATGCACACTGAGCTCCTGTTGCTGAGAGCTACTAATTCCTTTATGCCACATAGTGCCCCTCACTGTAACAGGCAGTATGTATGTTGTGGCAGCTCCTACCTGTAGGAGCTGGAGCCAGCCTTCAGAGTGGGAGCTTGTTTCCCACTCCCTCGCGGTCTGATGACATACGTCATGTTATGGGAGGGCTGATACCACAAGGGGGCGGAGCTTTGCAGATAGCAGCCAATTAAACCTCTGCAGGGCTGTTACAATGCCTCAGGGAGGTCCTACAGCATCCAGGCTTCCATAGTGTGTCTCCGTTACAGCAGCTCTGCCCTTCAAAACACCAGCAGTGTGTGAGCTGTGAGGGGCAGCTGCTGTGGGCTTAGGGTGTCAGAAATATTTAAAAATCCAAGCCTCTGGCCAGGTGCCAGAGATTTGGATTTTTGCGCCCCCCTTCTGTGGCGCCCTAAGGCGGCCTTGCCTGTGCCGCCTTATGGACGCGCCAGCCCTGGCTGTCACCTCAAAATAAGCTCAGTCTCTGAATATTTCAGCAGCAGCTTCTGTGTGTAACCACATTGCAACCGCTAATTATATAGATAATATCACTAAAACTCCATAGAACCATAAGAACCAAAAAGCAAGGGACACTTTGTGGATGTAATGCAGTGACTGAAATCCATTTCATTGCTTCCATGACTCGCTCAAGGAGAGTTGGTATTCTGTGAATACAAACATTTAAAAAAATTTGGATAGTACATATATCATAACCTTTCACGTTCTCGCAGGTCCTGCATTCTTGAGTTTATCATTATTCAGGAGGAAGTCCCTACTTCTGGTCCTTAATTCTTTCCCGTTAAAAGTTTACACAAAGACACAAGATCTCCAACCACTAGACCCATTAATTCATTTATGAAAATGTTTTATTATGATTATACTTAACATGGATTTCATTAAAGAAAAGTACATTTATCGTGATACAGTCTCTATGTATTGCCTGGTCCAGTCTTTCGCTCCCTTTTTTTGCATCTTGAAGCCAGCATGTGCCATACCTTACTCTACTTTAGTGTTGGAATACTCAAAGCACCATAAATTGAGAAGTCAAACCACTAGTAAACAGTTGACTACTTACATGGGTGGTTGCCAGGGCAGTCCTGACATGCATGCTGTAGTGGCTATGGTACTTACATTGTTCTTTAATTTGTTCCTTGCTCTTTTTATTCCCTCTTGGCTGAAAGCCTCTGTATTTTTTGTTTTTCCAGATAGAATGTGTCACGGACTATAATATGGCAGATGTTGATCTGACCAGACAGTGGAATCCACCATAAAGGAAAAGCCATGCTGTACTAAACATGATTAGCTCTACATTGTTTGGATCAGTTTCACAGTATATATTCTTTATCTATACAATGGACAATTCTTCAATGCTGTGAATAAGCAACTGGTCGCCCTTCAGCCGTTGTTAATCTTCTATCCATGCTATAGCCAGCTTCTAACAAATCATCAGTGCACAGAAATATTTTTATAAACTCTAAAAATATTCACATTGATTATCTTATATGATTACATTGATGTCTCAATACCTTTTTTGTATAACAGTTTGTAACAACTGTCTAGAGTCTAGACATTACAACCTAGCTCCTCATTCAATACAGAGGAAAACACATTCTCGTTGATGTACAAATCGGAATCTTGGGCTATTATATTGCTTGTTCCCTTCTTCAAACAAATGATACATTACGGCTACTTGCAGGAATTGTTATAGCCATTTGTCAAAGAGGAATAGGAATGTATGTGAATTCTCAAATAAAAGGTAACGGAAGGAATGCTGAATTATGAGTGGTAAGAGTCTATCTCAAATTGTAACTGTGCAAACTGTCGTTCATGTTATTGTCCATATAGTCACCTAAAGGGTACATTCACTTTTTTCTTAAGTTCAATAAAGCATTGCATGACTGCTAAACCTGTGATCCCTCTGATACTGGCAAAGTCATTGTGAAACACATAGCTAGTTAGAATATTTACATTTTAAGAAAAAAAAAACTTTCTGTCTGAGCTGGTCGATAATGCAGAGGTTCATACTTTCACATTATCATACCAACACATACCAGATTAAAGTAGTATTCATTGGCTGAGAGCCATCAGATGAGCAGTGGCTACTCGTGAAGTTTTAAGATGATGGGGAAACAGACTCCTCCCACGTAATTTAACTGTTCTCGGCCTGAAGACACTCAACTTTGTGCTATTTAATGAGCATTGTGGGTTAAGGTTCTGTTTTCTTGGACTTTTTGTTATAATTGCAATATATTTTGAAAATGAAACAGACCAAGGTTTTTAAAACCTAAACCAGGGGGGCGGAGCCTAGCGGTGAACCCGGACGGTCGCATGCTCGCTGTGCTCCGCTCAAACTCACCGATACCGGCCAAAATTGTCAACACAGAGACTCGGAAAACCCTGGAATTCAACCCCAGGACCACAAAACCAAGTATGGACCGCAAGAACAAAAAAATCTAAGCCAGACAAGAGCCCGCCGGGCCGGGATATCGAGAACATGTTCCGGAGCTCGCAGAGGGCCGCATGGAGCAAAATGGCGCTGGAGGATGACAACACCTCGTACTCCTCTGATGACATAGCTACGGCCCCAACAGACAGAGCAGCTCAGGCGGTGAAGCAGGGCCGCGCTCCATCGGAAGCTGCTACAGGCGGTGAACCGGTCACAGCAACGCAGCTAAAGGAGATGCTAGCGGAACTCCGTGCAAATCTAGCGAGAGACACAGCCCCCCTTCAGGAAAGCCATTGAACACAGAACCACTCACCTGGCCAAAGTAGAATCTGTCCAAAACACACATGAGAGCCGGATTGCGGTGATGGAGAAAAGCCTTGCTGATCTGGACAAGCACCGGTTGCAAATCGACCGCAGAATGGACGTCCTGGAGGATCAGAGACGCAGGTACAATCTAAAACTCAGGGGGGTGCAAGAGAAGGTGGGTCTGCCAGACTTACCACATTTCATTAGGTGCTTCCTTGCGGCCCACCTACCCCCGAAACAGGCTAAAACCATGAGACTAGACGGCATGTTCCGCCTCCCTAAGCCTACCAATGCTCCAGCGACCACCCCCAACTCATACATCCCACCGTCAGGCTCACACCACAAAACAAAAACACCTCTTCTCACCGGCACTCTCGTAGGCAACATAACACAGTCACAGTCTTCTTATAATGTACACTCTATTGCCTTGAAACACTGTTCACCTGATACCTTATCAAAACGTATATTCCATGAAAAATGTTGATACCTCATGTGAGTTGAGAAAAATAAAGAATAAAAAAATAAAAAAAAAATAAACCAGTGTGTGAAAATCTGTTTCTGCTGTTGATTGTCAGTGTGATACATAAAGGTCAGAATTTCAAATAATATTTTTTTTTTTTTTAAAAAGTCAGAGTTTCAAAGGGAATTTTTAATTTTAAAACAAAATACTTGAACTGGAAGCTTTGCTTACTTTGAGAATTTTTCCATTTCAGGTATTCTGGCCTTAAATTTGAAATTCACTATGAATTCCTGGTCATTCTCACTTTTGAAAATAACCTTGTGAGTGTTCACTCTGCTCTTAGGTCAAGATGAAGGGTATTTTTGTAACAAAATATGTGTTTTTATCTTGACTAACAATCTTAATGCTAGACCACATGTTGCCACTTAACACTTGACACTACACTATAAAATATTTCACCCAACTTCCTCTTATGTATCCCATATCTCTCTTCTATTCTCTGGTCTCAAGTTGGTCACTTCATCCTGGGATGGACTGGCAAGTAGTCTGGGACCTCCTGAGCTTTAGTGCGGGTTATTCTGTAACTTCTTCCTGAGATCATCCACCAGTGGACATATTACTTGTTAGAATAACACCTTTTCTTCTGCTCATTATTATTACTTTTTATATATTTTGATTAATAATACTAAACTTTGATGTCTATAGATTTAAATGTTGGTAAATCCTCAGCTAATGCTCCTTTAACATTTCTCCAGATTTTCGCTGAACATTTTTGATGTGTTTTTGAAGTGTTCAGAGTTCTTACCAGTTTGTTAAATTGCCAGCTTTATTTTGTTATTCATGGATACTTTAGTTAATGTAATAAATGTGCATATACTAATGGTGATTGAAATAAGTATTTTATGTATATATATTTTTTTGTTAATGGCCTTAGTTCTTAATACTGTGTATTGCCCCCTTTAGCATCAATGACAGCATGCAGTCTTCTGTAATAGTTGCCCATTCGTCTTGACAAAATTCTTGCATGAACTGCACGTTTGAGATCTCCCCAGAGTGGCTCGATGATATTAAGGTCACTCCAGAACCTTCACCTTTTTCTGCTGTTATCACTGGAGGGTCAACTTGGCCCTGCTTAGGGTCATTATCATGCTGGAAAGTCCAAGAGCATCCCATGCGCAGCCTTCGTGCAGAAGATTGCAAATTGTCTGCCAGTATTTTCTGATAAACTGCTCCATTCATCTTGCCATCAATGTGCACAAGCTTCCCTGTGCCTTTAGAGCTCACATTCTCCCAAAACATCAGTGAGCCACCACAATGCTTCACAGCGGTAATGGTATTCTTTTTACTATAGGCCTTTGTGACGGACCCCCGTCACTAAATACCATGCCCACTGCTCATTTGTGTGTTTTCCCCTTGAATTCTGTGTCTCCCCATGTATCTCTTATGTATTCCGTGTATTTTGCCTGTTCCCCGTTTGGGAGAGCTCATACGAAAGGAACTGTTCATCTCCCGAACGGGAACCACCTTGACTTCCCATTTAGAACGCTCATTAGAACATTCTGAAACTGCAAGGGAAATCATTAACGAATGCTCCCTTTGTTGTCCGTCTGCGGCAGGACCGCTGGCTAGCTGTGAATTACCTTGTTTTATGTGTGTGGATGTGCCCTCCTAGAATGTGTGTTTCCCCTGTTTAATCTTTCCCTTTCTGTAGTTTGGACCGTAAACCCTGCAAAATACATTTTGACCACCCCAGCACTTCATTTAGAACATTTACTTAGAATGTTCACACCTCGCTAGTGAGGTGTGAAAACCGCAGACCGCAACGTAACGAGCGGCGCGTGCTTCCCCTGGTTGGCCGCTGGTTCGTATCACCGAACGCCCACCAGGGGGAGCATTCATCTCCCGAACTGTGCCGGACCACCCGATACTCCTGTTAGAATGTTTAGTTAGAATGTTCACACCTCGCTAACGGTTCGTATCACCAAACACCCACCAGGGGATGCAATCGACTCCCGAACCGGCTTGCGTACGCTGTCTTCGATCTCTGTGTCAGGGATCATCCTACCCGCTATAATCACTCGTCCCTTTCCCCTACCTGGGAGCTACGAGGCTTGGCTCATGGCTGCCCAGGAGAGTGCTCTCTCCAGTGGATACCTGAGTGGGGATATCCACCAGAGAGAGGGACGCGCGCCAGCAGGGAGTACCTGTCAACCAATGGGAGAAGGAGCACCCAATTGAAATGGGGTTTTGCGCCCTTTCTCCTGATTGGCTGGCGAAACTCCTCTCCTCCCTGAGCGCCGATTGGCGATATTTGCTTTGCGCCATTTTTTCTGAATTGGCTGTTGCTTGGTTTAGGTGCGCAGTTTGAATTCACCGGACTAAACAGAGCAATACTGTGGAACTGATTGCGGGGATGTACAGAGCCTTGAGCCCCAGACTTTATACAATGATTTCTCGGGCTCTGTACATCCGATAGCCCCGCTATTTGCAGGGATCCTAGTTGGGACCCGGGGCTATCCAGCAATATATGTTTTATGTGTGACCCCTTCCTTTCCCTGGACATGGAGTCCCTAAGTGCTTCCCCATGTATATGATGTGCTTTACTGTTGTACAGTTGGTATCTCCGAGGGTGGGAGATGGTTATCTGTAGGCCATCCCCCTCCAGCCTTGGATTGTGTTGAACTGAATGGAGACCCCCTGCGGTCTGTGAATAAAAGCTGTGTGTACCAATAAAGCATTGTCAGTGTTGTACCCAGGGCCAGATTAAGAGCCGACCAGGGCCAGAATCGTATCGACCAAAAACACTAAAACAATTATCCCTCCAGAGCATCATGTATCAGATGGAGATGGTGTTGGAGGGAAACTCAAAGGATGCAGCTATACGAAAACACATACTCTATGCTAATCTCTCTCTAATTTATGCTTTCATCTTTCAAGTAAATCCATATCCCCTAACACCAGTGTCCAGTGAAGCAGGAAGTCAATGTGCAGGGTAAAAGAGTGTGCCACTGGCGCAAATCACGTGACCAGACCTGCCAAAAGGTGTGAACATGCCCAAAAAGGGGGCATGTTTGTTCAAAGCACTGGAAGGCCAGCCTGGCATGAATGCATGCCAGACTGCCTGACAATCATGCAGGCTGTCCAACTAAGGGCATACTATGCAGGCAGCACCCTGAGCTTGACATAAATGCATCAAATAATGCGCCTACTCCACACTTTCTAAAGACTGTCCCCTAGCACTCACATGTCCACTTGTCTCCTTATCATCTTACTAGCAGGCAGAAGTTCCTGGTATATAGTCCGAGACAGAGAAAAGGTGTATGTAGTGAGTGTAGAAGAAAAGGGACATGCCACAGTGTTAGAGAGACCAAAGTCTGCATTACCTAAACTGTGGTGGAATCTCGGTAAAAATAAATTTAGTAGGCCGAGATTACCACGTGGCATATGTACGTGCATATGCTGACGTATTGATCAGTTGGTTGCACGAGGCAAGATACGATCAGTAGTGTACGGAGCATGTGCAAGAATACAGGATGTAGTATTCCCCTCCTCCATTGTGCTGGACAGGCCATGCGGTCAAGCAGGAAGTTAATTCTTATTTGTATTGATTGGTCAAGAGAATGTGCGGGTGGAGCTTAATATGGGAGGAGTTATGTGCCTATATAAGGAGCCTGCACTATTGTCCGGGGCTCAGAACATTCTGTATTTTGGTGACATTAGTCCCTCTGAGTCCCGATCGGTGATCCAATAAAGAATCTCTTCCTTCCTGAAGAAACCTGTGTCCATCTCTCTGTGCTTGGCTTCCGTCAGTTTCTCCGGTATCATTTGGTGCATTGGCCGGGAAGCTCATCGTTCAACGGTAGCTGAGAGGCAGAGGCGTGAGACGGTCTATCTTTGCCCACGTTCTCTACGGCTGCACCCCTGAACTTCTGCGTGGACCTCCCTTCGTCTCGGCGCCACTGGTCTGTTGTCCAGGAGATCATCGGCCTCTACGTAAGAAGTGCTGGGGTGTCCCCGTCGATGAGTGTGAACTCAGGTTCAGGAACGAGGAGGTAAGACAACTGCTGTTTTAGACGGCAGACCCACTAGGGGTATACCGATTGTGCGGTAGGCCCAAAAAGGGTTTAAATCTGTGTATGGAATCTGCCCCCTCTGTCGGAGGGAAGGAGCGAAGGCGCACCGCTCAATCGAACGCTCTTTAGTAAGACCGTTTGATTTGGTTTGGAGTCAGGCGGGGTCCTGTGTAAATAGCCCTAGCCGGACACCGGTGTCTTGTCTAGACTAGCGTTCTAGGGTGTATATTTTGTTCGCTAGGTCGGAGGGACCGGGAGACTAAGCGGCGTCTGTGTAAATTCGGTTCGCTAGATCTCAACCTATCTTGGCTAAGTGGGAAGGCGTGTAAATTTGGAACCCACTAGATTTTTGATAGAGTAAATAGACTAAGAGGGTTCTGTTGTAAATTCCGCCCTCTAGTTCGCTATATGTGGTGCTTGGGCAGTGTGGCTAACCCAAACGGGTGTACATAGTTTTAGGTAGTCCATTCAAGGTACTGGCCAATAGTTTAGTTGGGATTGTATATGTGTTAAAGATTGTTAGTAAAGTGTATATCTTGTTAGATAGCGCGAGCTCAGCCGTCTAGCGAGAGTGTTAATAGTGTGTTGCTGTATCATAGTGCACGGTACCATAACCCTGTATATTTACTGACACTGTATATAAGTACTAATCATTGTCGTCTATTGCATGTTTAACACCATAACCACTAATAATTGTATTGTGACCTTAAATTGTGCTTTGACCTATGCTAACCGTACTGTAACCGCTATTTGTAAAAGACGATGTTACTGGGGTGTGTTATAGACGGGTAATTCGTATATAGAGAATTATAGCGTGGGTGACTGTATAGTTTCGCCAAAGGGCATAATATTGATTATTTAGTGACTGGTGTAACAGCTGTGTGTGTACTGGAATTCCCTGAGTGTTTATTGTGTTATTGTGTACGTTTCACTTGGTAACCGTACCACGTGGTGCTGTTGCCAGAGGAAACGGGTGTGACTGTTGAATAGAACGCGTGCATAGTATTCGTTGTCAACGACGTTCCATTGATAAGTATGGGCGCGTCGGAGTCAACGATTTTGGATCCCTTAGGTTGTATGGTAAAGCATTTTAAAAAGGGATTTAAAACATGTGATTTTGGGGTTAAAATGTCTCCTGTACGTTTGGTCACTTTGTGCACTAGGGAGTGGCCTATTTTGGTTGCGGCATGGCTGCCACGTGGTAGTTTGGATCCAACCCTGATACAGCGTGTACACGTGGCTGTGTCAGGTAGGCCTGAACTTTACGGACAGTTTCCATATATTGATTGTTGGAGACAGGCCGTAAACGACTCGCCAAAATGGATTCAGATATGCCACGAGGAGCAATGTCGCCTCATGGTGGCCAGGACTTGTTTGTCCACTAGGACTGTGGTTAGGCCCATTTTGGACACGCCCCCTGAGTCCGAGATCCCTTTGCCGCCCCCTTACTTCCCTATAGGAAGAGGTGACGCGAGTGCAGGAAGTTCTATACCCCTCCCCTCATTGCCCTCATCCACTTCCGCTTCCTCCTCCAGTACAGAATCCACCCCCCCTCGTATTAAACCTCCCCTTCCGGAACCAGAACCAACCCCCTGATTTGGCGCCACTTCAAACTTCCGGTCAAGCTTCTTCTAGCTCGGCTGGGAGTATTCTATTTACTAGCTTTTCCCCAAATCAAGCTCCCACATCCTCATGCCCTATTACCCCCCGACTGGAACCCATAACTAACGCCCCTTCACGTAGCCCTATACTAACCAGACAACTGACCGGTACCCAACAACTTAAACATTATCAGATGCCTCTTCGTCTGAATCCTGGGTCAGCCTATCTCGATGCCGCAGGTCAAATGGCACATGCTGACCCAGTCTTCGTATATGTCCCGTTCACTACTACCGATCTCTTGAATTGGAAGACCCACAATTCCTCGTACACTGAGAAACCACAAGCTATGACCGATCTGTTCACCTCGATAGTTCAGACACATAATCCGACATGGGCTGATTGCCAGCAGTTATTAATGACATTGTTTAATAAGGGGAAAGGACAAGGATTAACCAAGCGGCCATTAAAGCGCTAGAGGATAGAGCCCGTGCTTTAAATCAAGCCAATCCGGCAGCATGGGCCGCAACACATTACCCTAATACCGATCCCGATTGGAATGTTAATGGCGCAGATATGGTTCAACTCAAAGCCTATAGAGATGCTATAATTGCTGGCATGAAAGCCGGAGGGAAGAAAGCTATTAATATGTCGAAGACAGTTGAGGTGATTCAGAAAAGTGATGAAGCGCCCAGTGTCTTTTATGACCGATTATTGGAGGCATACCGCTTGTATACCCCCTTTAATCTGGAAGACGCTGATAATTCCCGAATGGTAAACTCCGCCTTTGTCAGCCAAGCTTACGGAGATATTAAGCGCAAGCTACAGAAGTTAGAAGGGTTTGCAGGAATGTCTATCACCCAACTAATGGAGGTAGCAAATAAAGTATACATGAACAGGGAAACAGAGACAAAGAAAGAGGAAGAGCGCAAGATGCGTAAAAAGGCTGATATGCTAGCGGTAGCGATCGCAAGCGTAGATAGACGGGGCCCAGATAGAGGCGATAGTAGATGGAATAGGGAGCCTTTGAGTAGGAATCAGTGCGCGTATTGCAAGGAAGAAGGGCATTGGAGAAACGAGTGTCCGCAAAGAGAGCAGTACGAGAGAGACCTACCCAGGGCAGGTTACGGAAACTTTAGAGGCAGAGCGAGAGGTAGAGGAGGCCCCAGAGGGAGCAATGGTAATAGAGGGAGTAATGGGAACAGAGGAAGTGTAAGGGAAGATAGGTATTATCCAGCAGCGCAAAGGTCCCGCGATAGAGAAGGTAGGGACTTTGTAGGATTGGCTGACACGGTCATGGAGGACTATTGATACCGACCGGGCTCCATCCCCCTTGGTCGAGCGGAGCCTATGGTCGATGTATCAATAGGGGGAAAAAGGAGTGCGTTCATGATCGACACTGGTGCTGAACATTCGGTGGTGACTGACCTAGTTGCTCCTCCATCTGGAAGAACTATTACTGTAATAGGAGCAACTGGAAGAAGTGCTGCAAAACCAGTTCTTAACCCCTTAAGGACACATGACATGTCTGACATGTCAGGATTCCCTTTTATTCCAGAAGTTTGGTCCTTAAGGGGTTAAAAGTCGACTCTGTACATTGGGAGGCCACGTAGTAAAACATCAATTCCTTTATATGCCTGAATGTCCAGTCCAATTGCTGGGACGTGATATGCTATCCAAATTACAAGCGCAGATTACGTTCCTACCAAATGGAACAACATCCTTAAAGTTTAATGGACCTTCAGGTATTATGACATTATCTGTACCAAAGGAAGAAGAGTGGCGACTTTATACAGCGTTGACTCCTTGAATCCTTGAATCCTTATTCAACATACCAGGAGTTTGGGCAGAGAACAACCCACCAGGACTGGCCCGCAATATTCCACCTATTAAAATCGAACTAAAACTTGGGGTTTATCCAGTGAGCCTAAGACAATATCACATCCTGCAGAAGGCTAAGAAGAACATCCAATCTTATCTGGATAAGTTCATACGGTATGGTATCCTAAAATTCTGTACTTCCCCCTGGAACACCCCATTGCTGCCTGTTCAAAAGCCCGGTACAGATGAGTATCGACCTGTGCAGGACTTGAGAGCAGTCAATGATGCGGTTGTTAGTATACATCCAGTTGTGCCCAATCCATATAACCTGCTTGCTTTAATTCCGGGCGGGGCTACTTATTTTACAGTCCTAGACCTCAAAGATGCCTTCTTTTGCCTCCGAATTGCCGCAGAAAGTCAATGTATCTTCGCTTTCCAATGGGAAAACGCTGTAACGGGCTCAAAACGCCAAATGACCTGGACAAGACTGCCCCAAGGGTTTAAAAATTCACCTACCCTATTTGGTTCAGCTCTAAGTCAAGATTTATTGGATTTCGAGTCCATCCCAGGAGAGTGTGTATTGTTACAATATGTAGATGACTTGTTGATAGCAGCAGTTACAAAGGAAATAAGTCAGCAAGCAACGCACGATCTACTACACATTCTCTGGAAGGCAGGATACAAGGTGTCTAGAAAGAAGGCTCAGTTGTGTTTGCCAACTGTCAAATATCTGGGATTCCATATCTCTGAAGGTCAAAGAATTATGGGGCCAGAGAGAAAAGAAGCTGTGTGCCAAATACCGATACCCAAGAATAGAAGACAAGTGCGAGAATTCTTGGGGGCAGCAGGCTTCTGTAGGATATGGATTCCCAGCTACGCGATACTGGCAAAACCTCTGTATGCAGCTATCAAAGGTACAGAGCACGACCCCTTCTTATGGACTCAAGAACAGCAAACGGCATTTGAAGATGTGAAGAAGGCTTTGATGAGTGCCCCAGCATTAGGTCTACCTGATCACACACGACCATTCTACCTGTATGTACATGAGCAAAGAAGAATGGCTGTGGGAGTATTGACACAGTACTTGGGATCATGGCAAAGACCTGTTGCCTACATGTCTAAACAACTGGATGCAGCGGCCAGCGGACTTCCACCTTGTCTAAGAGCCGTAGCTGCAGCCGCCCTGCTAGTAGCTGAAGCCGATAAACTCACTCTGGGTCAAGAACTTTATGTACGAGTCCCACATGCAGTACAGACGTTGTTGGATTACAAAGGAAATCATTGGTTTAGTAACAGTCGTATGACCAAGTATCAAGCAATGTTGTGTGAAAACCCAAGAGTGCATTTAGAGACTGTAAATACCTTAAATCCAGCTACCCTTTTGCCACAACCTACTGAAAGTCAACATGATTGTTTGGAAGTAATGGATGAAGTATTTTCAAGTAGACCAGATCTTCGTGATTTTCCCATCCAGAACCCCGATGTTCAATATTACACCGACGGCAGTAGCTATGTGAAAGAAGGGATCCACTATGCAGGATATGCAGTAACAACGATAGACAAGGTGATAGAAGCTCGGCCACTGGCAAAAGGAACATCAGCACAAAAGGCAGAATTGATAGCACTGACACGAGCGTTACAATTGGCTGAAGGTTTAAGGGTGAACATCTACACGGACTCCAAGTATGCATTTTTAACCACTCATGCCCACGGAGCTTTGTATAAAGAAAGAGGACTATTGAATTCAGAAGGCAAGGAAATCAAGTACGCAGCTGAAATCCTACAACTATTGGAAGCAGTGTGGGAGCCGAAAGAAGTCGGTATTATACATTGTCGAGCGCATCTGAGAGGAGATGGTGATGTAACCAAAGGAAATCGGATGGCAGATAGTGCAGCTAAGCGTGCCGCTGAATCAGGAAGACAGGAGTATGTGGGGCATTTAGCTGCTCTTATACCAACTCCACTGTCTCAATGGACTCCAGTTTATACAGCTCAAGAAGAGGAGTGGTTAAAGACTGAACCTGGAAAGTATTTGGAGAACAAATGGTATCAGTTAGAAGATGGAAGAATAGTCATTCCAGCATCACTAGCGGTAGAAATTGTCCAAAACTATCACAACGGGACACATTCTGGGAGAGACAGCACAGAAGAATCTCTCAGAAAACATTTCTACATACCAAGATTGTCTAACTTGACTCAGGCCATTGTACGAAGATGTGTAACGTGTGCTAAAAATAATGCAAGGCAAGGACCAGTAAAGCAACCAGGAGTCCAGTTTATGGGGGGACTCCCCATGTCCGATTTACAAATTGACTATACAGTGATGCCTAAATCTGGTGGACACCGTTACCTACTGGTAGTTGTGTGTACCTATTCAGGCTGGGTAGAAGCATGTCCTACTTGTACAGAGAAAGCAGGAGAAGTTGTGAGATTCCTGCTACGAGAAATAATACCCCGATATGGACTACCCTGCTTTTTAGGATCGGACAATGGTCCAGCTTTTGTTCATCAGTGCCTACAACAACTGACTCATATGCTTGGTATAAAGTGGAGGCTTCATATGGCATATAGACCCCAGAGTTCTGGTAAGGTAGAGAGAATGAATAGAACTATTAAGAATCAGTTGGCTAAAATGTGTCAGGAAACCCAACTTAAGTGGAACGTTCTCTTGCCCATAGCTCTATTGCGAATCCGCAGTACACCTACCAGAAGGATGGGCCTCTCTCCTTTTGAAATCATGTATGGGCGACCACCTCCCGTACTTGGTAACTTAAGGGGGGATTTGAGTCAGTTGGGAGAAGGAATTACCCGGCAGCAGGTTGTAGAGTTGGGTAAGACTATGGAGGAGGTACAGAAATGGGTACAAGATAGATTACCTGTGAATATTTATCCCCCAATTCATAGTTACCACCCAGGAGACCAAGTGTGGATTAAAGAGTGGAATCATGTACCGTTAGGGCCCAAGTGGAGAGGTCCTTATGTTGTTCTTTTGTCTACCCCTACAGCGATAAAAGTAGCCGAAGTGACTCCGTGGATACATCACTCCAGGGTTAAACCAGCAGCAGTCGATTCTTGGCAAGCTACAGCAGATCCGGAGAATCCCTGCAAGATCCGGTTAAAGCGCACGACTCAGTCGGAGTGACGAGGAACCTTGTGGATTACAAATTTTATTGTTTCAGAGATTTGGTAAGTGAGTGAGAAGGCCATAATAAAGCCTGTCCGCTCACCAACGAGTGTATAAGTCAGGAAAAGTCTCGAAGGGACCCCTGTGAAGACGAGCAGAACTCCATTCCCTGCAGCCCTTACATCCTGGAAGCTGAGGTGCCTTCGCACGGACGAAGACTGAGGATGACGACGAAAGATGTGTTTCTGATAATGTTTTTATATGTGTATTTTTATATTCAGGAAGGTAGAGGTACCGACACTCCTAGCTGTGAGGTATGCATTAAGACTACAAGAACAGGTAACCATATTTCCCAAACCCTAATTTGGCATTCGCAATACGAGTGTAAAGGAGATGTATCAAGTATGTATCAAGTATCAAGTATGTAGATACTTAAATATAGAATATAGTGTGTGCCATTTAGGAGTAGGGGAACCTAAGTGCTTCAGTCCAGAGTATCAACCCCGTACGATTTGGTTGACTCTCAGGAATGGAGATCCTCAGGGGACCCTAATTAATAAGACGGTATTAGAATCCGTACATTCTTAGGGTGTTCTGCTATTTGATGCGTGTAAGGCGATATCAAGTGGTAGAAAGCCGTGGAATGTATGTGGGGATCTTAGATGGGAGAGGACGTATGGGTCTAACGATAAATATATTTGTCCCAGTAGTAAAAATAAGTATGTGAGTCCTAGATGCCCAAATAGAGATTATAACTTTTGCCCATATTGGTCTTGTGTGGGGTGGGCAACTTGGGGACAGACAGTAGACAAGGACATGATTGTGACTAAGTTGCCTACCAGTCCATATTGTAAGTCTATGGAATGCAATCCAGTCCATATACTTATAAATAACCTCGACAAGTTCTTAGATAAATATGGTAATTTATTTGGGTTTCAAATATATGGGACGGGTTTAGATCCTGGGACAGTATTGTTTATAGGGATAGAGACTGATACGGTATCCTCCGAGACTCATCAAGTATACCATTCCTTTTATGAAGAGATGAGCATAGATAATAAGATCCCCCATAATGCTAAAAACCTGTTTATTGATTTAGCTGAAAGTATTGTCGGTAGTCTTAATGTTACCAACTGTTATGTGTGTGGAGGTACTAACATGGGAGACCAATGGCCTTGGGAAGCAAAGGAGGTAATGTCCGGTTCTGAGGCAGTTGACCAATTAATATCTACACAAGCCGATTATCATATGAGTGTTAGAGGTAAATCTGAGTGGAGATTAAAGACCTCCATCATAGGTTATGTTTGCATAGCAAGGAAAGGAATGATGTATAATACTTCTGTAGGAGAATTAACTTGTCTAGGGCAAAAAGCTTATGATGATGATACAAAGAATACAACTTGGTGGTCAGCTTCAAATGTCTCAGAACCATCTAACCCGTTTGCAATATACGCCAATTTAAAGGATGTGTGGTTTGATCTATCCATCACATCTACCTGGAGAGCCCCAGCAAATTTGTACTGGATCTGTGGTAAGAAAGCCTATTCGGAGTTGCCACAGGACTGGGAAGGGGCATGTGTGTTGGGTATGCTCAAACCATCCTTCTTCTTGTTACCTATCGAAACAGGTGAGACTTTAGGTGTTAAAGTGTATGATGTGAATCATAGGAAGAAAAGGGGACCCATAGAGATAGGCACCTGGGAAGATAATGAATGGCCTCCCCAGCGTATTATAGATTACTATGGGCCAGCCACGTGGGCAGAGGATGGTACCTTTGGTTATAGAACCCCAATTTATATGCTCAACCGTATTATAAGATTACAGGCATTGGTTGAGATCATTACTAACGAGACATCACAAGCGCTCAATCTTCTAGCGAAGCACAATACCAGGATGAGGACAGCAGTATACCAAAATAGATTAGCCTTGGATTACCTTTTGGCAGTAGAGGGAGGTGTATGTGGGAAGTTTAACCTGAGCAATTGCTGTCTTCAAATAGATGACGAAGGGCAAGCAATAGCTGAGCTTACTAGCCATATGGTTAAACTAGCGCATGTGCCTACTCAGGTATGGAAAGGGTATAATTCAAGTAGTTGGTTTGGTAGCTGGTATGAGTGGTTTGGAGGGCTTAAGGCAGTGGTAGGTGGAGTCCTACTAATTTTAATGTTGTGTCTACTCCTGCCGTGTCTTATACCCTTAGTAGTTAGGTCTGTGCAAAGCCTGATAGAAAATATAGCAGAGAGGAAGGCTGCTGCACAGATAATGGCAATTTATAAATATAAGGCTCTAGATCAGGGAGAACCAATGCAGGAAGATGAGTGTTGAAGATTCACATCATAAGATAAGTCTGGTCTGGTTCAAGGTAACTTGCGGTGTATGCAAACTAAGGTTAAGTGATGCCTCAAGTAATTGTGAAATATCAAGAGGCATCAAAGGGGGGAATGTGGTGGAATCTCGGTAAAAATAAATTTAGTAGGCCGAGATTACCACGTGGCATGTGTACGTGCATATGCTGACGTATCGATCAGTTGGTTGCACGAGGCAAGATACGATCAGTAGTGTACGGAGCATGTGCAAGAATACAGGATGTAGTATTCCCCTCCTCCATTGTGCTGGACAGGCCATGCGGTCAAGCAGGAAGTTAATTCTTATTTGTATTGATTGGTCAAGAGAATGTGCGGGTGGAGCTTAATATGGGAGGAGTTATGTGCCTATATAAGGAGCCTGCACTATTGTCCGGGGCTCAGAACTTGCTGTATTTTGGTGACATTAGTCCCTCTGAGTCCCGATCGGTGATCCAATAAAGAATCTCTTCCTTCCTGAAGAAACCTGTGTCCATCTCTCTGTGCTTGGCTTCCGTCAGTTTCTCCGGTATCAAAACTAATTTTATTATCATCAAGTCCACATAGGTTTTGGTCTCATGCATCCCTCTTAAGCTTCCAAACTTAATGGGACACTATAGTCACCAGAACAACTACAGCTTATTGTATTTGTTCTGGTAAGTAGAATCATTCCCTCCAGGCTTTTTGCAGTAAACACTGTCTTTTCAGAGAAAATAACTCTGATGGCCATTCCTTAGATGGCTGTTAGAGGTGCCTCCTGGGGTAGTACTGCCTAGTGTGCAGCACCGCCATTCAGTGTCTCCACCCTCTGCATGCAGACACTGAACTTTCCTCATAGAGATGCATTGAATCAATTTATATTCATGAGGAGATGCTGCCTGGCCAGGGCTATGTTTGACTTGTGCTGGCTCTGCCCCTGATCTGCCTAGTTGACAGTCTCAGACAATCCTATGGGGAAGCATTGTAATTTGCGCAGACCACCACTTCTGATGATGTCAGCAGACAGAGTCAGTTCAGAGGCAGACAGGGACAGAGCCAGCAGCTGCAGACTTGAATACAAGTAAGAGTTTACTATATTTAAGGGAGGCAAGAGGGGGCCGAGGGGCTAAATTGTGGTTTTAACATAATAAGGTCAGAAATACATGATTGTGTTCCTGACCCTCTAGTGTTCCTTTAAGCAAGAGTATGTGAAGAGTAGTTTTAAAAAAAAAATACCAGCCTTATACATTTGAATAATTAGTTATGCGTGACATCACATGATGTAAATCACAAGGAGTGACATAAGAGAAAATTCTGTTAAATCACCAACAAACTACTCACAGTTTGATTCTGCTGTATAGATGGATTGCTCCCAGTGCCTCCCTGTCTCCCAGTGTCTCAATATTGCAAGTCACCCAGTCTCTCAGTGTCCCTATGTATCACAGTGTCAGTGTCCCCATGTCGCCTAGTCCACTAGTCTCCCAGTGTCTCAGTGTTCCCATTTCTCCCAGTGTCCCCATGTCTCACTGTGTCCCCATGTCACTGAGAGACCCGGGGACACTAGATGGGCCAAATGGTTCTTATCTGCCGTAACATTCTATGTTTCTATGTTTCTATGAGTCACTAGGCACACTGGGAGACATGGGGGCACAGACACTGGGACACTAGGGGAAACTGGCAGCCATGGGGACACTGTGTCCCTAGTGTCTCCATGTCCCAATGTCTCAGTGCCTCTCAATGTCCCTATGTCTCACAGTGTCCCCATGTGTCTCAGTGTCCCCATTTCTCACAGTGTCCCTGAGCTGTAGAGCTCCTGTCTGTGCTGTGACTCTCTGTGCTGTGTAGCTGCTCCCCCATGGATCAGTGAGTAGTAGAGAAAGGCAGGGAGGGATATGCTGTAACTTCCTATCCCTGCCTCTCTCCACACACACAGTGACCCCTACTGGCCGGTGCTGGAATTGCAGAGTAATTTCCATTTATAAATGGAAAAGAAAAATGACTACAGAGTGAGGCTAAGCTGACCCTGGAGTCAAAAAAATTGACTAAATGGGCAACAAACATGGGCATAACCCAAAGCGATAAACTTTAGAGAAAAATCCTGAAAGTCAGAGTTGTTGGGAGGGAGAGCAAGAGTCCAGCTTCCAACAAAAACTAACAAAGGGTGTGCCCATAAATTAGAGTAAATAACTCAAAACCCATGGTATAGGAAATGCCGAAAAAAAATAATAAATCTTTAATGGAGAAATAATAAAAATATGCACTCCCTGGCAGGTATATGATCTACCTGCTATAAGTACTTTATATACTTAAGACTAACCAGGCAGACTTCATTTAAGACCCAGACCTAGTGTGTTTAGCAAGTCACCCACTTTAGAAAAAATATAAATGTCTTCTACTCCCAAAGCAACAATACATACATAAAACTTAACAGGGGGGGCAGAGCTTGCCTGCCGGGCAAAGCAGACGTGCCTGCTAAGAGCTCCTGAGCCTGAGGCCAAGATTTGGGTGTTAACGCCCGACCACCCAAGCGTACCAGCTGTGGACAGCGATAGTCCCGACCAGAGGGCGATGCTGCATCGGGGGATACCCGATATGAGACCCTCCGTGGCTGAATCGACCACGTCGCAGCCTGCGGCCTACACGGGTGAAAGCAGAGGAAAGGCGGCCGCTCTGCCGGTTCTCTGGCTGAAAAGGGAGCACTCTCACATTGCCTCCCCCCCTGGACCGGTGGGGGATATCCCGGTCCCTGCCGAGCTGGACGACCGCAGCCCTGGACAAAGCAGAGGTAGCGGTGACACCCTCGTGCAGAATAAGAGCGGCAACACCCAAGATGGCGAATGCGCCTCACTCCACAACACGCGGCAAGCAAATGTTTGAAGCTAACCTAGATGAGCTCTTCACCAGGTTTTGGGCGAAGCTGACATCCAGGGAGCAACTGGCTGGCACAAACATACCTGCAAGGCAGCTGACACTCACCCGCACATAGCCAGCGCCACCGCGAGCTCCAGCGACACACAAGGTGAGCCACAACCAGCAGACACGTGGAGCCTACAGGCCGAAGCTACAGCAAATGCCAACAGCAATGGTGAACCACAAACCCAACCCGGCGAACTCTAATCAACGTCCACAGCACCCACAGACGACGCTGAGGAAGATAACAGAGAGAAAGCTGCACACCCCTTCAACTCTGCAGACCACTCCTGCAAGTATGCCCACAGAAATCTCCAGCCCTAAGAGTGGACGCAGAGTGGTTGCTATCGGCGGCTCCCCTAAGAGGCGCCGACGGCGGGACCGGCCTCACAAGCGGCGCCGAAGTGCCCGCTCCCTACCCAGCATTCACCCCCACTTCAAGCCACCACAACACCGGACGGGAGCTGGAGCAATCTACCCATCAGGGAACGCCGACCCCCCACTACGCAAACCTCTACCACCAAATGCTGGACGCCTGGCTCCTATACGCATGTATGGCTTTGACACCACAGGAGATAGCGGCTCACCGGGGCTACAGTGTGAGCCCAGAGGGGATCGGATGAGAGTGGCCATGAGACTGGAGTATGACAGGCATATCGCTGGACTTTCCCCATTATGCCTCCTAACGCACGAACTGCTCCTGGACTGCCGGCTAAGCATACAGTAACGACCATTAACCCTTTGCTGAGTGATTAATAAGCATTATTATAAGCGCTAGCTAAATCAATCTAATGTGGCATCCTAAGCATGTTTGAAACTCACTAGGTGGCTGTTGGTCTACCTGCATGTTAACACGCTAGAAAACACAAATCTATATACACCTTCTCACACATAGATATGATTAGAAGCTTGCAATACACCTGTTTGTACTAAAATACTATGTGTGACTGTATGCCCCAACATGATGATCTTCAACCTGCATATACAGTACATGTACCTTTAGTATGTTGCTAGCTAATGTTTTTCATGCCCACTAGCCTAACCACCTACAGCATTAAGTTTCTATGCATAGTTATGTAAATTTAAGGATATCAATGTTCCAGCCTGTTTATAGCTTAACTATCGACGACACTGCCTAAAAAACATACCTGCTACTACTGATGCTTGCATGTCAGATATAACTAGATTGCCTTACCACGTCTAACTACGTTTAAAAATTTATAAAAAATGTGCTTTCATCTCACTGCCACATATGTATAAACCTGTGATATCACTGTGATTATATTTGCTGTTTTGGCAACGTATATCACTTTGTCAAACCATGCACAACAAAAAAAAAACAAAAAAAAAAACAAAAAACAACTTAACAGATGGTACGGCTTAACGATGTTACAGAGGGAGAGATATAGATCTTTGATATCTTTGATCACCTTTGTCCAGCAAGTCAGGGGCACAACCGAAGAGAGAACATGGTCCTTTGTCTACTGTTCTTTTATAGACAAAATGACGTCATAATGTTTAAATAAAACTCTGGCCATATAAGGACACATAAATACCTTGACCCCCAATCAGCACATTCCAGAGCTAATTGTATAGAATAGCAAATCACCATCTGTTTTATTTAACCCATTAGATATCCATGCCTAATATGACTATATAGTTCATACAAAATACACAATCCAGTGCACTCGCAATGATTTCAAATCTTACAGATTGTAATAATTTTATTTAAAAACACCTCACCTAGGCAAAAAATAATGGGTGTTTTGTTACATGATATTGCGTAAGCCTACCACAACATCAATGTACCCCATTCTTGGCAGGTCCTACTCTGCTTGCTCTTATGAGATTAATCCACTTACTTGGGAAATACTTCCTCCTGGCACTCTCTGCAAGTCAAGGCTAAATAGAATCCTGGAATAGGGCATCTGGGACAGGGAGGGGTGCAAAACCAAGGAGTTGGCCTGGACTCCTAAATATATAAATGAAACCAAGAGGGCTGCACTCACCTTACAGGTGATACTCGAAAAATTTGAATATCGTGCAAAAGTTAATTTATTTCAGTAATGAAATGAAACTCAGTGAATTAGAATATTAAATGCAATCAATAAAACAAGGCGTGTACATCGAACAATATCGGACCTCTGAAAAGTATAAGCATGCATTTGGACTTAGTACTTGGTTTGGGCCCCTTTTGCAGCAATTACTGCCTAAATGCGGCGTGGCATGGAAGCTATCAGCCTGTGGCACTGCTGAGGTGTTATGGAAGACCAGGATGCTTCAATAGCGGCCTTCAGCTCTTCTGCACTGTTCGGTCTCATGTCTCTCATCTTTCTCTTGGCAATGCCCCATAGATTCAGAGGGTTCAGGTCAGGCGAGTTTGCTGGCCAATCAAGCACAGTAATCCCCCTGCTGGAAAATGAAGTCAGCATCCCCATAAAGCTCGTCTGCGGAAGGAAGCATGAAGTGCTCCAAAATCTCCTAGTAGACGGCTGCGTTGACCCTGGACTTAATGAAGCACAGTGGACCAACACCAGCAGATGACATGGCTCCCCAAATCAACACAGACTGTGTAAACTTTACACTGGACTTCAAGCACCTTGCAATGTGTGCCTCTCCATTCTTCCTCCAGACTCTGGGTCCTTGGTTTCCAAATGAGATGCAAAAGTTGCTCTCATCAGAAAAGAGGACTTTGGACCACTGAGCAACAGACCAGGTCTGTTTTTCTTTAGCCCTGGTAAGACGCTTCTGACGTTGTTTCTTGTTCAGGAGCGGCTTGAAGAGGAATACGACATCTGAAGCCCATGTCCAGGATCAATCTGTGTGTGGTGGCTCTTGATGCACTGACTCCAGCATCAGTCCACTCCTTGTGAAAGTCCCCAACACTTTTGAATGGCCTTTTCCTGACAATCCTCTCCAGGCTGCGGTCATCCCTGCTGCTTCTGCACCTTTTTCTTCCACACTTTTCCCTTCCACATAACTTTCTATTAATGTGCTTTGATACAGGATTTTGGGAACATCCAACTTCCTTCGCAATTACCTTTTGAGGCTTTCCCTCCTTATGGAGGGTGTCAATGATGGTTTTCTGCACAACTGTCAGGTCAGCAGTCTTCCCCATGATTGTGATTCCTTCTGAACCAACTGAGAGACCATTTAAAGGCTCAGAAACCCTTTACAGATGTTATGGCTTACTTAGCTGATGAGAGTGGGACACTGTGAGCCTAGAATATTGCACCTTTTCACAATATTCTAATTTACTGAGATTGTGGATTTGTGGTTTTCATGAGCTGTAAGCCATAATCATCGCACTTATGACAAATCACGGATTGAACTATCTTGCTTTTCATGTAATGCGTCTATCTCATATATTAGTTTCCCCTTTTACGTTGCATTACTGAAATAAATTTACTTTTGCACGATATTTTAATTTTTCAAGTATCACCTGTATAGTTAACATAATAATGCTAAGATAAATACCATGTTTTTTGGCGAAGATTTTGTAGGTAAGTAGGATTTTACCAGACTGTGTCATGGACTGTTTTCATGTATTTCAGGTTTTTGTGTGCATTTTTATTTTCCTGTAATCTATATAACGCTCATTATCATACATTTGTACGCACAGTGGGTGTATCAACCACTTTTATTTTACAAAGAGTTAGCATGGAAACGGCAAATGAACTTTCACCGACTGCTTTTCACAACTTCTACCATAATATTCAGGCAGTCCTGTGTTGCAATGTATAATAAAGGAGTCCTTATTAGAGATTTTTATTTTATGCAAATCTCTAAAACTGAATGTTTGTTTTTAATTTGTACACAAAAAAAAGTGTGAAAACATTCAAGTGCGAAAACATTTTTAAGATATTGTCTTACAAGTGATATGGAGCCATATATGAAAGTGTCAATAAAGAGTTGTTGTATGAGATGAATATTAAATATTTCTTCTTACTCAGGTCAGTTTGTAGTTTTCATACTTGTGTTCCATTTTATATTTTAGTAAGTGCTTTCTCACTGTTAATCTAGTTTACAATAGAAAATAATGAAGAATCTAGAACAATGACCTCTCTAAGACATGCGTAAACCACAGAAAGTTAATTTTACACATATATGATGGGTGTGCCTTGGGTGGATAGCTACTGTAAATGTAAACCCTGTGAACAAGAAGCACTGACCTGGATTGTAATTATTGTTTTGCCACATGGGGACACAGACGGCTACTTTCTACGCCACATATTCAACTACTGTCACATTTCTTTGAAGATAAAAGGAAATATTTCACACAGTCCACTAACTTAATGAATGTTTAGACCAGTTCACACAGTTTTGGCTGTTTGTGTTCTTTCCTGTAGTCATCTGCTTTGATTAGAAAATGTGAAAGTAGCAGTTTGGGTGGTAAAACCAGTCCAGTTTGCTACGGACACAGCCCCGGGCAGTGAATCTACATGTTGTGACCTCAAGCTAGCTTTCAAATGGGTCTCGACAATATGCAAGGTTTAGATGACATTTGAATGTGGACCATCAAGTCCACGTTTGAATAGATCATTATAGATCAAAGCTAGATAAAATGGCACGTGAACTCTATACTGTACTCTACTGTACAGTGCTGACTCTATGAAAATTACTAAGCATTCAAACAGTAAGGGGGGAAGTGAGGATCAGAGAGGGTGAATGTTCTAAGAACATTTGTGCTTATATGTTCTGCAACAGCCTTCCTTCCACAGAGATACTGCATGTAATGTAATAATTGTGATTGTGAACCGGAATGCACACTTCAATATACTTGTTTTTCAACATCATGCCTTGACTGGTTAGGTGAATGGTAATAATTTTTCCTTCTTTATATATATATTCAGAGAAGTGAGCTCTGAATGCATATAGTGCAGTTTGTGTACAGGTCATATTATTTAGTGGTGCTTACATGCAGTCCTGTGTTTAGTTTTATAGGGTACCACCTTTCTTTGAAATTGCATAATTGATTATATATGTGTGACATCATACAATATGACATCACAGTATGTAAATCAGGGCAAAAAATAAATTTGGTAAGGGGAAATGCTATAAATTACAATAACAACAAAAACAAAAAAAGTGTAATTCTGCTGCATAGAAGGATGGCAGTATGGGGAGATTGAACTGCTCTTCTGAGTGGTTACTCAATAGACCCACTAGTAGGGTGTCTGTAACACATCCCTGTCTGCATCATAGACAATATATACAAATAAACAGGGTTTATTCACAAAACATCGAATTGTAATGACTTACAACCCGAATTGCAAAGTGTAGGTTAAAATAGCCAGGCTGTGCCTAGGCTAAATTGGAGAATATTATCAAATCAATTATTTTAGCTAGCATTTAAAATTAATATTTCATTTAACTACATTTCGCAGTTTAATGAATACATCTCTGTAGTTTATTCCCTAAACTGAAGAATATAGGGTAAAGCACCGAAAACTAAACTACAAAGTTAAGGCCAAAGTATGCTGCTCTATAACAATAAGTAAAGGGATGACTGATTAAGCAATAGCTATAGCTTCTATATTTGATGTGTAATAACAGTGTACAAACTAACACACCTACACGGGATCAAGGTTCACTGTCTGCAGCAAAGGACACTTTTGTTTAAAATGTAAACTCACTCTTACATTTTTTTCTATTTGTTTATTTTCTATCTAGATATAATTTAGAATGAATTTATATATAGAATATAAATGAGGTACAGCCATGGGTTTTGTAGATTTGGCAAAATCAAATTAATTAATGATCATAATGTCAATCATAACAGGAAACTTCACCCTGAAACTTATTCTTTCCTATTTTTTGCAATTTAGTGTTATATTTACCTAATTCTATCTATCTTTTAAAAAACGTGCTTAAGGTAATTCATTCATTGCTGCGCTAGTGGCAAAAAAGATACTAGACCGGCAGGGAAGATTCATCAATCTTCCTTGTTGGCCCATGGCTGCAAAGCTGCAAATAGGTCACTAATGTGCCTGAATTCTCAGTCTGCCCTGTATTATCGTTTTGTTCAATTTTTCTGATAGCCTTTCTCAAACAGGCTGGCTTGCAAATTGGCGCCACTACCTGCTTCTTAGCTTGTAGGCCATGCCATTGAGGAAACGAAGGTAGAGTCATGCCTGACTCTGCCAGAAAGGAGTGATCAGTAGGAGTGACTTTTGGTGGCATCCAACTTGATGTAGAACCCTCGCGATCATTGTTAAACGTGGAAACATGTACGATCCTTGGGCTGGCCATTCTTGATGGAATATATCCACTGCTGAGTAGTGATGTCGCGAACATAAAATTTTCGGTTCAAGAACGGCGAACGCGAACTTCCGCAAACGTTCGCGAACCGGCGAACCGGGCGAACCGCCATAGACTTCAATGGGCAGGCGAATTTTAAAACCCACAGGGACTCTTTCTGGCCACAATAGTGATGGAAAAGTTGTTTCAAGGGGACTAACACCTGGACTGTGGCATGCCGGAGGGGGATCCATGGCAAAACTCCCATGGAAAATTACACAGTTGATGCAGAGTCTGGTTTTAATCCATAAAGGGCATAAATCACCTAACATTCCTAAATCACAATGGATATGGATTGACACCTGACATATGACATATTGACAGCTTGACATATGGATTGACACCTGTCCTCAGAGACCCTGATACACACTGAAAAAGAGCAGAATAGGGACTGTTCCTCCTACATAGGGTCACTTGGCAGATATGGATTGACACCTATCCTAAGGATCCCTGATACACACTGACACAGAGCAGAATAGGGACTGTTCCCCCTACATAGGGTCACTTGGCAGATATGGATTGACACCTATCCTAAGGATCCCTGATACACACTGACACAGAGTAGAATAGGGACTGTTCCTCCTACATAGGGTCACTTGGCAGATATGGATTGACACCTATCCTAAGGATCCCTGATACACACTGACACAGAGCAGAATAGGGACTGTTCCCCCTACATAGGGTCACTTGGCAGATATGGATTGACACCTATCCTAAGGATCCCTGATACACACTGACACAGAGCAGAATAGGGACTGTTCCCCCTACATAGGGTCACTTGGCAGATATGGATTGACACCTATCCTAAGGATCCCTGATACACACTGACACAGAGTAGAATAGGGACTGTTCCTCCTACATAGGGTCACTTGGCAGATATGGATTGACACCTGTCCTCAGGGACCCTGAGACACACTGCGGGGGGACGGACCTACTGTCCTCCCCCCGGCCCCCACCCCTGCGCGGTGGGTGGGGGCCATAAATCACAATGGGGGGGACCTACTGTCCTCCCCCGACTATTTTCCCACGCTGTGTAAAATGACACAGAGCACTGTGATTCGTGGGCTTGGAATCTTACCAATCAGAGTGCTCTGTGTCATTTTACACAGCGTGGGAAAGTTCTTTGGAATTTTCCCACGCTGTGTAAAATGACAAAGAGCACTCTGATTGGCTTAAACCAGCCAATCAGAGTGTTCTTAGCCTAATTGCAGGGCGTGGCAAGGCTTTATAAGCCTTCCCCCGCCCTGCAGAGCTCAGTCTGCGCGGAGCCCTCCATGGGTGAAGTCGGTTCTTATGGCTTTTTATTTGGCCTTTTTTGGGGCTGAAAAAAGAAGATTTAGAAAAAAGAAGACGTCAAATGGTAAGTTGAATTTTTCCTTACAGGTTAGTTATTTTATTCCCCCCTCACTATTTTTTAGGGTGAGGGGGGTAGGTAGGGGGTAACTTCTTTTGGGGTGGGGGGGGGGGTGACTAGGGGCTTTGGGACCCATAGTCACCATTGATTGGGGGGGGAATTTGTATTTAGGGCCCCCACCACCGCGCAGGGGTGGGAGCAGGGGGAGGACAGTAGGTCCCCCCATTGTGATTTATGGCCCCCACCCACCGCGTAGGGGTGGGGGCCGGGGGGGAGGACAGTAGGTCCCCCCCTCATTATTTTTATGGCCCCCACCCACCGCGCAGGGGTGGGGGCGGGGGGAGGACAGTAGGTCCCACCCTCCAGTGTGTATCAGGGTCCCTGAGGACAGGTGTCAATCCATATCTGCCAAGTGACCCTATGTAGGGGGAACAGACCCTATTCTGCTCTGTCAGTGTGTATCAGGGATCCTTAGGATAGGTGTCAATCCATATCTGCCAAGTGACCCTATGTAGGGGGAACAGTCCCTATTCTGCTCTGTGTCAGTGTGTATCAGGGATCCTTAGGATAGGTGTCAATCCATATCTGCCAAGTGACCCTATGTAGGGGGAACAGTCCCTATTCTGCTCTGTGTCAGTGTGTGGGGGGAGTATCTGCCGTAATACAGAGTGTCTGGAGGGAGTATCTGCAGTAACCCAGGGTGTCTGGAGAGAGTATCTGCAGTAACACAGAGTGTCTGGAGGGAGTATCTGCAGTAACACAGAGTGTCTGGAGGGAGTATCTGCAGTAACACAGAGTGTCTGGAGGGAGTATCTGCAGTAACACAGAGTGTCTGGAGGGAGTATCTGCAGTAACACAGAGTGTCTGGAGGGAGTATCTGCAGTAACACAGAGTGTCTGGAGGGAGTATCACAGTATCTGCAGTAACACAGGGTGTCTGGAGGGAGTATCACAGTATCTGCAGTAACACAGGGTGTCTGGAGGGAGTATCTGCAGTAACACAGGGTGTCTGGAGAGAGTATCTGCAGTAACACAGAGTGTCTGGAGGGAGTATCTGCAGTAACAGAGTGTCTGGGTATCTGCAGTAACACAGAGTGTCTGGGTATCTGCAGTAACAGTGTCAGAGTATCTGCAGTAACACAGAGTGTCTGGGGGGAGTATCTGCAGTAACATAGAGTGTCTGGAGGGAGTATCTGCAGTAACACAGAGTGTCTGGACGGAGTATCTGCAGTAACACAGAGTGTCTGGAGGGAGTATCTACAGTAACATAGAGTGTCTGGAGGGAGTATCTGCAGTAACACAGAGTGTCTGGACGGAGTATCTGCAGTAACACAGAGTGTCTGGAGGGAGTATCTGCAGTAACAAAGAGTGTCTGGACGGAGTATCTGCAGTAACACAGAGTGTCTGGAGGGAGTATCTGCAGTAACACAGAGTGTCTGGAGGGAGTATCTACAGTAACACAGAGTGTCTGGAGGGAGTATCTGCAGTAACACAGAGTGTCTGGGGGGAGCATCTGCAGTAACACAGGGTTTCTGGGGGGAGTATCTGCAGTAACACAGAGTGTCTGGAGTGAGTATTTGCAGTAACACAGGGTGTCTGGAGGGAGTATCTGCAATAACACAGAGTGTCTGGAGGGAGTATCTTCAGTAACACAGAGTGTCTGGGGGGAGTATCTGCAGTAACACAGGGTGTCTGGAGGGAGTATCTGCAGTAACACAGAGTGTCTGGAGGGAGTATCTGCAGTAACACAGGGTGTCTGGAGGGAGTATCTGCAGTAACACAGAGTGTCTGGAGGGAGTATCTGCAGTAACACAGTGTCTGGAGGGAGTATCTGCAGTAACACAGAGTGTCTGGAGGGAGTATCTGCAGTAACACAGTGTCTGGAGGGAGTATCTGCAGTAACACAGAGTGTCTGGAGGGAGTATCTGCAGTAACACAGGGTGTCTGGAGGGAGTATCTGCAGTAACACAGAGTGTCTGGAGGGAGTATCTGCAGTAACACAGGGTGTCTGGAGGGAGTATCTGCAGTAACACAGAGTGTCTGGAGGGAGTATCTGCAGTAACACAGAGTGTCTGGAGGGAGTATCTGCAGTAACACAGAGTGTGTGGAGGGAGTATCTGCAGTAACACAGTGTCTGGAGGGAGTATCTGAAGTAACACAGAGTGTCTGGAGGGAGTATCTGCAATAACACAGGGTATCTGGAGGGAGTATCTGCAGTAACACAGAGTGTCTGGAGGGAGTATCTGCAGTAACACAGAGTGTCTGGAGGGAGTATCTGCAGTAACAGAGTGTCTGGAGGGAGTATCTGCAGTAACACAGAGTGTCTGGAGGGAGTATCCGCAGTATTCTTAAATGGATGCTGTCCAGGAGGTGGGAGGATCTGGAAGGGAGGGTCTGCTGCTGATTGGCTGGAATGTGTCTGCTGAATGTGAGGTACAGGGTCAAAGTTTACTCAATGATGACGAATAGGGGGCGGACTGAACATCGCATATGTTCGCCCGCCGCCGCAAACGCGATCATGCTATGTTCGCCAGGAACTATTCGCCAGCGAACCGTCCGGGACATCACTACTGCTGAGTAATCCGGATCTGGAAACCAGCTGAAGAATATTGGAAGCTGGTGGTTAGCCCTGGATACAAAGAGGTTCAGCGAGAACAGACCTCATATGTGGAAGAGGTGTTGAAATATTGATTCCATCAACTTCCAGTTGCTGTTGTCCCTCCAGTGTCTGGAGAACCAATCTGCTATAAGATTGGTCACATCTGGGAGGCACTTCACCTTGAGAGTGATATTGTGGGTGAAGCAAAATTGGTAGATGTCCTATGTGACCTCCAATAGCATCTGGGATTGTGCCCCTCTGAGACTATTTATGTATTGGCCTGCGGAGATATTGTCAATGCAATGTAGGATACAACAATCCGAGAGGTTTTTGGCCAGAGTGAGTATTGCAAAGGATCCAGCGCTCAATTCAAGGCAATTTATGTGGAGCCTGGATGTCTCGTCTGACCACTGTCTGCTCATGGAAGACCTCTGTAGTGTGCTCACCAGTCCCAGAGGCTGGCATCTGATTAAATCACAAAATATGGAGATGAACTTAAAATCACCTTACCATTCCAGGGTTGCATGTGAAGAAGCTACCATTCTAGTTACAACTAGCCTCTGAGGTGAGGGAAGTCATCTGGTCGTATAATGGTCTTGTCCTGAGACACCTTGCTTTTTGATGCTGCATAGCCCTGTAGTGAAGAGTATCTGGATAGATGCCCTGAATTAATGATTATAGAAGTCCAACTGAGTAGGCAAGTAGGTTGTGGGGTATCTCCAAAGATTCCAAAAAACACTGGGATTGAAGAAGACTAACCGTGTCACAAAAGCTAAATAAGTCATTTAGATATATAAGACAATGAAGGCCTTTGGACCTCAGATGCACTATAACTGACTTCAGCAGCTTCGTGACCATGGGGCAGAGCTGAGGAAGATAGGTGAACTGGCAAGCACGATTCCACCAGCAGAAGTGAAACAAACATTGATTGGCACGTTCCACAGGCACAGAAAAGTACGTGCCTTTTAAATCGAAATGAGTTAACAAGGGATTCTTCTGTAAGATCTTCTGTATGAGCTGGATGCCCTCCATCTTGAAGTGTCTGGGAGGAGTGTCTGCAGTAACACAGAGTGTCTGGAGGGAGTATCTGCAGTAACACAGAGTGTCTGGAGGGAGTATCTGCAGTAACACAGAGTGTCTGGAGGGAGTATCTGCAGTAACACAGAGTGTCTGGAGGGAGTATCACAGTATCTGCAGTAACACAGGGTGTCTGGAGGGAGTATCACAGTATCTGCAGTAACACAGGGTGTCTGGAGGGAGTATCTGCAGTAACACAGGGTGTCTGGAGAGAGTATCTGCAGTAACACAGAGTGTCTGGAGGGAGTATCTGCAGTAACAGAGTGTCTGGGTATCTGCAGTAACACAGAGTGTCTGGGTATCTGCAGTAACAGTGTCAGAGTATCTGCAGTAACACAGAGTGTCTGGGGGGAGTATCTGCAGTAACATAGAGTGTCTGGAGGGAGTATCTGCAGTAACACAGAGTGTCTGGACGGAGTATCTGCAGTAACACAGAGTGTCTGGAGGGAGTATCTACAGTAACATAGAGTGTCTGGAGGGAGTATCTGCAGTAACACAGAGTGTCTGGACGGAGTATCTGCAGTAACACAGAGTGTCTGGAGGGAGTATCTGCAGTAACACAGAGTGTCTGGACGGAGTATCTGCAGTAACACAGAGTGTCTGGAGGGAGTATCTGCAGTAACACAGAGTGTCTGGAGGGAGTATCTACAGTAACACAGAGTGTCTGGAGGGAGTATCTGCAGTAACACAGAGTGTCTAAGGGGAGCATCTGCAGTAACACAGGGTTTCTGGGGGGAGTATCTGCAGTAACACAGAGTGTCTGGAGTGAGTATTTGCAGTAACACAGGGTGTCTGGAGGGAGTATCTGCAATAACACAGAGTGTCTGGAGGGAGTATCTTCAGTAACACAGAGTGTCTGGGGGGAGTATCTGCAGTAACACAGGGTGTCTGGAGGGAGTATCTGCAGTAACACAGAGTGTCTGGAGGGAGTATCTGCAGTAACACAGGGTGTCTGGAGGGAGTATCTGCAGTAACACAGAGTGTCTGGAGGGAGTATCTGCAGTAACACAGTGTCTGGAGGGAGTATCTGCAGTAACACAGAGTGTCTGGAGGGAGTATCTGCAGTAACACAGTGTCTGGAGGGAGTATCTGCAGTAACACAGAGTGTCTGGAGGGAGTATCTGCAGTAACACAGGGTGTCTGGAGGGAGTATCTGCAGTAACACAGAGTGTCTGGAGGGAGTATCTGCAGTAACACAGGGTGTCTGGAGGGAGTATCTGCAGTAACACAGAGTGTCTGGAGGGAGTATCTGCAGTAACACAGAGTGTCTGGAGGGAGTATCTGCAGTAACACAGAGTGTGTGGAGGGAGTATCTGCAGTAACACAGTGTCTGGAGGGAGTATCTGAAGTAACACAGAGTGTCTGGAGGGAGTATCTGCAGTAACACAGGGTATCTGGAGGGAGTATCTGCAGTAACACAGAGTGTCTGGAGGGAGTATCTGCAGTAACACAGAGTGTCTGGAGGGAGTATCTGCAGTAACAGAGTGTCTGGAGGGAGTATCTGCAGTAACACAGAGTGTCTGGAGGGAGTATCCGCAGTATTCTTAAATGGATGCTGTCCAGGAGGTGGGAGGATCTGGAAGGGAGGGTCTGCTGCTGATTGGCTGGAATGTGTCTGCTGAATGTGAGGTACAGGGTCAAAGTTTACTCAATGATGACGAATAGGGGGCGGACTGAACATCGCATATGTTCGCCCGCCGCCGCAAACGCGATCATGCTATGTTCGCCAGGAACTATTCGCCAGCGAACCGTCCGGGACATCACTACTGCTGAGTAATCCGGATCTGGAAACCAGCTGAAGAATATTGGAAGCTGGTGGTTAGCCCTGGATACAAAGAGGTTCAGCGAGAACAGACCTCATATGTGGAAGAGGTGTTGAAATATTGATTCCATCAACTTCCAGTTGCTGTTGTCCCTCCAGTGTCTGGAGAACCAATCTGCTATAAGATTGGTCACATCTGGGAGGCACTTCACCTTGAGAGTGATATTGTGGGTGAAGCAAAATTGGTAGATGTCCTATGTGACCTCCAATAGCATCTGGGATTGTGCCCCTCTGAGACTATTTATGTATTGGCCTGCGGAGATATTGTCAATGCAATGTAGGATACAACAATCCGAGAGGTTTTTGGCCAGAGTGAGTATTGCAAAGGATCCAGCGCTCAATTCAAGGCAATTTATGTGGAGCCTGGATGTCTCGTCTGACCACTGTCTGCTCATGGAAGACCTCTGTAGTGTGCTCACCAGTCCCAGAGGCTGGCATCTGATTAAATCACAAAATATGGAGATGAACTTAAAATCACCTTACCATTCCAGGGTTGCATGTGAAGAAGCTACCATTCTAGTTACAACTAGCCTCTGAGGTGAGGGAAGTCATCTGGTCGTATAATGGTCTTGTCCTGAGACACCTTGCTTTTTGATGCTGCATAGCCCTGTAGTGAAGAGTATCTGGATAGATGCCCTGAATTAATGATTATAGAAGTCCAACTGAGTAGGCAAGTAGGTTGTGGGGTATCTCCAAAGATTCCAAAAAACACTGGGATTGAAGAAGACTAACCGTGTCACAAAAGCTAAATAAGTCATTTAGATATATAAGACAATGAAGGCCTTTGGACCTCAGATGCACTATAACTGACTTCAGCAGCTTCGTGACCATGGGGCAGAGCTGAGGAAGATAGGTGAACTGGCAAGCACGATTCCACCAGCAGAAGTGAAACAAACATTGATTGGCACGTTCCACAGGCACAGAAAAGTACGTGCCTTTTAAATCGAAATGAGTTAACAAGGGATTCTTCTGTAAGATCTTCTGTATGAGCTGGATGCCCTCCATCTTGAAGTGTCTGGGAGGAGTGTCTGCAGTAACACAGAGTGTCTGGAGGGAGTATCTGCAGTAACACAGAGTGTCTGGAGGGAGTATCTGCAGTAACACAGAGTGTCTGGAGGGAGTATCTGCAGTAACACAGAGTGTCTGGAGGGAGTATCACAGTATCTGCAGTAACACAGGGTGTCTGGAGGGAGTATCACAGTATCTGTAGTAACACAGGGTGTCTGGAGGGAGTATCTGCAGTAACACAGGGTGTCTGGAGAGAGTATCTGCAGTAACACAGAGTGTCTGGAGGGAGTATCTGCAGTAACAGAGTGTCTGGGTATCTGCAGTAACACAGAGTGTCTGGGTATCTGCAGTAACAGTGTCAGAGTATCTGCAGTAACACAGAGTGTCTGGGGGGAGTATCTGCAGTAACATAGAGTGTCTGGAGGGAGTATCTGCAGTAACACAGAGTGTCTGGACGGAGTATCTGCAGTAACACAGAGTGTCTGGAGGGAGTATCTACAGTAACATAGAGTGTCTGGAGGGAGTATCTGCAGTAACACAGAGTGTCTGGACGGAGTATCTGCAGTAACACAGAGTGTCTGGAGGGAGTATCTGCAGTAACACAGAGTGTCTGGACGGAGTATCTGCAGTAACACAGAGTGTCTGGAGGGAGTATCTGCAGTAACACAGAGTGTCTGGAGGGAGTATCTACAGTAACACAGAGTGTCTGGAGGGAGTATCTGCAGTAACACAGAGTGTCTGGGGGGAGCATCTGCAGTAACACAGGGTTTCTGGGGGGAGTATCTGCAGTAACACAGAGTGTCTGGAGTGAGTATTTGCAGTAACACAGGGTGTCTGGAGGGAGTATCTGCAATAACACAGAGTGTCTGGAGGGAGTATCTTCAGTAACACAGAGTGTCTGGGGGGAGTATCTGCAGTAACACAGGGTGTCTGGAGGGAGTATCTGCAGTAACACAGAGTGTCTGGAGGGAGTATCTGCAGTAACACAGGGTGTCTGGAGGGAGTATCTGCAGTAACACAGAGTGTCTGGAGGGAGTATCTGCAGTAACACAGTGTCTGGAGGGAGTATCTGCAGTAACACAGAGTGTCTGGAGGGAGTATCTGCAGTAACACAGTGTCTGGAGGGAGTATCTGCAGTAACACAGAGTGTCTGGAGGGAGTATCTGCAGTAACACAGGGTGTCTGGAGGGAGTATCTGCAGTAACACAGAGTGTCTGGAGGGAGTATCTGCAGTAACACAGGGTGTCTGGAGGGAGTATCTGCAGTAACACAGAGTGTCTGGAGGGAGTATCTGCAGTAACACAGAGTGTCTGGAGGGAGTATCTGCAGTAACACAGAGTGTGTGGAGGGAGTATCTGCAGTAACACAGTGTCTGGAGGGAGTATCTGAAGTAACACAGAGTGTCTGGAGGGAGTATCTGCAGTAACACAGGGTATCTGGAGGGAGTATCTGCAGTAACACAGAGTGTCTGGAGGGAGTATCTGCAGTAACACAGAGTGTCTGGAGGGAGTATCTGCAGTAACAGAGTGTCTGGAGGGAGTATCTGCAGTAACACAGAGTGTCTGGAGGGAGTATCCGCAGTATTCTTAAATGGATGCTGTCCAGGAGGTGGGAGGATCTGGAAGGGAGGGTCTGCTGCTGATTGGCTGGAATGTGTCTGCTGAATGTGAGGTACAGGGTCAAAGTTTACTCAATGATGACGAATAGGGGGCGGACTGAACATCGCATATGTTCGCCCGCCGCCGCAAACGCGATCATGCTATGTTCGCCAGGAACTATTCGCCAGCGAACCGTCCGGGACATCACTACTGCTGAGTAATCCGGATCTGGAAACCAGCTGAAGAATATTGGAAGCTGGTGGTTAGCCCTGGATACAAAGAGGTTCAGCGAGAACAGACCTCATATGTGGAAGAGGTGTTGAAATATTGATTCCATCAACTTCCAGTTGCTGTTGTCCCTCCAGTGTCTGGAGAACCAATCTGCTATAAGATTGGTCACATCTGGGAGGCACTTCACCTTGAGAGTGATATTGTGGGTGAAGCAAAATTGGTAGATGTCCTATGTGACCTCCAATAGCATCTGGGATTGTGCCCCTCTGAGACTATTTATGTATTGGCCTGCGGAGATATTGTCAATGCAATGTAGGATACAACAATCCGAGAGGTTTTTGGCCAGAGTGAGTATTGCAAAGGATCCAGCGCTCAATTCAAGGCAATTTATGTGGAGCCTGGATGTCTCGTCTGACCACTGTCTGCTCATGGAAGACCTCTGTAGTGTGCTCACCAGTCCCAGAGGCTGGCATCTGATTAAATCACAAAATATGGAGATGAACTTAAAATCACCTTACCATTCCAGGGTTGCATGTGAAGAAGCTACCATTCTAGTTACAACTAGCCTCTGAGGTGAGGGAAGTCATCTGGTCGTATAATGGTCTTGTCCTGAGACACCTTGCTTTTTGATGCTGCATAGCCCTGTAGTGAAGAGTATCTGGATAGATGCCCTGAATTAATGATTATAGAAGTCCAACTGAGTAGGCAAGTAGGTTGTGGGGTATCTCCAAAGATTCCAAAAAACACTGGGATTGAAGAAGACTAACCGTGTCACAAAAGCTAAATAAGTCATTTAGATATATAAGACAATGAAGGCCTTTGGACCTCAGATGCACTATAACTGACTTCAGCAGCTTCGTGACCATGGGGCAGAGCTGAGGAAGATGGGTGAACTGGCAAGCACGATTCCACCAGCAGAAGTGAAACAAACATTGATTGGCACGTTCCACAGGCACAGAAAAGTACGTGCCTTTTAAATCGAAATGAGTTAACAAGGGATTCTTCTGTAAGATCTTCTGTATGAGCTGGATGCCCTCCATCTTGAAGTGTCTGGGAGGAGTGTCTATGGCTCTCTGCCCTGAGGCGATTTCTTATCTTCCTTTCCAAAGGTTTTCTTAACCAAAAGTGGACAAACCTGTCCAGGTGTTCCTGGGAAGGACCATTCCAAAGACCACGTGTAACAAATATAGTGAGGATTGAATAATGGGTTGCCTTGGGTGTCCAAGAAAGTCTTCTCATCCTCCAATGTGCAACACGTGGAGTGTCTCCACAATGGATTCCTTATTGTGACTCTCGGTGTGGTGTATCCCTCCAAAGGTCACTGTTACTTGTATGCCCCTAATGAGGCAGATAGGAGGCACAGTATATATAGACCAATCAATTACTGCCCTATGGAAGCCAGTGTGGTAATGTGATGTTCTGTCATCAGCAGGGAATAGTGCCACATGAGTAGGGGGCTCACCCCAATAATAGGCTTGGAGACTAGTCTTACAGATAGTAATGTGACTGAGCCTGGGCTCACCCCTATGCACAGTAGAGTGGAATAATTAAATATCAGTAGACAGTGCAGATAATACCCTATAAATACTTGGATAATAAATGGGGACCCTTGGCAATGCAGACACAGTGCAGTTTAGTGTGTCCCATAAAACAAGCACATAAATATTTAAATAAATAGAGAGGTACCTGGAACTCTACTGGTGCTGTGTGGCAAATCCAAGATGACCGCTAAGTATCTTGCGAGCTTCAAGATGGCCACCGCGGATGCAAAAGGCCTGAGAGAGAAAACCTCCTGCGGGCCTAAGCAAGGAGAGAGAAGAATGAAAAATATATAGAAATAAGAATCGGATCGCCGCAATGTCGGAATACCACCATGGCACCAGAGTAGGGAACAAGATAGCAGAATTGAAGCAATGAAGGAAGGTGTGAGGGTAGAGACGGAGGGAAAGAGATATATCCAGGGAGCCTAAAAAGGACAGAAAGGGATATGGAGCCAATAAAGTGTAAAATAGATGTGATATAAATAATAACTACAAATTAAAACCAAATAATTAAACAAATACAAGGTAAATTAGCAATCTGTGTAATACAGTACTCTGGTCTGTGCAACTGCCAAGAAGCAGCAAAGAAAGAGGAGGTGCTTGTGGCATGCAGGGCTTATATAACCTCTGTATGCTTGTTTTTGATTGGTTAATAGGTTTGTGTTATTATCTGTGCTGCTATTGGAGTACAGTGAAGAGAAAATTGCAAAATGTGAGCTTGCTGTCATGTAGCAAAATTATATATTTAAAGTGCTATTTAATGATAAGGGAAGCATTTCCCCAAATGTTTGTTTTAGCTTTCTAGGGTTGAAGATAATCTAAAATATGTTTTATGTTAATAAGAAGAAGACAAAGAAAAATACAGACTATTGGTTGTTGAAAACAAGAAAAGAAAAATTAAATAAACAATCTTTTGCTTCCAAATAAATGTAGCAAGTTGTAACCAGGTTATTTACTTTCTGTATTATGCTATTGCAAGAGGCATTATTGTGCTTTCAGAAATTCTGTTTACCTGTATTCCATTTATTGTTGTGCCGTTTTACTTTCCATGGTGTGTCACTAGGTGTGGTATACAAACAAACGCAATGACACCAATATACTGCATTCACTAGTATTAGAATTTGATCCTTTGAACAAATGTAAATATTGCCTAACAGCGAGAGACTAAAAATCTGGCACTTGTCTTTATCTGCTCGATACAGACTGAATGTAAAAGTTGCCGGGAGCTTGACAACTGAGCAGCAGCAATCATTTAGAATAGCCGAGTAAACTGTAAAACATGTACAATCCGCTGTTTATAATGCCTATTACAAATCCCTAGTGATGTCAGGCGTACTTGCCAATTTTACAGTAGCTAGGGGAGGATCAAATACAATGGCAATCTAGTCACGTGATATCAATGCTTGTCACCACCTCTACTTAAATGGCTTTATTTATACATTTTCAGCAGTCTTGATTTGGTCAAAATCAGGTCTTTCTGGATTCATCTTTTTATGATGGCACCTGAGAAAACAAGACAAGCAAAGAGAGCCACATAAACGTTCAAATAGGGGGAATCTGGACCACGTAGTAGTCTAAACCCAGTCCTAAAAGACCCCCCCCCCCCCCAAGAATCAGATGTTATATATTTGTCCAATTTAGTTCTCAAAACAAGATATTAACAAAACATGGGCTGTTGGGGGATCCTTAGGACTATCTTGAGAACTACTGAAATGAAGGAAGCAATTAATTTGTACAACGCACTTTGCTTGCCCTCAAAATGATAACCATATTAGCATTATGTTGCTATTTGGAAGACTCTCTATTTTTACACACTGTAAATTAGAAAATGTCATCATTATCTATTTCATACTCTTTGTGAAATAACTTAGTCAGTCTACGTCCACATACATATCATAAGATAATTAGCACAAAAATGTATGTAATTCTTTTCGCACCATTGTAAACCCACACTGATTCTCCTTACCCATTCTAGTCCTTCATAATTTCCTCCTTTAAATAATGTAGCTATATAAAAAACACAAAATCCTCGACGGGAGGCAAGTTGTATAGAATTTATAAAGTGGCTTGTCATATGGGCTGATGTCAATTATTGTGTTTACAAGACTGATCTTTTGTATTTTGGCTTCTGCACAAGCCTCCAAGTTGTATTATTCTTGCCTTGCCTATTGTGTGCAAAAATAAAGAATTGAAAATAAATAAATAATGTAGCTAGATGTGCGCCATTTTGTAGACCTCTATAAGCAGTACCCCCAGCATTAACAAGGGTTACAGAGCAGTTTTGATTAAGCAATTATCTCAGTGCTATATCCTGTATCTCACAGAATTCTTAGGGATTGGAGTTTACCGGCCTTAATCCAGTTATTTATGGCTTTCTGTTTAGACTTGCTTAATGTCAAGCATGGAAGAGTCTATGCCACGCAGCAGTTATGCATTCACCCCTTTGTATCCTACAAATAGTGATGGAACCATGTATTTTAAATATTTCAGACGTGCAACCCATGAGCCAAAGTTCTGCGTTCTTTTGCACAGACAAGTCTTTTCCTCTTATTACATACAATATTGTATAGTTTCCTTGCAGCTGCTATCCTAGATTGGCAAGGCCAACACAATCCCCCTCTACCAATTGTTGAAACATCTGTTTCTCTACAACAATTTTGCTGGTCTTGGTTTTTCCGGGTCAGTAAATCTCTGGTTTTCCAGACTTCTTCTTCAAAAGAAATTGTTCTCGGATCCTGAGGTCATCCATCGCCTGCTTTACCTAGACAAGTGCATGTGACAGCCTGTATGATAACTTTATAATCAGTTTTATTAATACAGCTAAATTCTACCGTGATATGATATGGGAGGTAAACATACAAGTAATAGTAAAAATATACATTTATGTATACAGGAAAATAAGGTAAATAAGGCCCTACTTAAATTAACTAACAGTGTGAAATATGGTCTAATTGCACAAGTGTGCTGTGTTCAGACGGAAATGTATATCGCTGGATGTACTAGAAATGTACAGTATCTATATACATTATAAGACAAATCGCAGTTGTCGAGAACAGGATAAATTGGTATGAAAGCAGCCAGGTTGGAAGGTCTGTTGATGGAAGACAGTGATAAAGTGCTATAGAAAAGGTAGATAATAGTTATTTTCATAATTATTTGAGATACTTTCCTAAAGATGTGTATTTAGGGTTTTTGATATGGCCGAATTTTAGTGGGAAATCTAATAGAAAGATGAATAGCATGCCATAAATATGAGAGAGACAGCAGGTGAGAATTTATAGTGGCAACGAAAACAGAAGATATAATAAGGTTCCTAACATGCAAGCAATCAAATAATTGTTGCTTTTAACTTTTTTAAAGTGCAGACCAAATCAATTAAAGTTTCCCCCTGGACAGATAAGGAAGGGGGAGCATGACTGCTGCCCATGGTTGATGGGCTGGATTAAAAATTGCATCAATGTTTTTTAAAGATATGGAGGAGTTTTATAAGGAGCAGAGGGGAGGGGACTTACCAGTCAGCTGGAGCAGTTAAGGGACCCTGACTGAAATGTTTTCCCCTGACTGAAGTTTATCATTCTGTGCCTGAAAAGAAAAAAGGAATAGTATCACCTCTGAGCTGCTGCCAGGCTGTACAGACTACCACTAGCATCATGGCCACCCCATCCATGTATTCTCTCGTCACGCTGCTGCGGGCTTACCAGGATGCTCATGGACAAAGGTCCCTGGAGCAACTTTTGCGGGGGTGCAGCAGGCGGCTGGAACATCTGGAGACTGGCAGGAGATCGTTGGAGCAATGGTGAGCGGGTGAAGGGCCAGGTGATGCAGGCCGGGCCATAAGTGACACAGAGGTCAGTGACTGGAAGGCAAATGCAGTCCAGGAGGATCGCACAGGTGCGGGCCCGATTCGAGCACCAAGATGACGGCGATCGCCATGGCGGAACCCGGCCAGATGATCGCGCAGCCCGCACTCATCTCTTATGGCGCGGGGGGATGTGATATCATTGCACACGCCACGCAGCGTGTGCGCAATGCCAAAATGCCAGTGGAACGCACAGCATGTACGTGGCACTGCCACGCAGAAGTGGGCGGAAGCGGAAGGCAGGCTGGGGCGGAAGTGAGGAACAGAGTGCTGAGCACGCTAGAAACCAGCACAACAGACCGCGTGGGCAGGCTCATCAGGCGGCCGCAGGTCCCCAACAGCGGAGGATCCAGACTTCAGCATCCAGTCAGGATCAGATGAGGAGGAAGAGGAGATCTTGCCATCACCTGCAGGCTTGAGCTTGGCAGCTTCCCCATGTGAGTATTGCGCTAGGTCCTGAGAAGCGCTTGCAGGGGCTGCAAGAGGCAAGCTGGGGGGTCTTCAGGGCAGGTTAGTCAGGGACAGGGGGAAATTTCCGCTTTATTAAGGGCTTTGCTGGCTAGGCTCTCTGGGACGGTCCCTCATTCTCAAGGTACTAGTTATGGTGAGGGCGCATGGGTCACAGAGTGTAGGGATCGTTTGGTGGGGTTTTTGTGTCCTAGTATTCCGGATTGTGAGCTGTCATCCCTGGGTTGCACGTCCTCAGGGACAAGATTGTTCAGGGTGAGTATGTGGACTTGCTGTCCATGGTTCTACCGGATAGGGAATCTGTGGATAGACCGTGGCATGGGGACATGGCGGAAAGACAGAAGGGTTAGCGGCTACCGCGGACTTTTGGTAACTGACTGCAAGGGTTTTCCGTTTTTGCCAGCATCTTGTCAGGCAGTTATCCAGACAAAGCACCTGCTTTGTTCGGCTATCTGGATTTGATTTGGGGGGGCGTATACTGGGGATAAAGCTGGTTCCATTTTCACCAGCAGTTCCGTCAGAAGATGTTAGCTAGACGTGACTTGGACTTTGGAGTGCAGGACGGTAGCTTGTGGCTACTGCTGAGGACGCCTAGTCACTCTCCGCCTTTCCAGGAGCAGCCGGCGCTCAGAGCGGTCCGTCAGGAGGGCAGCGAAAGGGAGTTTGTTGGCTCTTTAATGAAAGCCACTGAAGGTGGTATGGCTCCTGCAGATTCTGGAATGAGTGCTCCCATTGTGGTGGAGCCCATCCAGCCATTAGATGCTTCAAAAAAGGTAAGGCTGGTACCAGGTCCGGTAAGGACGACGTTCCTAGACCCGAGGATGCAGGGAACATTGCAAGGATGCGCCCATGGCTTGAGCGGTACCTTAGGCGGCGTGAAGCAGAGATTTTACTCAACGGGTTTTCTTCCGGTTTTTGGATTCCCTTTGTACATTCTGAGTTGCCGTCGTTTAATTTTAATTTGCGTTCTGTTGTGGGAAAAGACGATATCTTGGTTGATAAATTAGAGAAGGAACTTGGTTTGGGGTGTATGGCGGGCCCTTTCAATGATCTCCCGTTTCCTAACTTACGGGTCTCCCCCCTGGGATTGGTGCCCAAGAAGGAGCCCAGGGTTTTCCGCCTCATTCACCACCTGTCGTACCCATCGGGCGTGTCGGATGAATGATGACATCAATAAGGAGGTTTCGAGAGTCCGTTGTGCCTTCTTTGACAGAGCACTGGAATTGGTTCGGGAAGCGAGGTCGGGGGCCCTTCTTGTGAAGTCAGACATTACTAGATGGCACAAGGAGGATCTGCAGGTGTGGAGTGCCTTCTTGGGTACGTATAACGGACAGTCTTGCTGGCTGCGTCCGTCGGTGGCTAACAGCGAATTGGATCTGTTCACCGATGCCTCGGGTTCTATTGGGTTCGGCGTGTATTTTCAAGGATGTTGGTGTGCGGCGGTATGTGAGCTGATAGGTAACCATACGTTCTTGGAGTTGTTCCCCATTGTGGTCGCGGTTGAATTGTGGGGTTTGGACTTCGCAAACAGAAAGGTGATTGTTCACACGGACAACATGGGTGTGGTTCATGTAATCAATCCGTCCACGTCGGGGTCCCATCCGGTCTTGGAATTGCTCAGGCGCTTAGTGCTTCTTAGCCTATCATGTAATGTATGGATTGTTGCTCAGCATATTCCAGGTGTGGACAATGTCATCGCTGACTCTCTTTCTTGGTTTCAGTGGGACCAATTTCGGGAGGCGGTGTCAGGATCCTATATTGACAACCAAGAAATTGTTTTATTTTATTGCTGCAATTCATGTTTCTCGCCTCTAGTTGCCTCTCTAACCACTAGTCAATCCCCAGTTACTCTCACCTGCCTCATATGATCTTCCAAGTCTGCTATAAAAGGCCACACCCAACTTTTCACATGGCCTTTACATTGAAGTCAGTGTTCTAACAGAAAACATCCTGTATCCTGGCTCCTGAAAACATCCTGATCCTCTATAGAGACTCCGTGTGTTCCGTCGCCAGAATACTCCTGAAACTCTTATCTTCAACTACTGAAACCATCCTGTATCCAGGCTCCTAAAAAACATCCTGATCCTCTATGGAGACTCCATGTGTCCCGTCGCCAGAATCCTCCTGAAACTCTTATCTTCAACTTCTGCAACTCTGCAAAATCCTGTAAGCAACCTGTACCCATATTATACTGGAATCTACTTACCGGTCTCAACTGCTGCAACACTGCATGATCATGTAAGCAACCTGTATTACACTATTCTGGGAGTACTTACCTGCCTCAACTACTGCTACTCTGCATAATCCTTTAAGCAACCTGTACTATATTATACTGAAAGTACCTATCAGCTTTAACCCTTTCAACCCTGTATCAACCTGAACCTGGCTGCAGTGTGACATTTCACAAACTATTAATCTACTTGGGAATAACGTCAAACCTACTTGTATATAAAAGATTCATTTACTTTCAAGATATCCTATTTGTGGCATATTACCTTTATTCTGTTTAACTCTCAAAGTATCCTGTTTGTGGTATATTGCCTTAATTCTTACTTTCAAGTAAATTGTTGTGTCTAAAAAGACAAATAAAGTATCAAACGAAATAACCCTGGCAATTGTCTCCTCTCTGACATGACCAGCTCAGGAACATCATGACAGGCGGCTCCGGAGCTGGTGCAGATGGGAACTCCTTGCCTGAGTTACTTGTGGGATCTTGTTTCAGACATCTGAGGCGATTCATATGGGGATCCCTGTCGCAGGTGACATAGAAGGAATATAGTGTGGTTTGGGTTCGGTGGTGGGACTAGGTAGGACCCAGGAGGTTTCATCAGAGGCGGGTAGATTGTCGATGTTGCTTGCATTATTGGAATCTTTGTGCGCCGAAGGTAAGTCTGCGGCGGTGGCCGAACAGACTTTGTCTGCTCTCTCCTTTCTGTTCCATTTTCTAGGCTGGTCGGATTTTACCAAGGCTTTTTGCGAAAAAATCAATATGGCTGCCAATAGGATCTGCCATTATACCCATTGAGAAATGCGCTCCACACTGCCAAATCCACCTGCGGCAGACCGGGTACGGCACACAAAGTGGTGTGGCTTCACAAACCCCCGACGTTGCTGCCGCTAAATGCCTTTTAAAGACCCTGCCCATGGGCATGATCCGACATTCAAAATTCAATTTTCCCAAGAGCGACGCTACAAAGTAATCTTCCGGAGGCCCCCGCAACCTGGACTGCCCTATGCATATCCCCCACCTTGTCTGCAGGTAAGCAGCACTTCCCTACTGCTGAATCAATCTTGATCCCGAAAAAGCTCAAACATGTCGTAGGGCCCACTGTCTTGTCCGGGGCCAGCGGGACCCCAAAGGAACATGTAACATCAGCGACCGACTGAAGAAGCTGAGCACACACCGGAGAATAAGCAGGACCGATGCACAAAAAATTGTCAAGGTAATGAAGGATGGAGTCGCGACACGACTACTCCCATACCACCGACTCCAAAAATGAGCTAAAACACTCAAAATAGAAGCACGAAATTGAGTACCCCATTGGGAGGTACAGTATTGCCCCTCAAAATTACAACCCAATAGGTGATGACATTCCGGGTGAACTGGAAGGAGACAAAATGCCGACTCCACATCAGTTTTTGCCAACAATGCCCCCGGACCCACCCCTCACCCCATCCGTATCGCCGCATCAAATGAAGCATGAGCAACCCTACACAACTCCGCTACGATATCATCATTTACCGAACACCCAGGAGGATGTGATAAATGATGAATCAATCTAAACTTCCCTTGTTCCTTTTTTGGAACTACACCGGGCGACACCCTGAGATGGGGAAGAGGCGGCACCTGAAAGGGACCCGCCATGAGTCCAAGCGCTCCCTCTTTAGCCAATTTTTCCCGCACCACCGCTGGGTGATCCCCACTGACCGAAGGTTCCAACAAGATGAAGGCGCCACCCTGTCCCGATGAGGGGTTTATAAACCCTCACCAAACCCGCGAGCAGCAACGCTGCCACCTTCCTATTTCTATAAAGGCTTAGCTATGGGTGAATCGCGCCGACGTCCAGGGCTGCCATCAGAAATTTTAGGGCCCCTGACACAGCTTAAGATCTGGGCCCCCGGGGCCAGCCCGAGTCCGCCCACAAGGATGAAGTGTGTGTGTGTGTATAGTGGATGCGGTATGTGTGTCATGGATGCAGTGTGTATAGTGGATGCGGTATGTTTGTCATGGATACAGTGTGTATAGTGGATGCAGTATGTGTGTCATGGATGCAGTGTATATAGTGGATGCAGATTGTACGTTTTGTGTAATGTTTGTATGCATGCATTAGATGCAGAGTGTGTGTATAGTGAATGCAGAGTGTGTTTTTGTAGTGGATGTAGTGTGTTTGTAGTGAATGTAGTGTGTTTGTAGTGAGTGAAACGTGTGTATAGTGAATGTAGTGTGTGTGTCTGTGTGTGTAGTGCAAAGTGTGTTTAGTGAATGTAGTGTGTGTGTGTAGTACAAAGTGTGTTTAGTGAATGTAGTGCGTGTGTAGTGCAGAGTGTGTTTAGTGAATGTAGTGTTTGTAGTGAGTGCAGAGAGTGTATAGTGAATGTAGTGCAGAGTGTGTTCAGTGAATGTAGTGTGTGTGTAGTGCAAAATGTGTATAGTGAATGTAGTGTGTGTGTGTGTGTGTGTGTGTGTGTAGAGCAAAATGTGTATAGTGAATGTAGTGTGCGTCTGTAGTGCAAAGTGTGTTTAGTGAATGTAGTGTGTGTGTGTAGTGCAGAGTGTGTTTAGTAAATGTAGTGTTTGTAGTGAGTGCAGAGTGTGTTTAGTGAATGTAGTGTATGTAGTGTATGTGTAGTGCAGAGTGTGTTTAGTAAATGTAGTGCAGAGTGTGTTAGTGAACAGTGCAGGGGGCAGGAGCTGCAGTGGGAGCAGGGGGGTAGGGGATGCAGTGGGAGCAGGGGGGTAGGGGATGCAGTGGGAGCAGGGGGTAGGGGATGCAGTGGGAGCAGGGGGGTAGGGGGTGCAGTGGGAGCAAGGGGGGGTAGGGGATGCAGTGAGAGCAGGGGGTAGGGGATGCAGTGAGAGCAGGGGGTAGGAGATGCAGGGGGGTAGGGGGGATAGGGGATGCAGTGGGGGCAGGGGGGTAGGGGATGCAGTGGGAGCAGGGGATGCAGTGGGAGCAAGGGGGGTAGGAGATGCAGTGGGAGCAGGGGGGTAGGGGGATAGGGGATGCAGTGGGAGCAGGGGGGTAAAGGATGCAGTGGAAGCAGGGGGGGTAGGGGATGCAGTGGGAGCAGGGGGGGTAGGGGATGCAGTGGGAGCAGGGGTGGTAGGGGATGCAGTGTGAGCAGGGGGGATAGGGGATGCAGTGGGAGCAGGGGGGGTAGGGGATGCAGTGTGAGCAGGGGGGATAGGGGATGCAGTGTGAGCAGGGGGGGTAGGGGATGCAGTGGGAGCAAGGGGGGGTAGGGGCTCCCAAAACCCTCCCAAACCTTACCTCTCTGGTGGTCCTCTTCTGAAGGAACCTCACAATGCTGACACGCTGCCTGTAAGTCTGCTCAGGGCAGCTCCGCACAGCTCACTCTGCACTGTGACTGGTGATGTCACTTCCTACAGAACAAGCTGCACGGAGCTGCCCTGAGCAGTTACAGGCAGCTCAGTGAGGCTGTGTTTGGAGACAGGCACACTGAGGGGCAGCCTAGTGGGGTCTTTGGGAGGGCCCTATAGCTGTCCCTCAGTGTGCCCTGCACGGAGGAGATGATTAGTAGCAGCAGGGGCCCGCGGACGGCTGTGCGGGCCCCTTGCTGAGTGCAGGCTGGCTGGGGAGATTAACTCCCCAGCTCAGCCATTACTTACTGCAGCAGTATGTGGGGCTCGGGCCCCCCAGGACCGCCGGGCCCATGACAACTGTTATGGTTGTCATGCCCTGATGGCGGCCCTGCCGACGTCCACTGGCGTCCTCGCCCTTAGCGACCATAGACTCCCTCTTGTCCCCAGACTTACCCCGCTTGAAGATCCCCCTCATCCTGAGCACTCATGTTTGAATCTACAGCTAGTGCCCCACTTGCACTGGCTATCATTGTATGTCCAGCAACAGCCCAATCTGGTGTGAAACAGGGAGAGTCATTATCGCCAGCCAGAGACCAATATTCATTTGGTCCCACCCTGTGGATGGGGGAACTGCCAAATGCTGGCGGAACTGCTCGTCGTACCGCCACCACCCCAGTCACCCATATACCCGGCACACGGTCGAAATAAAATCTTGGTAACAAAAAAGGGTCAAAAAAGGAGCATTTCTTGGGTGCCTTTTCCTTAATTACTCTGGCCAAAATGGAGAAAGCACTAATCCAATTCCCGAAGGTCTTCTGGATTTTCCTGTCACGGAAACCCTCCTTCTCTTTTTCAGACTCTTTTGCATCCTTATCCGTCAGTGGCAAGTCCTCCATGGGGAGGAGGGATACAATTTTCACAAACTACCCCTTCCAAATTTTTTCCCTTACCTCCTGCTTCAAGTGCAGGCCCAGTGGGCCTGACCAACACATGTACGCCGCCCCATGGGCGGCCAGGGCCACCTAGCCGCAGGGGGCTGACACTGCAGCCACAGGCTGTTTGGTCACCACCACCAGAAGTACAGGTGGAACGACCGCCACCATGGGAGCCGGGGCCAAAACGGGAGCCTCTCCGGTTGATGGAGAAGATGCAATGACCTCAGGGCTACCACCCACCCAGCCAGCCCGTATCTGGCTATCCACGGAAGCGGGCAGCGGAGACACCACCTGATTGTTACGCTCCCAAATGTCCAAGAACCCCCTCATTCTCCTAACCAAGTTACCCTATTACTGTACCCCACAAGCACCTGCGCCCCCACTAACCTCCCCCACCCTGTCCCTAGCAGCTGAATACTCAAGGATGGTTGCAGGAGTAGTAGGCTGCAGTGAAGCCAAGCCAGGACCACAGGCCATACCGTATCCATGGCAACCGAAGCCACAGGGTTGACAGCACCATTCACAGCAGTGGAAGACCGGATAAGAAGCTGCTCAGGAGATCCCATCCCATCCACCCCAGCATATGAAGGCCCAGCCCTGGAGGTGTTAGAGGTAGGCAGCCTAGGTGGGGAACGGAGGGAGCTGTCAGACTCACTTGCCACCAGGGAAAGCGAGCCCTACATTCCAGGATACATGCCTTGTCACTCCCCTCCCCCCCCCCCCAATGCCCTAGACAGAGCAGGAACCCCCATTGCTGCTAACCTGCAGCCTACTCACCCTCCCAGTGGCCTAGATGGAGGTGAATGCTGGAGATGGTGGTCGGGCTGCAGCAACCCACCGCGCATCCCGCAAAATCCCCTGAATGGATGGGGATGCTGTGGATGGTGATCGGGCTGCTGCGGTCCGCCACGCAGCCCGCAAAATCCTGGGAACACGAGGGGCCGGCTGAGACCCAGCCCCTGTAGTAGTCACTGCCACAAAGCGCCTGGCCCGCGAGGCAGGGTGAGCTAGTGCAGTCATTGTAGGAAAGGAAACAGCCCCACGGCACATGTCCCACGAGATTGTGGAAGCTGGGGCAGCATGAGCACTGCAGGGAGCCGTCCCATGGCAGAGCTCAAGCTCCGCTTCCCAGTATGCCGTAACCGCCGGTGAGAGAGGCGGCAACCACAGCAGCACCCTGCAGACGCTCCAGCTGGGCCTGCAGGTGGCGGTCACTGTCTAAGAGGGCCTCAGCCCTGAGGGCAGCAAGGACTGCTTCAACATCCATGCCCTGGTCGTCTGTTAAGCACTGGCAACGCAATTACTGGCAGCAATGAAAACTGAGGAGCAGTAAGCTGTTACCAAACGTTATTTTTAAAATGGCTGAGGTAAGATGGCAAAATGCCTGCCTATATAGTACAGCCCCCATTCCCATCTCTAAACACGCCCCCTATATTACACCTAAACTTACCCACACATGCCCCTTATCCGGCTAGCTTTCAGCCTGCCTTCTCAGGATCCAGCACCGCACTTGTGTATCATCAGAAGTACACTGGTACTGTTAGCATCATGTAGAGCAGGCATAGGCAACCTTCGGCACTCCAGATGTTTTGGACTACACCTCCCATGATGCTTTGCCCAGCATTATGGGTGTAAGAGCATTGTGGTGGAAGTAGTCCACAACATCTGGAGTGCCGAAGATTGCCTATACCTGATGTAGAGCATAGGTGCCCAAAAAGGTAGATCCTCAGATGCAACTCCCATGATGCTTTGCATGCATATAGAATGAGAAAGAATAATAGAAGTCACCGTTTTAAAACATCTGGGGATCTACCTTTTGGGCAAAGTTTGAAAAAAAACTTAGCTGACAGGAAATTGTCTCAATCTTGGATTTTTTTTTTTTTATATTTGTATAGTTCAGCTGTCAATTCAACACAAATCACTGCTTAGTAGCATTGTCCTTTAGATTTTAAAATGTGATATGACTTTCCTTGAATTTAGTATGGCTTGCAGGCCTAGCACACTTTGTGCCTCAGATATAACGATAAGCTAAAATCTGTTTCAGGATGTGCTTACTTAGCACACACATTGCTGTATAGGCAAAGGGTGTATAGCTGTGTATATTTAACAAAGTATCTTAATTAGCATGAACAATACATATTATACAAACACTGATTAATTAACTCAGTATGACATTGGTTAAAAGGCTCTTACTCAATATTCAGATCTGACAAATATTCCTCATTTGAACCTTTGGACTGAACTAGACACTGTATTAAATAAAAGTACACAATAGAATTCAGACATTAAATCAAATTATACATGTAAAATAAAAAATGAGCTATACTTTCTTCCCCACTTCCTATAAAATAGTTTTGATACTAAGATAACAATGGAGCTGGCGCTGTGCATTTGCATATCTAATTATATCAAATGAAGGAACTGTTTATTATCCACCGTGAGCTGTTTTAAGAGATTTGTCTCTGTTATCTTAGCCTACATTGTGCAATTCAAGTCAGACTAGTGGTCTGCGTGCAGTGTCCCTGTCCCCTTAAACTGCAATGTCGTCATTGTAGGATTAACTCCTCCTCTAATAGCTGTCATACTGACAACCAATAGAGGCGCATCCGCGGCACAGATCGAGTGAAACTCAGCCATGTAAAAGGAAGCCCCGTAGAAAATAATTGACTTTTACTCTGGGGAATATTTAATGCATGCGTGGCATTCGATTGGCAGGGCCTCCTCCACGGCATCTGTGGTGGAGGAGGGGTTAACAGCGCTGAGAGAGACTCAGCAGTGAATTAAGGTAAATAAATCTTTTATTTAGTTAATTTTTATGGCACATGGGGGGGGGGGGGGGGGACTAGAAACGAGTTGGAAGAGGGGCACTGTAACGCTAGGAATACAGATTTGTATTCCTAATGCAATGGTGTTCCTTACTACTAGGTTATAGGCCCCTTTCTTTAAAAAAAAAAATACAGTGGAATGGCAATTTTATTGAGATTTATCAGAGGGACAAAATTACTCAGGGGTATTCCAGAGCCAGGCAGTGTCCGTCGGAGGTCATTCATCCATAGAGATGCATCAATGTACAATATAGATCAAATATAGTCTGGAGTCCCCATCTGTGTTTTTTATCTACACATGTTGCACCAATCCATAAATCCGAGGTCCACTGCCGCGGTTGTGGCTGCCACAAAAATTCAAGGATATTAATTAAAAAGCAATGTAAATTACCCAAAGCTAATAAAGCCTACAACAATCTGCATGTTTTGTGCTTACTCCTTGCACTTATTCATTGGGGGGATTAATGGACATGCGCACCAACAACTGTGTTCAGCCTATCAGAATTGTTTAAGAATCTATTGACAAAAAATTAGACGGAATATCTTACATATAAATAACAGTAGAAATTCTGGTGGTGTGAGTATCGTTCCTATAATAGGATAAAAAGCAAAGGAAACAAATAATGGTGCAGTATCGTTTGTACTGATGGGAGGAATTATATTATTCCCAATATGATCCCAATAAATTTGCACTCACAAACAAGGAGCCAATCAATATCCGGCTCAGATCATCAGCTTTGTGGGGTATCAGAGGTCCCACTCCCTCCTTTGTGTGTGCAGAGTCTTCCTTTAGTTGCAATAACAAGCATGCAGTAGTAGTTAAAGTGCTTTATTCCATAAAGTGCACAAAAGTGATAAAAGTAAAAAAACCTTACAGTCTGTACTGGTTAGTCCTGGATAAAATAGCAATACGCGTTTCGCCTCTCTGGGAGGCTTCCTCAGTTGCTGGTTTAGTGTCCTAGGGGTTGTCGTCCTTTTAAATCCGTTTCTTAATTCGTGAGGTGTATTACTTCCGGGTCGCGTCTATTCCTTACGCATTTCCGGTTTGCGTTCCACCATTGGAACGCATAGGGGAGTTATTCGCCGACTTCCTGTGTGTCTGTCTGCTGGAACGCATCCTTGCGTTCCACTCCGCCGTCGATCTCCATTCTGGATAAAACTTTCAATGTCCGTTAAAGTTCTTTATATAGTCCCAATACTATTAAACTCCACACATTTCTCAAATGAAGAATAGAAGGAGAGGGGAGACAAAAAATAGATGGGGGTAGTCAAGGGTCGAAATGTATTGTTTTTTGCAGTTAAATTCACCATTACCTAATATCATAATTTTGTATTTCTGTATCCAGTGAATATATAAAGTGTCTTAAAGTGCTGCCAAATGTATACCATTTCATACCTATATTTTTATCCTTTATGTATCGGTGGGAGAAAGGCTTACCGGTGTTTCTCAAATATTGCTAAGATTGCCCCAATTTGCAAAAATAGATAGGAGTATAAACATGATTATGAATACGAAGTGGGTAAGCAAGTAGTCGGATATTTGTATATCTCAAATATCCGACTACTTGCTTACCCACTTCGTATTCATAATCATGTTTATACTCCTATCTATTTTTGCAAATTGGGGCAATCTTAGCAATATTTGAGAAACACCGGTAAGCCTTTCTCCCACCGATACATAAAGGATAAAAATATAGGTATGAAATGGTATACATTTGGCAGCACTTTAAGACACTTTATATATTCACTGGATACAGAAATACAAAATTATGATATTAGGTAATGGTGAATTTAACTGCAAAAAACAATACATTTCGACCCTTGACTACCCCCATCTATTTTTTGTCTCCCCTCTCCTTCTATTCTTCATTTGAGAAATGTGTGGAGTTTAATAGTATTGGGACTATATAAAGAACTTTAACGGACATTGAAAGTTTTATCCAGAATGGAGATCGACGGTGGAGTGGAACGCAAGGATGCGTTCCAGCAGACAGACACACAGGAAGTCGGCGAATAACTCCCCTATGCGTTCCAATGGTGGAACGCAAACCGGAAATGCGTAAGGAATAGACGCGACCCGGAAGTAATACACCTCACGAATTAAGAAACGGATTTAAAAGGACGACAACCCCTAGGACACTAAACCAGCAACTGAGGAAGCCTCCCAGAGAGGCGAAACGCGTATTGCTATTTTATCCAGGACTAACCAGTACAGACTGTAAGGTTTTTATTTACTTTTATCACTTTTGTGCACTTTATGGAATAAAGCACTTTAACTACTACTGCATGCTTGTTATTGCAACTAAAGGAAGACTCTGCACACACAAAGGAGGGAGTGGGACCTCTGATACCCCACAACGCTGATGATCTGAGCCGGATATTGATTGGCTCCTTGTTTGTGAGAGCAAATTTATTGGGATCATATTGGGAATAATATAATTCCTCCCATCAGTACAAACGATACTGCACCATTATTTGTTTCCTTTGCTTTTTATCCTATTATAGGAACGATACTCACACCACCAGAATTTCTACTGTTATTTATATGTAAGATATTCCGTCTAATTTTTTGTTTATATGATGTATTATTGGTGAAGGCTAAGGGGACCACACCTAGACGTTTGAGTATCTTACACACACACTTATCTCTCATTGAACACTTGCAAACCCTTATCTTTGATAAGAATCTATTGAATCTAATGAATCCAGTTCTTCTCTGAGAAGCATTTATAGCTTTCAGATATACCTAACACGACAACTTTCAATAATTGAAAGTCTTGAACAAGGAAGTGCCTCTAGTGACTGTCAGTTTAACAGGCAGCTTTCGCTTGTGGATTAATGTGTCCTATTAAGTGTGTTAAACCAGCAACATAACTATTATAACAACAACAGCTACATTGCTTACCTAGATTTCAGTAAGGCTTTTGACACTGTTGCACATAGAAGGCTTATCAATAAACTGCAATCTTTGAGTTTGGATTCCAATATTGTTGAATGGGTAAGGCAGTGGCTGAGTGACAGGCAACAGAGGGTTGTAGTCAATGGAGTATATTCGAAGCTTGGGCTTGTCACCAGTGGGGTACCTCAGGGATCTGTACTTGGACCCATTCTCTTTAATATGTTTTATTAATGATGTTGCAGAAGTTCTTGATGGTAAGGTAAGCCTTTTTGCTGATGATACTAAGATATGCAACAGGATTGGTGTTTTTTAGGAGGGGTAAGCCAAATGGCTAATGATTTAGGTAAACTAGAAAAATGGTCAGAGTTGTGGCATCTGACATTTAATGTGGATAAGTGCAAGATAATAGCTCCCAGGTGTCCTTATTTAAAAAGCATAGCCCTTATTTTGGATGCAAATCCCTCTGTCTCTCTTTTCTATCCAAATGTCACTCTGGTATAAGAGCTTCATATTGTTGTTGTGTCTGAGGGTATACCAGAGCTCCACAGAAATAATTATCACAGGAATTTGTCTTTAAATTACAATAAATGTGTTGTGTAAATAGAATACATTGTTCTTGTTCTAAATTATATTTCAGTTGCGTAAATTGTAATTAAAAAGTCCCCTAACATCTCTCAGAACAGCCCTGCCCCTGGTCACACCCCTAAAATTAAAGTGTCACTATTTGTCCATTTGAAATGTTGGGAGTTATGAAAATAGGGCTTATTCTCTAGACTGTGTTTTATGGTGAACTGACAAGGGAAATGTAAACATAGGCCTAAGTACCCAAAATGAGAGAGTAACGCAAATAAAGATTTTATTTTGTACAGTGAGACTATTTTAAACTAAAATGTGCAGTTCCTTTCTCAATTCCCAACCATTTCTGGTAACAAATGTGCTGCATCATGCAGTACTCAATGTATTTTGCACCGGCTTGATTTATTGGCCCTCTCTGGAAATACCTGTAGGAATCAGGGTGTTTTGACAACTGTCAGCTACTGGCTAATTGGTAATTACATGAATGTAGATCTTTCCTTTTAATTCTATCCCAATGACCTTTCAAACACACAACTCTTTTATTGCGTACTGTTTTCTACAAGGATTCGTATCAATTCGCCTGTTCATGGTAGGGGTTAGGCAAATTATTTAAATCAGGTCAATCAACACTAATTATCTGTTTATGGATCTAAGACTGAATATACATATCATACACAGAGCCCTATTGTTACTTTTTAAACCAAGGCATCCACTGTTGGCACTTAAACTGCTGTTGGACTACACCTCCCATAATACTCAATATATGTTGGCAAACATAACAGGAAAGGTAGTGTACAAAACTTTAACCAAATTATTTACTAAAGTGAGAAAAGTGACTTCAAATTTAAGGTTAAGGCTAGCTGAACTTAAAGCATTGCTGACTTTGAGAATGAAGCCCATGGAACAGCGGAGTCAGGGGAGTGGGCCTTGACAGAGCCAGGGAGTAGGCAGGGGAGTTACTAGTTAAAGGGGTGTGTTTATCTGAAAAAGGGGTTGGAAGAATAAGGAGTATATTAAGCAGCCATTTTAGAGTAGGGGACATTTTAACAGAACCTTCACTTACTTGTTAATTGTTTTTGGCAGGTCTGTGTTGGTTTTTTCTTTTTTCTTTCAGATCATGGCGTCGCTGGAAGAGATCCTGGAAGGAGTGAGAGCTGCTTTGCGGGACAGAGGACTGGCCTGACTTCACGAGCAACTGGGGGCTCCGGTTCCCTCCCCACACCCCCTGCGGCGGCAGCACGGCGTTCCGTGAGGAGGGCGAGACCGCCCCAGCGGCTGAGCCCAGGCGTGGAGCCCGAAGTCGGCAGACGGCGGAGCCCGTCGGCGGAGGCTGGAAGGGCCCTGGAAGTGGTCGCGGGCCGAAGCGGAGTGGAGGAGACAAGGCCGGCACCGTCTGTTCGACGCTGTGCCGGTCGGGCGCGAGCAGCAGCCAGGCCGCAGCCTGCCACGCGGTGTGCGCCCCGCCGGAAGGCAGCTGGCAGGACAGTCACGGCGGAGGCTGGGACCCAGAGCGGAACGGATGGAGGGAGCAGTGAGAGGATGCGGCCCGGTGAGTCAGGAGCCGGCACTGAGCCGGCACTGGGGCCGGGCAGCGGGAGGTGGTCAGGGTTGGAGGCCTCTGGAGACCAGGCTGTCCCCCTGATGGAAGGGGGAGCCTCTGAGAGCAGGGACACACCGGGGGCGGCCAATAGTGGGGCCAGGTTCAGCACTGGGGGCACAGACGGCGGGTCCACCCAGCCAGGTACCTTGGGGCCAGCGGGGCCCACGGCTGTGGGGGACTTGGGGCGACAGGAACGGCAGGTGGAATCCCCAATTCACGTGGCGGCCCAAAGGGGGCCAGGGGCAGCGCACAGGGACCGGTCACAGGGGTCAGCCTGGGGCAGGGAGGAAGGAGGGGTTCGGAGAGAACGGGAGGGCCGAAGGGGCAGTTCCCAGGGGCAGCTGGATCTTACCCACAACCCTAGACCGCATCTCAGCAGGGAGCAGCGCGGCTACAGTGCCAGGCGTGACAGGAGGCAGGTGGAAGGGTGGAGTGGCAGGGAGAGGAGGCGGTCCACAAGCAGGCGTAGTAGATGGAGATCAGTTTCTGGGGACAGGAGGAGGAGGGAATGGCGCAGCGCATCTGGGTCATCAAGAAGGAGCTCGCCAAGTCAGCGGCGCAGCGCATACGGCCGGGAGGGCCAGGCAGTGGGACGGGGCATGGTGCAGGACAACAGGCAGGAGCGTAAGGAGGAAGGGCGGGTATGTGAACATGCGGACAAACTACCCAGGTGTCGTTCTCCTTGCAGGTCGCGCAGCACTACACCTGCGGGGCCAGGATGACAGGAGTTGGCGCCTATTGGATGCTCCGGAGCCAGGCATGGCGGACGGAAGGGAGACGAACCCACGGCCTTCCGCGGCTGCGGGCTCGGGCGGTGAGTCAACTGATGCACCACACGCAGGAACACTGTTGAACTGTTTAAAATCAGTTTTAGACTCATGGGCGGGCGGGGAAGTATCCTCACCACAGTTTGGGAGAGTGTGGACGTGTGAGAAGGGACAAGGGTCGTCAGGTAGGGCCGAGGGACCGGCACAGGGTAGTGATCTGGGGTTATCAGTTCCTGAAGCAAGTAAGGAGCCGGGGGAGAAGGCTGGTGTAGGGGGTGAAATTACCGACGCTGCGCGTCAAAACGTGCACGTGTCTTTCTCGGGCCCCTTAGGTTGTCATTTGAAGTTGGAAGTAAAGGAGAAGATTTGGAAGGGAGAATTTGTGGAGGTTTTTTTCCTCCTCCCATTGGAAGAGTTTTGGGACTTGAAGGAGGTGGACAAAAAGGATGCGAAGAAGGAAGAGGAAGAGAAAAAACTTAGGTATCGGAAGATCCCCAAAACATTTGGGAATTGGCTAAGGGCCTTTTGTATCCTGGCCAGCGTGATAGGGGAAAAGTCCCCGGATCGATGCTCACAACTCTTCTGCTATCTCGATGGGATCGGGGACGCGTACCGGACTTACGGAGGCGTAGCCTGGTGGAGGTATGACGAGCAATTCCGCCAGCGGTTAGCGGCGAATCCCAGCATGAGGTGGGACCAAATGGACCTTCCCCTCTGGATGCGGCTCATGATGGCGCAGAAGGCTGCGCCCTTTCACGGGACGGCCGGTGCGGCCCCTGGGGGACCTGCATTGGCCGGGCAAAAGAAGGATTTCTGCTGGCACTTCAATGAGGGCCAATGTAAATGGGGGAGGTCGTGCAGGTTTAAACACGTATGCTCCAGTTGTGGAGGGGCCCATGGAGCCAGTCGGTGTTTCAAGAGAGATAAGTCGACACCCGGATTGGGAGCTAGTGGGGCGATGGCCCCCTCCGCTGCCGCGGGGGGCAACCCCGGTGAAGGTAGGCTAAAGCGGTACGTTAACCAACAGGACGCCGATTTTTTTATGGAGAGGTTTCATGGAGGGGTTTATCATACCGTTTCAGGGTAGGGGCTTGAGGAGGTTATGTATTAACCTCAAATCTGTTAGGGAACACCCGGAGGTGGTGCGGGACAAGTTGCTGAAGGAGGTGCAGCTGGGTAGGATGGCAGGGCCTTATGCATCCCCGCCGTTGTCTGACTTGAGGGTGTCCCCGCTGGGGGTGGTCCCCAAGAAGGAAGCAGGTAAGTTCCGTTTGATCCATCATTTATCATACCCGAAAGGGGCGTCAGTAAATGATGACATTGACGCGACCCTGTGCTCCGTATCGTATGCATCATTCGACCACGCAGTTGAGTTGGTTCGGAGAGCAGGGCGAGGGGCGTTGATGGCGAAGGTAGATGTGGAAGCAGCCTTCCGGCTCCTTCCTATTCATCCGGACTGTCACCACCTGTTAGGGTGTTTTTTCAAGGGTAATTTTTTCGTGCACTTATGCCTACCCACGGGTTGCTCCATTTCCTGTGCGTATTTTGAGAAGTTCAGCACGTTTTTAGAATGGGTAGTGCATGGGGAAACTGGCGGGGGTACCGTGGTCCATTACCTAGATGACTTCTTGTGTGTGTGGGCCCAACGGGGTCTGACAGATGCGCCCAGATACTATGAGTTTTTCAAGGGGTAGCGCAGCAGTTCGGGATTCCTTCGGCAGAGAATAAGACAGTGGGACCGACAGAGTGCTTCAGTTTTTTGAGGTTGGAAATCGACTCGGTCCAGGGGGAATGTCGGCTGCCAGCGGAGAAGTTGAGGGTGCTCCGCCAGCAAGTGGGCACAGTGAAGGGCGCTAGGAAGGTTACCCTGAGGGGACTGCAGTCACTGTTGGGAAGCCTTAACTTCGCTTGTAAGGTTATTCCCATGGGGAGGTTTTTTTGTAGACTGCTGGCCAGGGCTACCTGTGGAGTCCGGCTGCCGAGTCACTAGATCAGGTTGTCTGTGGTCATGAGAGAGGACTTGGACATTTGGGACCGTTTCCTAACTGAGTTTAACGGGTGTGTGTTTTTTAGGGATGCGGCGGCAGCATCGGGCGACGCCGGGCTGTTTACGGATGCCTCGGGGAGCGTTGGCTTCGGGGCATACCTGGGGGGCAAGTTGTGTGCCAAGGTGTGGCCTAAAGCTTGGACGGAGAGCCCCTTGATTAGGAACCTGGCCTTCTTGGAGCTTTTTCCTGTAGTGGTAGCGGCATCGCTCTGGGGCGGGGAGCTCAGGGACAAAAAGGTTATCTTCCACTCTGATAATATGGCAGTGGTACAGGTGATTAATAGTCTCTCGGCATCGTCCCTTCCCGTGGTAAGGTTGTTACGGCATCTAGTTCTCCTGTGTATGTCTTGGAATATTGTCTTCAGAGCGCGGCATGTGCCGGGTCTGCTGAATGTGGTTGCTGACACTCTGTCTCGTTCGCAGTGGGACCGGTTTCGGGAAGCGGCGCTGGACGCACAGGTGAAGGGGCAGGCGTACCCAGAGGAGATGTGGCGGCTTGGGACATCGTGCTTGGGCGAAACATAAGGAGCTTGTTAGCGCCTGGGACATGGGCCGCTTATACGAAGGTTGGAACGAATGGGAGGAGATGATGGATCAGGCTGGAGTGGGTAACTCCGCAGCTGGTAGGTTGGATACATTGTTGTGGCTTCTATGCAGGTTAGTGGCGGGAGGGTCGTCCCCATCTAGGGTCGAGCTTTATATGTAAGCCCTGGCGTTCCTGTTTAAGTTTAACGGGTGGGAGGACCTGACTAAACCTTTCTTGGTGAAACAAACCCTGCGGGGCTTCCGGAAAGGGAAGAAGTCGATGGATGCAAGGAGGCCTCTGTCTTTTGCCGCCCTTCAAGGGCTGGTGGGAATTTTGAACGATACGTGCGTATCGTCATTCGAGGTAACTTTGTTTTCCGGGGCCTTCGTATGGGCTTTCTTTGGGGCGTTTCGCATCGGAGAATTGGTAAGCGCCAATAGGACAGGGACAAAGGGGCTCCGGTTTGAGGACGTGGTGGTTGAGCAGGATAAGGTTGTAATTTGGTTACGGCGCTCAAAGACGGACGTTTTCGGAAAAGGTAAGAAGATCGTCTTGTTCTCTCTACCGGGGTCCGCAGTGTGTCCGGTGTTATGTGGGGGCAGGTTTTTGCAAATTCGCCCAAAGGTTGGTGGTTGCTTTCTGATACATGAGGACGGGCGAGCGCTGTCGCGCTTTCAGTTCTTGCGGGTCTTTCGCATGGGTTTAACAAAGTTGGGCCTGCAGCCCGGGCAATTCGGGACGCACTCATTCCACATAGGGGCTGCGACCGAGGCGGCGCGACTCGGGCTAGGAGAGGAACGGATAAAGCGGATTGGGAGATGGCAGTCCATCCGGTTCCGCGCATATGTGAGGCCGGATAGGTTGGTGTGAAAGGAAAGGTATGGTTGTGGGACACAGGTACTCTGCCGGATAACTGATTTTGTTTCTTTACAGGCTTGGTCGCTTGGTTGGTGGGTCACTCGTTTGTCAGCTGGGCGCAGAAGAGGGCCGCAGTTCGGAGACAAGGCACACGACTGGGTTTTCTTCTGGACACCGTGGACCTTCAGTGGTTTGGTTTTCGGGGTTTTAGTTGGCAGAGCATAAGCGGGGAGATTTTTAGGAGGATATTGGGGGGGTCTGCCCCGGACATAATGTTAATTCACGGTGGGGGTAATGATTTGGGTTTGGTTCCCCAAAGGGTATTGATCAGGAGGATGAAGCGGGACGTAGATAGGCTGCGGGAGCTGGTCCCTGGCGTGGTGGTAGTGTGGTTGGAGATAATGCTGCGGTTTAACTGAAGGTACGCCAGGGACTCAGCGGCAGTGGCACGTTGCCGAGGTAAAGTTAATAAAGCCATGGCGGTCTTTATTTGGAGGATGGGGGGGTCCCGGTGAGGCATAGGGAACTGGAAGGAATGTTACCCGGTTACTTCCGAAGAGATGGGGTACACCTGTCTGAGGTAGGGTGTGATTTATTGAATTTGGGTTTCCAGGACGGAATTGCTAAAGCCCTATTTATGTGTGGTGGGGGACGCTCGAGACATTAAGGTATCAAGTCTCTTGCTGTGGCGGGATAAGGCTTGGGTAATTGGAAGGTAGGAGGAGTATCAAGTGGTTAGGCTAAAGTTAGGCTGGATTAGACCGGTGTGTTAAGTGGTTTGTGGGTTCGAGCTCATTGGTGGCTCCGAACCAGGTGGTGTAGGGGGGTCTCGGTACACCCCTACAGTTAATAAAGTTATGGATATGGGGCCTCTTTGGTAGGCCATGTGTTATGTATTATTTGTTATTTATAATGTTATGTATTGTTATTGGCCGGGGTCATTGCCAGGGGTAATTTATGTACGGTGGGGGATGGTCGGAAAATTGACATTATGTGGCAATGACCCCAATTTGTTACCTTGTTTATTATAATAAATAAAGCTGTGGACTTTTATATTTCCAACAGAAATACGGTGTCTGTAAGTTATTGGGGTGTTGGGGTAAATATCGCACCTGCCGAATAACGACTGTGCGCATGTCATGTTTTTCAATTTTGACCTTAAATTTGAAATTCACTTTAAATTCTCACTTTAGTAAATAAGTCTGTTAGAGTGCCAATGTTAGCCATTCCTGTTCTAGAACATTTAGCTTCGCTATCATCATTTTAGGCACCTGCTCAGAACACTCTGTGTTCACTGTTTACAGGACAAAATGGCGATCACCCATTTGGTAATTTATGTATTGACCTAATAAGAATTGATGAGCGTTCAGAGTTATGACAAAAACAAGATTTTCCTAAGCCTGGCCAGGAAGAGGTTAAATGATGTTACACCTGAGTGCTTGAGGGCTTATCTCACCTGAGAAACTACACAGTAAACTCAGATATAGGGTGTGGATAGTAACAAAACCTTACTTTCTACGAAACCTACACAGGAGCTTTCACTTCAAAGTTAATAAACATATTTCCATCTTCATTCTTAGAATAACAATAAACACATATTTACAGGTAAACTGAACTGATCCTCTAGCACCTATGGTGTAAACACAAGATTTGTCCTTCTAATATATATATATATATATATATATATATATATA